>NC_045428.1:286194677-286505034 GCF_902635505.1 Sarcophilus harrisii | reverse complement strand
GAGCATAACCTTTAAGGAGATGAGCAAAACTAGACTTTGTTTTTACATTCTGATTCATTATATACTTCTTACCCTAATGCTATGGCAAAAAAAAAAATTGTTTATAACAAATTTTATCTCTTGTGGAGAAGGGAGGGGTAAATAGAAAGGTACCCAGAACAAATCAAGAATTAGACAAGTTTTTATTTCCTATGCAAAAAAAGAAATGTCATATATAAAACATAAGTACATATTGACAGAAAGGCTTAAAAGCAGGATTCAGTTATTTAACTTATAGTTATTAGTATATTCTCACTTAGAAAGTTACTTAAACCTTATCAGAATCTAAAGTAGTTTGTGGGCTGACTGAATAGGCACTCTACATTTCACCTTGGGTCTGTATTTTCTTTTTTTTATTATTATTATAGCTTTTTATTTACAAGTTACATGCATGGGTCATTTTACAGCATTGACAATTGCCAATTTTTTGTTCCAATTTTTCCCCTCCTTCCCCCCACCCCCTCCCTCAGATGGCAGGTTGACCAATACATGTTAACTATGTTAAGTATATGTTAAATGGCACTTACCTCACAGGATTGTTGTGGGAATCAATGAAATAATATGTAGAGAGTACTTTACAAACCTTAAATAACTGTACAAATGTTTATTATTGTTATTATTATCATTATTCTCAAAGGCAGCAGGGAAATAAGGAAAGGAAATATACCAAGAACAAAAGGTAGCTAGGTGCAAAAACTCACCCAGTTCAGTTACTTTGTTCCAGCCCTATGTGACTGGGGTGGGGAGAAAGGGTAGAGCCCACCTTCTCATTCCCTCATGGGAAGTTCCAGTTATGTGAATCTATCTGAAGGATGGATCTTTCCAACCAGAAGAGCCAGAAACTGTCTCTTCTTTTTTTAGTAGACACAGCATCCTTTCCCCTAGCTGCTATTAGGAACAAACAAAGGATTTGGGATCAGTTAAAGGTTTCTTTATCATGCCCAAGTGTCAAGTTCTTTTGTCATAGGAAGTAGAAAATTTTCACATTTCTTAATACCAAGTTCCTATGAGCATTGAGGCATGTGCTCTGGCCAGAAGCAGGCAGGTCATCTCTGAACATAGTCTGTGCAACCCTTGTTTATTATCACAAACCTGAGATGACCTTAGTCATAGGCTGAGTTCTACCATTCTATGGAAGGGAATAGTAAATTTTCTAGGTAGCCCCTTGTGCCTTAATCACAGAAACATAGAAGCTCAGACTTGGATGGGGAATTTTCTAGCCCCTGTCAGCACATTAGCTCACCATCTTCGTCCTTGAAAACCAAAAAGTCAGTTAGGTAGTTTTGTTGAGGAATTCAAGGGCTAAGATCATGCTGGGTCTTGCAGAGTGTTGTTTCCTCTTTTTCTTTTAAGAGTAAAGGGATTGATTTTATTTCATTTCGTAACCTCTATCTCTTCAATCCCAGTGACATGGGGAAGTTGTCTTTTCTGTGATGAAACAAAAGATTTAAGCAGACCTTCAGAGCAAGTGGGAATCCCAGCCCTTTGATAGCCTTATGTAAGAGGAAATTGGACTATTAGGAAACACTTTCCCCCTCTCCCCCAAATCTCTCTTCTTCTCCATCCATACTGCTTCTCCTCTTCTTCCACATCTCCCTTCTCCCTGTAGGCCCCATTATTCCCCTTTTTCTACCCTATTTACCTTTACTCCCTTTGGGTATTTTCCCTTTATCTATTTCTTTCTTTCTTTCTTTCTTTCTTTCTCTCTCTCTCTCTCTCTCTCTCTCTCTCTCTCTCTCTCTCTCTTTCTCTCTCTCTCTCTCTCTTTCTATATATATATATATATATATATATGTATAAACTTAAATTATTATACATGTGAACATATATATACATTATACATATATAACATCAATAATAACCAGACAGTAAAGTCCTCTGGGTGTATGGGTAAATGTACATTGTGGTGGTTAAAAATGAAGTGACAAGGTCATTAAAAAGATTACTAAAAAAGGGCTGGGAAATGGAAGGAATAAGAAAACATCCTATTGCTAAATTGAGTCACAAGAAAATAACACCAAATAAAAGATAAACCATTTATTTCTCAAGCAGCTTAATCTTTATTTCACCAGTGATATTGATCTTCTTAATTATCAGCCATAAAAATCTCTGGATTTCGTTTTCTGCAGAGCATTAACAGTAAGAAATCTATGTGAGTCAGTTTGCTTGGACCTGTGGAAGGGAGTTTTATACATATAGGCAGCCTCTGGGTAGAAGCTCAGAGAATGAGGCCTTATCAAAGAAAGGCAAATTAACTGCCTAAGTCAAGAAAAGGCCATACACCAGGTGAACTGCTTAGCTTTTCTATCCTGAAGGAGCTTAGCAAAGGTGGGTCCATACAGATGCATTTTGAAAATAACTGAACTATCTGTAGTTGCAAAGCACATAAAGAATCAGTGTACCTTCAGGAGGCATCTTAAAAATGATTTACAAAACATTCGAGCAGGTTTAGACCCCTTGGTTGGCATCCCCTCTGGAAAACCTCCAGGGTTATGTTTGCCATCAACATCAGTAAGATGCTTCAAGACATTCTGACTGCTATTTATACTGTCATAATTATAATCCCCAAACTTACATGATTACAGCGTTAGTAATTCTGTTGATTATAAATAGCACTAATGCTGTAATACATTATCAACGTCTGACTGCGTTTTGAGGATCTAGTCCATATACACGGGAATATTTTAGGTCTGAAGATCTTCATGTAAGTAACTCCTTAAAGTGAAACCATCTATTTAGACTGCTCCAAGAGGCTGCTTGTGTAACACTTGGCCATTTTCTCTGCTTGCTTCTTTGATGAGAGGCCTTTGAGAAGTCAGGGTTGTGTTTTATAGTCAAATGATTTGGGGATAGCAGATTGAATCAGTGCAGGGACTTCCTGGTATGAAAACTTCCTTCCCCAGGCAGAAACTCATCCATAACTGGATGCCTGGATGCCTCTATAATACCTGAGGGCATAAAGAGATGAAGTAGGTTTTTTTTTTTAAGCTATCAAACTGTAATAAAGAGTCAAGGCAGAGTTTGTCTTTGCTCCGAAGCAAGCTCTGTTAACATTACAGATCTAGAGTCGAAATCAGAGGCCATCTAATTCAGCCTCCTTTTTAGATGAATAAGGAAACTGGGATTCAAAAATATAAAGTGCTTTTCCCAAGGTCACACAGGGGTAAAGGACTGAGCTGAGAATTTTTTCACTTTACTATAATCATTCTACTATGTCCAATTTTGTTGTTGTTCAATGTTTCAATTGTGTCTCACTCTTTGTGACCCCATTTGGGGGGGGGGGGTGGAGTGGTTTGCTATTTCCTTCGCCAGCTTATTTTTACAGATGGAGAAACTGAGGCAAAAAGGATTAAGTGACTTGCTCAGGTTCAGCTAATAAAACTAAGGAGAATGTCTTCCTGATTCCAAGCCCAGCACCCTATCAACTCAATCACTTAGCAGCCCATTATGTCCAACACCTCCCTGTTAAAACAATCCTCTCTATTGTGGAGGCCAAAGTGAAGTCTCTTTTTCTTTGGATTTGCTAAAATGAGAGTGACTCCATTTAATCACTCTGGAGAGCTAAATGTGTTTCTAGACTAGCAGATACTTCATTCTGTGAAAGACTGTGTGTGTGTGTGTGTGTGTGTGTGTGTGTGTGTGTGTGAACTCATTCAGTTTGACTGAAAGAGATACATGACATATTTTCTATATGTTGACAGTTCAGTGTATAATTAATATTTACTATGAAATTTCCCTTTTAAATAAATATACAAAAAAAAAAAGTCTCCTTCCAGAGAGATATATTCCATTTGTCTTCCCAAACTTTCTTGATGAATTCCACTTTAGTTTCCTTCAGTCTGTGACTAAAGTTTAACACACTTTGGTAATAGAGCTTCCATAACGTTTCTTCTACCTCAGCAGACTGAGTGTTATGCTTGAAAGTACTATTTTACAGTAAATTCAGGTATCCTTTATCAAATCAGCTCTGGGGAAATGCCCAATGTAGTTATAACATCTACCCAGAAAGGGAGAGATAATTCATGTGTTACACATACAAATACATATGTAAACATACATTGCAAATACATACACAAGCACATATAGCAAGTTCAAAGAAGTTATAAGTTATAATAACTCTTAAGTGGTATTTGTTTTAAAAAACATGAAGTGTGACTGTTGCCAGGCAGGTATGTTTTACAGATAATTATGGTTCCCAAATCATTTTCATCTTGAATAATCAGATTACTAAAACTCTGATTTTTAAGGACTTAAGTTACTTATGGATAATATGAGCATAAACATAGAAACAAAATTATTTACAGGGTAAATTATATACATTATATACAGGGTATCAAATATTTTCTAAATGTAGGAAATATGAACATCAATAATTTCTAAATTTTTTTCACTGTGTAATTATTAGGTGCAAGTTGGCCCCATAAAAGAGAGAAGAAAATGCAAATCTATCCTTTCTTTACAGAAACTGGGACTTATGGGTGTGGTGCAATGCATATATCATCAGATGATTGATGTTTTGGTTGGTTTCCCCCAAGTGTTTTTTTTTTCCTTTTCTCTTTTTTATTCTTTGTTACAAAGGGGTAGTTTTGGAGGGGGAATAGGGAGAGATATATTTGAAAATTAAGATCATATAAAAATTATATATGTGTACACATACATACATGTATATATTTTTAAAAGTTTGTTTCTTTTGTATTGAGTAGTTATATATTCATTCATTCATTTGTTTGTTTATGAAGGGAGAGAAGAAAATGGCTTTTCCTTCTTAGGCTACCAATGAATCATAAATTCAAGCTTATGGTTCAGCTTCTTTCTGACTCACACTCTGGTAGGGCTTAAATAATGTAACACCATTTTGCATATTATAGAGACACAACTTCAGAGAAAAAGGAATAATGGATTTTTGTATGATGATTACCTCATTAGAAAACAATAAAGTTTGGATCATTTTTCACCTGATTTACTTATCATGTTTCTATATATTATAGAGAAATACAATTACTACTTTCTGTCTCAACTAGGAACTACTTTCTAGATCTTCCCAAAATTCATACATTATTTTAAAAACTCACAAAAATTAGGAATTAGGAATTTGCTCTAAAAATATATGAGGCAATAAGCAAATATATTTTGACTCTATTTTATTGAATCATTATAATGGCAAAAATAGCCTTTATCATCTCACTTGGAATATATGCCTATGTGGTTAAAACATCTGGATGAAAAGTGAGAAATTCAGTGAATCGTTTGGATGCTTCGGCCTCCTGGAGACACAGCTTGTCACTCTCAGTGTGATGGCTTTAATTACAGACCTACTCTGAGGGGGAAAAAATTGAAGATGAACACATTGAAGCCCTGATGTCTTGTAATAGGGATGTATTATGTTCAATTCAAAGCCATCCAATCAGCTTAAGTACTCCTGTAAAGGGGGAGAACATGGGGGAGTCCATAAGGGTCCATCAGTGAGATCCATGATTTTTGTCTTTTCACTTTTTTTTTTTTTAAGGGATGCTTATTCTGCTGTGGAATTGTCTTTAGTATGACCTATTGGAAAGAGTTTTGATTATAAATTTTGCATTTTGCTCATAGAGTCCACATTAATGCTTTATTTTTGTCCACTGAGGTGATTTACTTGGTGACTGTAAAGCTCATAACCTGGGAGGCCCTTTAGAAATCACTTAGTCCAAATCCTCATTTTGTACATTATGAAATTCACCTCTAAAAAGATGAAATATCTTCCCAGATTCACATAGATGCCAGAGGGGGTGTGAACTCAAATCCCCTCACTCCAAATCAAGTATTATTTCCAGTACTCCCGTCTAGCAACTCATCTAACCTAAACATAATTAAATATAAGAATAAGATGACAATGCAAATTATGGAATTTTCATCCCTGAAGAATTTTAAAACCATGCCAGACAATTGTAGATGATTTAGTATCTGGAGGCTGGGGACTGCCCCAGATGATCTTTTGAAATCTCATCCACCTCTGGCATCCAATGATCCTTATGCCTCTCTTCAGCCCTTACATCTGTCTGATAAGTCTTTCATGCAGGAGGCTCTGCATATGCAGAATTGTTAAACTAGGTGTGAACAGGAATTAACATCTAGATGATGGCACAGCTGAGAATAGAACTGAAAATACAATGCAGACCAACTTTTTATAGATCAGACCTCTTTAACTTTAGCTCCAAATCTAAATGTAGATTTGGGACTTAGGTAAATGCCAAAGCCATAGGCAAGTGCAGCAGGCAACCCATGGAGCATGAAAGCAAGTTGATTAAAGTATCATTTTTACCCATAGTTCTTTGCAGAAATAAGGAAAATTGACAGCTTCATATAATAAAATCTAACCCATTGCAAAAGAAGTGCTTAGTTTTAGTCATTTTACTAATGTAAAGATGTAATTAATTGCCAAAAAAACTTATACGTATTGTAGGATAATAATTGCTATGGATTAGATTTGTAGTTTATGAACTTTCCTGTCTATGTCAACATTGCTAAGTTGAGCAATGTGAGAAAAATTCTCTGAAATGAAATCTACCTTCTCATGCCATTTAAATTACAGATGTTCTCCAGGAGTCTTTCAGTTCAGTTGTTTTTCAGTCATGTCTCATCCTTTGTGACCTCATTTTCTGGCAGAGATACTAGAATAGTTTGCCATTTCTTTCACTTTATAGTTCACTTTATAGATAAGGAGACTGAAGCAAATAGAGTTAGTGACTTGCCCACAGCTACTAAAGGTCCAAATCTGGATTTGAACTCAGGAAGGTGAGTCTTCCTGACTCCAGGTCCAGAGCTCTGTCCCTTACACCACTTAGCTGGGGTGTAAGACTCCCCCCAGAGGTCTTAACCATAATAATTGTCATGATAATTCAAAGCACATGTAGCACTTTAACAACACCAAATACAATAACTTTATGAGATAAGTGGTGCAAGTTTCCATTTTACAGATGTGGAAACTGAGGTTTCAGAGAAGCTAAATGTCTCACAAAATGGTCATTTGGCTAATAAGTGCCAGGAAAATAAGATTGAAAGATAGGGCTTATAACTCCCAAGTACATAAGATGCCCCATGAAAGAAAATTTCATTTAAGAGGGACCAAACTTGACTACAGAAATAGAACATCTTTGCTCTGGAACTCTGATTTAAAGGAAGAAAAGATCAGCTATGTTACTATCTCCAATCTCAGTGATGGGAGGTACTCACATGGCTGTGTAAAGTTTCTTTGTGTAAAACATTCTGCTCCTGTGGTTAGGGCACAATTGAATTTTCTGGAGAACCTTTGGAGTCTGTAGAAATTTTGAGTGGCATTGTGACTTTTGGGTCTTATCTCATAATCTGAATATCTGTCCTGATATTTACAGGTAGGATGACATTCTGAATAATCATATGTTGTATTTATATAGCATTTCTCTCAGAAGAATTAAGATTTTCTGACAGCCATTATTTAAATAATTCCCATAATATCTCTATGTAATCAGGAGGGAACAGGTGTAATTATCTCCACTTTATAGAACGCATGACTTGGAGTTATGCCTAGAATAGTTGAGAAATGGGTTCTTCTTTCCAATACTGTTTTTGATTGAGTTCTCATTCTGAGGGTGAATCTTAAACCTAGATGATCTTTAAGTGAGCTTGGTTAGATTCCATGAGTGATACATTCAATCCAAGTGAACATCTCCATTTTTTTGGCCATACACTCTAATCTGTCTTTCTGTAGGACATCTCCACTAAATAAGCTGGGAAAACTGACATGATAAAAGGTCTTTAGGCCAAGTTTCCAAGGCTAGAAAGAATCATGACTCATTATATTATTCCAGAAAGGAATGGGGTTACCAGACAAAAAAATACCCAGTTGTCCACTGGAGTGATTTGACAGCAACTGTTAAGAAATTTTGGCAAAGGAAAGAGTTCTTGTTCATTCAGATTATATCAAATGATATTTACCATATTAGAAATTAAACCTGATCAATTTTTTAAATATTTATTAGTTCATTTACAATAATGATAATAAACACATTGCATGTTAAAATAAATAACATTTTAAATGAAAATAGCTATTTTCCAAACAAAGAAATATTCAAATGAGAAGAATCGGCATTATTTTTTCATATTTTTTGTAAATATCTTCAATGTCTAGCCTAATAGAAGGCAGCTTTATTCTCATATCTACATCTGCATTCAATCTGTTGTGCTATGTTATTTTAAAGTATATTTAGAAAATCTAACCTCAATATGTAGTTGGAAAAGGGGGGAGTATTTTAATAGACAAATAATGTCTTGGTATTATTACCAAAAGAGTTTTTAATCCCATGGATTTCCCAAAAGATCTCAAGATCTCCATAAAAATTAGATGACACTTTGATTTGGTCTAACTCCAACATTAGCCTCTGAAGAGAGCAACCACTTTTGTTTCCCATAAGAGCAAAATTCTAAAAGCAGGAGAGACTTGCATGTTGGAGTAGGGGAATCAGTTGGTCAATAAACATTTATTAAGAGCCTACTAAGTACCAGGCATTATGTTAAGCTCTGTGGATACAAGGGGAAAAAAAAAGTCTCTGCTTTCAAAGAGACAAGGAGACAACATTCAAAGCACCATGTTACAACCAAATTTGATACAGGATAAATTGGAAATAACAGGAGAAAAAAAGGCACCCAAATTAAGGGAGCTCAAGAAAGGCTTTTTATAGAAGATAGTATTTCTGCTGGGACCTGAAGAAGACAGGGAAGTGAGAAGGTGGTGAGGAGGAATAGCCGGAGAAAATGCACAGAGCTGGTAACTGAAGTGCTATATTCAAGCAATATAGAAAGAAGGCCAATGTTGGGAGTTTGAAGAGATGTTTTTATCTTTGTTTTTGTGCTTTGCTTTTTTGGGGGGTGAAGGGGTAGTATAGGGTGTAAAGATTGGAAAGGTAGAGGAAGGAGAGAGGTTATGAAGTTTTAAACACCAGACAATTTTATATTTATTCTAGAGATAATAGGTAATCACTGGAGTTTATTGAGCACAGAAAAGTTTTTGAAGAATTTAGATAAGAAGGGAAGAAAGATGTTGTATTTTCCATAGGTAAAAATGAGCCCAAGTTATTACAGAATTAACCAAGTATAATTAGATGCTTATTCTAGGTTAGCCTAGATCAGAGACTCTCAAAAATATCACGATGTCTTACTCCTTAAAATCCTTTTGGGAAGTCCATAGTATTAAAAACTATTTTGCCAATAATATTAAGACATTACTTATTTATTAAAACATCCCCTACATGGTAGAATTTAGATTTTCTTCAAATCTTTCAATCTGAAGCAGATTCTGGGATCTTAATGGGTCAAACATCTGTTCCAATGAGTACAGGCTGAGCATATTTATTGATGACAAGTTCGTTAATTCAATTGGATCTAATTCAGCTGGACAAATATTTATAAATTTAATTAATCAATAACCAGGAATATTATCAAAATCCCTTTTTCCTTTCTGAAATGTCATGTGGATCATAATATTCTTTTGCAGTTGTTTTGATCATGACTTTAAAAAAAGTTTCTGGATGCACCATCCTGATAAGATATTTGTTGAGACTGAAGAGATCTATGACCTGGACTTTTCTCTGCCAATTCTACTAACTGTGTGACTGTGGGCAAATAATTTTACTTTTCTGAATTCACTTTGTTCATCTGCAAAATTAAGAGGGTTAGACCATATGACCTCAAAGATTCCTGCCAATGTCAACACTTAATGAGAGCTGCAGATCATTTGTCCAGGTGAAGGTTTTACTTAGGCTGCCAAAATAGTCCAAGCAGCTTGTATAGAGTTTTATCTCAGTGCTTATACCTGCTAAGCACATTCCCGTAAGTATGACTGGGGAAATACTCTCAAGGCATAACCTGTAATGAGAATATGACTACAAGAAACTAGTAAATCTACCTGCACATTAAGTACAAAGGGATGGAATATAATTTACAAAACCACTACACAGGTGCCTCTGATGTGGCTAGGACTTGCTGCTCCCTTTAAATTACATGCAAAGGCCTTTCAGTGCCCAGGTTTAAATGATGCTTTCATCTGCTCTCTCAGTTCCTGCCAATATGTGAGATGCTGCGGAGAGAGTATATGGCTGAATATACGTGTTTGTTGAACCAGTTCCTGTGACAAGTGAGATAACGAATATGAGTCACAAGGTGAAAGTAATAGGCCTTACAAATAAGAAGGGGCATATTATTTTTCCTTGGAACAGAACATGGAGCCAAGTCACGTGGAAAGGATAAGGGAATGAATAAGCTTCTTTAGTGCATAGAAACCAGGAAGATAAGGAATTTTTGCCTAGGCTCATTATTACACACATAGTAAGAAAAGATTTGACACTCTTCCTAGCTTAGTAATGAAGGGATTTAAAGATCTGCTATTAGAAAAGTCTAGGTTCTTTTTATCTATTACAGTAGGATAGGGGATGGATTAACTTGGCTCTATCTCCCCACAACCAACATTAAAACTACGAGAAAGAAGTCTTAATTTGTGAGGAGATATATTACAGGAACATATCCTTATCTAGAAGATAATATCAGATGATTACCTTGTCTTTTTGTAAGAGATATTTAACATAGGACACATGTTCCATTTTAAATTATTTTTTAAAAAATCAAGGTTTTGCTTCACTATTAAAATCAGTGAAAGTGATTCAAAAGAAAACATTAAGTCTAAAAGAATCAGTGGAATATTAGTTAATCTGATGTAATTTAAGGCAAATTTTAGAGTTACATAAAATATTCAGGACAAGAGTAATGATGGTAGAAACCCCTTCAGGCAGGAAGGGCATTGTGGCTAAATAGTTATGCTCTGTCCCCTGAGATGAAGAAGACGTCTCATAAAATGTTCTCACTCATTTTATGGACCAAGATGTACCAAATGGTTTTGAATTGGAATCTGCACAGTACATTGGTAAAACTGTAAAATCTGAGGTAGACAAATTATTGTTTTCTACCACATAGTTAAGGAAAGCATGACAGCCTGCTGTCCTATGGGTCTTCCAGAATCTGCGTAGGCAATACTGTAAGCTGCCTGAGCTAATGCTCCAGAGCTTCCCAAACCACTGCTCCCAGCTTCCTCATATCTATCCATATCAGCCCTGGACTACTGATATAACTCAATTCTTCCCTATCTTTTGGACTCCTGGAAACCTTTTTTTTTTCCCCTACAGTTAACAAACAAACCTCAGATAAGACCTATTTCTCCTGCTGGAAATTACTATATATTTAAATGTGCATATGTTGTTTTCTTCTAATAGAATGTAATTTCCTTTAGGGTTCATAATATTGGATTTTGTCTCTGTATCTTGAATATGTAACACAATACAGCAGATGCTTAAAAAATACTTGTAAAAAAAAAAGGAAGGAAGGAAGGAAAAGAAAAAAGGAAGGCAGAAAGGAAGGAAGGAAGGAGGGAAGGAAGGAAGGGAAGGAGAGGAAGGGAAATAAGAGAATAGAGGGAAGAAAGGAAAGGAAAAGAAGGAAGGAAAGAAAGAAGGTAGGAGGAAGGGAGTGAAAGAGGAAAAGAATGAAGGGAAGGAGGGAAGAGGAGGAAGAGAAAGAAGAGAATAGAGGGAAGAAAGGAAAGGAAAAGAAGGAAGGAAAGGAAGAAGAGAAGGAAAGAAGAAAAAAAGAAAAGGAAAGGAAAGCAGGAAGGAAGGAGAGAAGAAAGGAAGGAGGAGGGAAGGAGAGAGAGAGAGGGAGTTAGGAAGGAAGGGAAGGAGGAAGGACAAGAAGAAGGAAAGGAAGGGAAGAAATGAGAGAGAAAAGGAAAGAAAGGAGAAAAAATAAGGGAAGAAGAGAGGAAGAAAAGCATAAGAGAGAGAAAGCAACAGAAACAAACAAATATAAATAAACTAACCAATATGGATAAAGTTATAACTCAAAAAGTCATTCTACCTTTAGAACTGTTCAAAGCAAACCTCTTCCAGGAAAATCTCATGCCATTAAGTAGCTTAAAGTTGACTTGATAAATATTTCTAAGGATATCTATTTTGTAGAATATCATCTATGACACCTACTTTTTGACTGCTCTTTCCAACTAATACATACCCTGGAGTTTCTGATTCATGATTATAGGTGATACTAGACTATAAATACAGTCCCCATAAGTCTTCTGATACCTCACGTTTACTTTATACATGTTATATATTGCCTAAGGCAAAGCCCAAGTCATGGAATTAACAGATTATATAGCCGGTTGAATTATCCAGGTATTTTTTTTATTCTAATATATGTAATTTGGAAAGTGTACTAATGTACTTTTAGAGATGTCTACCTGCAGTTACAGGATATAGAAGACAGTATACTAGACTTAGAAGGGGAAAACTTGAATTCCAATGCTGATGCAGATCCTTACTAGTTGTATGATCCTGGAGTCACATTTACATTTACATTTACACTCAAATTTAAAATTTAAGGATATTTAAAATATGTGGATAATAATAGCACTTAAATCATAGAGTTGTTATAGGGATCAAGTAAGATAATACATATAAAGAACTCTGCAAACCTTAAGTCACTATATAAATGCTAGTCAATAAGAATAGCTAGAATTTACATAATGCTTCAAAGTTTGCAAAATGTTTTTTTTTATTATCTCATTAATAACTCACAATTACAAATTAGGTAGTGTTCAACATTCTATGGTCTGGGTCAGCTAACTTTTTATCTGGCGTATAATGCTTTCAAATGAGAAAATAGCCTCACTTAGCACTGACGGTACTGGGCAAACAGAAGTTAAATTATTTGTCCAAAGCCACATAGTAAATGTCTGATACATGACTTTAACAAAGCTCTTTTTAATCCCAAAGCCAGCCCTCTCTTTGCTGTATTACCTAACTGCCCAGCATTGTCTAGCTACTGTCTTTCAAATAATTCCAATCAATAAATATCTAGATGGTACAGTGGATAGATTGTTGCACTTGGAGTTAGGAAGACTTAAGTTCAAATATGATCCCATATGCTTATTCTGGGACCCCGGGAAAGTCATGCAACAGTTTCCTTATCTATAAGGAAAGACAATTCCCTCTCCCTCAGTTTCCTTATCTATAAAATGGAGATAATAATAATACCTACTTCACAGGGTTGTTGTGAGAACGAACTGAGATAATATTGAGTAAGGCACTATGGAAATTTTAAAGGGCTATATAAATGTTGGCTACCATTATTATTATTTTCATCTTTCCTAGTTTTGTTATATAATTACAATATGCTAATCTGAGAATAATTCAAGAGAATGAATTTCATATTCAATTCTAATTCTTACTTTTTAGGGTTTTGGTGATATAATAAATCCGAAAACTGCATTTTATGCAAAAATGTATTTGACTATCCCAAGTTGTCAATAATCTTAAAGATATACACATATGCATATATATATATATATATATACACAGCTGCACATATTACAGCTATATGTTTATATCAATTATATATATACATATAAAGAGAGAACTTTCTGTAAGCATCTTACTATAACATGAACAGAATGTACTGAATAGTAGTTACACATGAAGATTAGTGAATCTCCCCCTCCCTTATATGCAGAGAGATTTATTTTAAGAATACATTTATAGCTTACATATGTGCTAGTGGTTAAAGTTATTACTGTTTTAATAATGAAGCTGATAAGTACATTATAAATTAGGTAGTGTTCAATATTCTGTGATCTGGGTCAGACTACTTTTGTATCTGGAATATAATGCCTTCAAATGAGAAAATAGCCTCACTTAGCATACATCCTTGGTCTAAAAATAAGGGAAATCTGTGTTACAAGTTAGTATCCTGTGGGTTTGGGTAGCAGATAGTGATACGTGATATCACAAAAGAAGGAATGAAAAATCTGTTCGAATAGAAGAGCAAAACACTTATTTACATGACACAAAACTCCAAAATGGAACTTAAAGAGAAAAATTGAACCAAGTTTCTTTAGTGATACTTAATAATCAGGAAGACTTGCCACATGATCAACAAATGTGAGGAAGTTGTTCTTAATTTCAAAGTAATGATAGGACAATGTGCTGCCTTGCTATGGTTCTCCACTTAAGTAATTATAGTCACATATTCACACCACAGAATCAGAAGTTTGTACACTTAGACCCTGAAGGGTCTAGGACATCTAAGCCAGATATGGAAACTAAGTTTTAAAGATATGAAAATATTTGCCCAGATCACACAGGTCATGAATGGTCATATGACTGTACAATAGATCTAAAGAAGAAAGGAAGAGGGTGGAAGGAGAGAGGGAGGAAGGGGGAAAAAGGAAAGGAAAGAAGAAAGGGTGAAGAAAAAAAGGAAGGGAAAAAGGAAGGATTGATTTATTAAGCACCTACCAGGCACAGCTCTAAGCATTTTACAAATAAGTCATTTGAAACTCACAACAACTCTGAGAGATAGATGATATTAAAGCTAGTAAGGCTGATTTAAAATTTGACCTCAGTTTTTCCTCATTCCAGGCCCAGTGCTCTAAAGTTAATCTAGTTTACCCCCTTACTTTATAGATGAGGAAACTGAGGCTTAGAAATGTTAGGTGAAGCCTAATGGCACATGGATAATAAATATCCTGAAGACAGATTTTGAACCCAAGTCATTCAGCTCCAAATTCAGCGATCCTTCTATTGAACCACTGGCTTAAGATTTGATCATATTACATTGTTGGTGGAATTGTGAATACATCCAACCATTCTGGAGAGTAGTTTGGAACTATGCTCAAAAAGTTATCAAACTGTGCATACCCTTTGATCCAGCAGTGTTACTACTGGGCTTGTATCCCAAAGAGATTTTAAAGAAGGGAAAGGGACCTGTATGTGCAAGAATGTTTGTGGCAGCCCTCTTTGTAGTGGCCAGAAACTGGAAACTGAGTGGATGCCCATCAATTGGAGAATGACTGAATAAATTGTGGTATATGAAAATTATAGAATATTATTGTTCTATAAGAAATGACTGACAATGATTTCAGAAAGGCTTAGAGAGCCTTACATGAAGTGATGCTGAGTGAAATGAGCAGGACCAGAAGATCATTATATACTTCAACAATAATACTACATGATGATCAATTCTGATGGACATGGCCATCTTCAGCAATGAGATGAACCAAATCAGTTCTATTAGAGAAGTAATGAATTGAATCAGCTACACCCAGGGAAACAACTCTGGAAGATGACTATGAACCACTACATAGAATTTCTAATCCCTCTATTTTTGTCCACTTGAATTTCTGATTTCCTTCAAAGGCTAATTGTACACTATTTCTTTTTGTACAGCAAAATAAATGTTTGGACATGTATATTAATATTGTATTTAATTTATGCTTTAACATATTTAACATGTATTGGTCAACCTGCCATCTGGGGGAGGAGGGGAGGGGAAGGAGGGGAAAAATTGGAACAAAAGGTTTGGCAGTTGTCAATGCTGTAAAATTACCCATGCATTTATCTTGTAAATAAAAAGCTATAATAATAATGATAAAAAAGATTTGATCATATGTGAACACAAATATAAAGGCCTTAGGTAATTGGGAGGATGTGTTTGGACTTTCCTATTTAGGATAGTTTAGGCAGATTTCTCACTATCCAATAAATTAGTACACATATTCTGAATAGAAGTTTCAAAATATTATAGATTTTCAAAAAATGATGTGAGCCTAGCACAACAGTAAATACTCTTGTTTCATCACATATCCACAGTTTTGGAAATGATCACTTTAACATAAAACTTCAGGAATAGGAGTTTTATACAGCTTGTTTTTGGAGGGAATGATACATATGAAGATAGCAATATGAGTCATTTTTAAATTTTTATAATGTGCACACTTAATACTCTTTATTAAATGCTTGGGAGTTAAAATGTATGAAGATAGTTCCCAAAATAGAAAACCCATATAACTGTATCTAAAATTCAGTCTGTCTTATATTAAGAGACAGATAACAAATTTAGACATTTCTCAAAACTGGTGGAAAGAACATGTTCTTAAATCTCAATAAAACTTTCTAGTTAGCTAAGCATTTCAGTGTATTGAATTGTTATGAATGGAAAACATTAAAAAGAAAATCTTGAAGTGTGCTTGATAATGTTGAAATTAATTATTTTGTCACTTTGAGGATCAGGACACTCTGGTTCCCCAATTTTTATCCATTAGAAAGGAGAATGTAATAAACACAGTTTGATGGTTATTTCTAAAATAAGGTCATCTTGGAAGGTGAGGCAGAGGTCAACAGCAAAAGGACCTCAGAAGTCATCTACTTCAATTCTTTCATTTTTACAGTGGAAGAAACTGAGTCCCAGTGATGTTAACCGACTTACCCAAGTTCACAAGGCTAACAAAGATAATATTTGAACCCAAGCCTCTTGACTCCAGAATCAGTGTTATTTTTCCTATACAAAATTGCATGATTGGCCTGGTAATCATCGGGATTGTTCAAGTCTTTTCTTTTCTTACCTAAAGCTGTCCAAATTTTAAACAGTTCTGCATGGTAGAATGGATGGAGAGCTAGGCCTGAAGTCAGGAGGATTTGAGTTCAGATATGGTTTTACTTACTAAGTTGTAAGACCTTCAGCAAGTCACTTAACTTAACCGCCTCAGTTTCCTCAATGGTAAAATGAGGATAACAATAGCTTTTATAAGAGAATCAAATGAGAATACTTGACAAATCTTAAAGTGTTACATAAAAGTGACAGCTATTATTATCAACACAACTTTTGGAACTACTAAAAGGCTTTACCTTCCCCTTCTCTCTTTGCTCTGATTCAGTATTATCTTGCCCTTTAGCAAATGATATTTTTCTTTCCTATACAGTTGTGTGAAGAATACTAGTGAGTACTTTGTAAATTTTGAGAAGAGAGCCCACATCCAAGAAAACTTAAAGCATTCCTATAAATAATCCAAAGGAATTCTCTAGCTAAACTCCTTGATACAGATTTTTAAAAACAAAAACCATTTAAAAAACAAATGCACACCATAAAGCAAACTCAAGACAGTTGGTATGTTTGATTTATAAGATGGCTGAAGTCATCAGATTGACCAGATTTCACATTTATATTTGTCTTCCAGTGGATATAATGGAACCAAAGACTCTATTAGTTTA
Source organism: Sarcophilus harrisii (assembly GCF_902635505.1). Lineage (NCBI taxonomy): Eukaryota > Metazoa > Chordata > Mammalia > Dasyuromorphia > Dasyuridae > Sarcophilus > Sarcophilus harrisii. The sequence continues at coordinate 286,487,896 of NC_045428.1, read as the reverse complement.
TCAGGGAGTCAGTCCCAATCAAGTTGTCCGAGAAAAAATTTCCTCTCTGGATGCCAGATTAGATTTACCCTGTCTTCATTTTAACACTATTAATTTTTTTTTGGCTCCTTTTAAGACCCAGCTCAAATCCCATACGCTGTCTTTCCCTTTTCCCCCAATCACTAATGCCTTCCTCTTTCAGAATGGCCTTTATCTACTGGGTATATGTCTTATTTTGACCTACTAATTACATGTTTTCTTCCTCATTTAAAATGTATGCTTTTTGCGGGCAGGATCTGTTTTTGCTTTTCTCTGCATTCTTAGTATTTAATGAAGTTCCTGGCACATAGTAAATGCTTAATAAAGGCTTGCTGATGGACTGGCTGACCAGATCATACATATATCTTCCTACTGCCATTTGCAGACTTTGAGTTTTTCTATTACAAATAAGTCTTGCAGTATTACAAATGGTTGTGTTGAATTTGCTATTTATTGTTCAGAGATGGATATTTGTTTCTGTCATTCATACAGATCTAGGGAAGAATTTATGGATTTTAAGAAACATAATCTAATTCTGATTACTCAGAATTTAAATGTGCATTTATATGCTTCCTCTAGGATGAGTCCAAAACATACTCACTCACAGTACCTAAAATAGTCAGGTCCATAGGACTAAGGTGTGAATTATATTGACCCCCTCTTTCTTTAAGATGAAAGAAGAAAGAGGAATTACTGTAATCAAAGGTTACTAACACTTTGAGCACACTGGTCCATCCCACTAGTCTCAGTATAATTCCAGAAGCCAGCCTTCAGGGCTCTATGGAAACAAGGCAGAAGAACACACTGATTTCCCCAAAGGCTTTTACCAACCAGTTGCTGACACACCCAAGACTCTGGCAATGTCCCAACAATCAGGTATAATCAGGATATCCCAGGGGATCTAAAGAGCAGATCCCACAGCAAGTGCAAGTTCTAAATTTGTCTGCCAGAATGATTAATCTCTTTAAGCAAATTCCCGGGACATAATTATGGTGCTCTAATCAAGGAATGGGATATTGCCATCTGGGGCAGTCATCTGGAAGAAGAGTCTCTGCAAAGACAGTAACACTTCATTCAAAAGGGCCTCTGACTGCGAGGTCAAATAGTCACTGCTAATACATTCATTCACCCTTCCTAGGTGGTTGATATTTCAGCCAAATTGAATTACTCCTCCTTCCTCCATATGAGAGACAGTGAAAACAAATGGACTTAGCATTAGGAAGACCTGTGTTCAAGTCCTATCACTGATACATACTATCTTTGTAAGCCTAAGCAAGTCACCTAATTTATAAGTCCTCTCTAGGCAATTAAGATAAAGCTTCTTAACTTTTATAGTGTCATGAATCCCTTTGGTAGTCTGGTGGAGGTAATGGATCTTTTCTTAGGATAATTCATGCAATAAACACAGGTTACAAAGGAAACCAATAATAATGGACTATAGTTATCAAAACAATTTCAGAGATCTCAGTTAAGAACTCTTGACTGAAAACATAAATTGCAAAGAAAGTGCTGACCTGCTTCTGAAGAGAGAATTTCCTCATGTAGGACAGCCAGGTTGCACATAGCGTAAAGTATCAAGCCCTAGAGTCAGAAAGATATATCTTCATGAATTCAAAGTTGGTCTCAGACACTACTAGTTGTGTGACCTTGGGCAATTCACTTAATCCTGTTTGCCTCAATTTCCTCATCTGTAAAATGAAGCAAATAGCAAACCTCATCTCTTTGCCAAGAAAACCCCAAATGGGGTAACAAAGAGTTGCATGTGACTGAAATGAATTAACAAGAAGGGTTTCCCATATCAATAAAATCACAGGTCTGGTCACTAGGCTTCCCACCTCTCACTTTCATGTCTTTACTTATATTATTCCTTATGCTTCAAGTGTCCCTCTATTGGACCCATCATTCCAACTCTGCTTATTGAATTCCTACAGCTATTTCCTTTTTTTTTTTTCTTCAATTCTGAACTTAAATAGCAAATCACTTGGATATTTTCAAATACACATCAGACCAGAAAATGGGGCTTGTATATGAAATCACAGGTTTCTATAACCTGCATATCTTTCAAAGTTCAATAGATTCTGAAAACTTTCCTTCATTCCTTTCCAAAGTTGGTAATAGCTTCTACACAATGGGCCTCACATATTTTGTTCAAATCTCATTTATGTACTTAGCGTGTATTTTTGTGTTACATTGCTTTGTGTTCATATAAAGAGTCCATCTTGCTGGACAGTGAAATCCATCACTTGAGGAGCCATATCTTTCAGCTTCTCCCAATGCCCAATATATGGCTTTGTATTTACACTCACTAAGTAAGTACTTTAAAAAGTTTGTTAAATTTAATTGAATTATCAGCAAATACTTTTAAATACCCACTATGTAACAGGTACCCAGCTAAATTTATGAACTTCTAATGTTTTCAAGGAGCTGTGCTAAGTTATGGGCATAATATGGATTTTCAGTCTACTTTGGTAGACAGGATATAGACAAAAATTACCAAATAGGAGATAATTTATTCTGAATTTTAGCTACATAATATAGACAATAAGCCTATGATCACTAAGGATCTGGGCAGTTTGAGAAGATTTCAGTGCTTGAGTTGGGTTTTTGGAGGAAGAAGATTTAGAAGCTCTAATGTTGACCCTACCTCCACATTGTAAATAGAATCTCTTCTTTTCACTCAGTCATCTACTACCCCAGTTCATGCTCATATCAACTCCTACCTGGTATACTGCAATAGCCTCTTACTGCAATCTCCCTACTCCAGATCTCTCTTCCCATCTACTCCAACCCATCCTCCACACAACTGTCAAACTGCTAATTTCTAAAATATAGATCCGACCAAATCACTTACAACTCCAAAATTATTAATGACTCCTTATTGCCTGGAGGATAAAATATAAAATCATTTGCCTGTAACTGAAATTACTCTGTAAGCTGGATCTACCTTTCTGCTCGTAGTTCATGTTATTCCTTTTCAGACACTCCCCTCCTCAATCAAACTGGCTTACTAGCTATTTTCTTTTTGTGACATATCACACTTTACTTTTGTAAAAAATGGCTCATTTCTACCATATGCTTGTTCTTTTCCTTAGTTTAATGGAATCTATTCAAAGCACAGTTCAGATTACCTGTTCTTTCAGTGGCCTTTCTTCATACTTCTTGAAAATATTCCTTATATTTTCAAGTATGGAAGGCGACATAATGTAGTGAATAGAGAGATGACATTAGAGCCATGAAGACCCAGTTTCAAATCCCATTTCTGACACATAATGGCTCTATGTGCTAGGCAAGTCATATAAAACTTTCAGTGCCATAAACATTGTTCAAACAACAGAAGTTGTCATAATGATAATACTGCATTGGTAGAGGGAATTTTCATTACCAATGAAAGTTCCCTCTTACCAATGAAATCTGAGTTAATCCCTATTCCCTATATTGTATTTACTCATATAAACATGTGTGTGTAGATATTACTTGTCTTTGTATTTTTATTGCTAGCACAATACCCTACTTGGTATAGTATATGCACTTCACAGATATTCATTAAATTCAAAGGAATTTCAAGGAATTTGGATGATGAAGTTTGTATGAAAACAATGAATGGATCCTTTGATAAGACTGGAAGACTCATGGGAAAATAAGGTTGGGTCCTCTTCTGCACATAGCTGATGCTCAGTGAATGTTGACAGGAAGGTAAGAGCATAATAGTGGTATTCTTAGTAGTTTTAAGGTATAAGCAAAATAATTGAGCCTCACAACTACTCTATGAAGTCAGTGTTTAAAAAATATTACCTATGGTTTAACATGAGACATGAAGTAATCTGTGCATAATCCCCCAACAAGTAGGTATCAGGGGCAGGTTCTGACCCCAGATTTCCCTTGATTCATGGACTTGTTTCTGCTCTTCCGAGAAGGGATATCATATTATGATGAATCTCTTAGAAGTTTGGAATTGATTTTATAGATAGAATTATCTATCATTAATTTGTTAGTAGGAGGTGTCAGGAGGTACTTACTAAAGGTTACTGATTTATTGACTGCACAAAGCTGCATATTGGAAGGATCAGTTATATAGCCATGACAGGACAGAACAGTGAAGACTAGAGCAAGGAATATTAGTTATGAGACTGGGGTTATACTAGACCAGGCAGAAGCTGAAGAAGACCTAAACAAGGGTGGAAAGAATGGGGAGAGTGGAAGGAAGAGACGAATATGAGATATTACGAAAGAAGAAGTGACAGAGCTTATGACTAAATGGATAATGGGGGAGACAGAGGAGGATCCAAGTAAAGGCTGACTCCCAAGGCTAGGTAATGGGGAAAAATAATACTTCAGGAAGTCCCAACACAGCTGATTTTGGGGAAAAGGTGAGGTGGTTAGTTTTAGACAGGATGGATTAGAGGTTATCTCTCCACTCCAATGTATCATCCACTCAGATACTAAAGGGATAAAGCACTATTGGGGTTATGTCATCTCCTACTCAATAGATACCATTAGCTTTCTGTTAACTCTTGGATCAACCATGTCTTCATTTGGCATTTAAAGGCCTTTCCAAACTGGACTTTATCTTTCCATTCTTCTTACACAAGACTCCTTTTTGTACTCTTTATGTTCCAATCATGGTAGTCTACTTGTTCCTCACTCAAAATACTCTCTTGTTTCTGTGCCTTGGAAATGTTAGAAATGCTTTCCCCCCTCACTTCTGTTTTTTAGAATCCCTGAATTCCTTCAGCAAAAGTAAGAGCTAACACCTATAGTCTTTAAAGTTTTTCAAGGTGCTTTACAAATCCACTCTCATTTGATCTTCACAACAACCTGGGAGTTAGGTGCAATTATTGTCCCCCTGTCATTAATGAGGAAAGAGATACTGAGAAAGGTTAAAGAGCTAATTCTGGTTCACACAGTTAGTGTCTGAGTCTGACTTCCTCATTTGAACTCAAATCTTCTTGACTTCCATTCCGACAAAATCCACTGCCATTTAGGTAGCTAAGTAAGTTAGCTAAGGTAAGCTAAGTTTCACCGCAAATGCCATTTTCTTCAGGTCTCACCCAGCTTTAAGTGTTTTCACTTCTAAGATTACCTTATATCTAATCTAGGTATTATATAGGCAGCTAGGTAGCACAGTAGATAGAATGCTGGGGCTGAAGTCAGTTCCTAAGTTCAAATCTAGCCTTAGATACTTACTAGCTGGATTACCTTGGACAAGTCATTTAACTGTTTACCTCAGTTTCCTCATCTGTAAAATGAGCTGGAGAAGGAAATGGCAAATAACTCCAGTATCTTTGCCAAGAAAGCCCTAAATGGAGTCATTGAAAAGTTAGATACAACTGAACAGCAACATAGTATATAGTAGCTACATACTTGCTTTTCTCTGTATCCATTGATTCTTGAAATAAAGAGAGTACATTTAAAAAATTGTCTTTGTATTATTCCCAGTGCTTAGCTCAATATGTGGCACATAGGAGATACTTAATGAATACATGTACATTGGCTGCTTGATTGACATTCAGGTGCCTATATCTATTCAATAGCTAGAGGTAAAGGACTAAAGCTTGGGATGCAGATCAGGGTTGGTGATATAGCTGCGTAGACCACTGGCTTCAAAAAGATAGTTACAGTACTCAATCGAGAGTACAGAGACTTGTTCAGTATCTGTGAGAGGAAGTGCAAAGAAGAAAAGAAATGGAGGAAGAATGGAAGTTCGAGAATATGGACACTGTGAAAGAGACAGAAAAGGTACAGCCAGGGAATTGAGATCAAAGTAAGACAGTATAATGTCATGGAAATAAGGAAGGAAAGCATTTTTATGAGGGAGTAATCAACATAGTGGAATATTACTAGATTAAGGAGAAAAAAAAAAGAAAAATCATTGGGTCTCTGGTGACTTTGGGAAATACAATTTTAATCATGTGGAGAGTGGCAAAAGTCAATTCAAGGAATTAAAGCAGCAAGTGGATATTGGGGAAATTTAAGCAAATAAGTAAAAATTATTCATGAGAAATTTGGCAATGAAAATAGCATGAAAGTAGTAGTTGGAAGAAATAGTAGCGTTTAAGGAACTTAAATTTTTTTCAAATATGAGATATGCACATGCTTATACTTTAAGTATTTGGGAGAGAGAGAGAGAGAGAGAGAGAGAGAGAAAGAGAGAAAGAGAGAGAGAGAACAAGATTTCAGAAGTATCAGTGGAATTACGAATACAGGTGGAGGGATTAGTCTTGAAAGAAGGAGGGATATACCTTACACTGTATGACATAAAAGAAGGGAACAAAAATGGGCAAAAATAGAGAAATTATTAAATCAAGAGATTCATATAGAAACAGTTTGAGGCAAGGTAAAGGGTGTGGCTACAAAGACATTTGTTTTAGAAAACTATACTATAAATATGCAACTGAGGAGCTATCTTGTCTCTTAAGACTTTGGGGAGCAAAATTGTCCAAATTTTCAGAAGTCAATTGAATTTGACATCTGTACAGATGGATTATGGATGTATTTTTTCAGAAGAATGTTATTCTCTTCCCTAACTGGGCCATTCTTTCTAACTGATGAACTCTTGAAATTTCAGTTTGAATAGCAGGGCTGATTCCCCAGAGGGAGATCTCCATGAGGAGAAAATCAAGGATTGAAGTGAAGAAAAATTTCCCTATAATTAGAGTATACAAAATGGAATGACTTGCCTTGGGTGATGATAGATTTCCCTTTCCCAAATCTATTGGGATAGATTTCCCAATCTTCAAGCTCAGGCACTAGCTGATCATTTGCCCAACAGTGTATAATGAATATACTTTCATAGGTAGGATAAATAAAATGGTTATCAAGGTCCTTTCCAATTTCTGAATCTTGTGATCCTGTGATTTCACCAATAATACTGATGTTATTATTTCTCTTGACTGTGTCAATTGGAATACCGTGGTTGGGCTGTAACAAACAACAGCGAAGCTTCTGTTTTTCCTATATTACAATACCACTTACAGTTTGTTGACTACTGATAGTGCAGGCAGATTCCAATTCCCTTAAGAGTACTGCTGTAGGACAATGTCAACAGTATTAGTGTTCCACAAACAGAAGATATGTTTAACTCAAATATTTAAATGCAAATTGTGTTTTGCTTCAGAGTACATCTGAAGACACCCTTGTGCTTTTAGTCGCAGATAGCTACTGGGAGAAATTGACTTTATGAAATAACATCAAACATTTTCTCTCAATAGAATCTCCCTTGCTAAATATGGTTGGTTTATCTACCTACCGACTAGTGGAAGTCTTCTTTGATGCTGATAGGGATGACATTGATGAAATATGCTTATGGTAGCAAGAAAGGTTCCCTGGCTACAAAGAAAATGGCTTGATCACCATAATTCCTGGTGAATAGAATGAAGAGAGCTCTAGTTTGTCATCAGAAAAGCTCTGTTTGGAGCTCCCTCTTTTTACCCTTCCCCCCCCCCCCACACACACACAGAGTGATCCAATGACATTGGTCTTCTAGCTGTTCTTCAAGCAAGACATTCAGTCTCCTGATTCTGCATTTCCCCTGCTTATCCCCCATATCTAGAATTCTCTCCCTCACCATCTCTGCAATCAACCTTCCTTCAAGTCCTAGCTACAACCTCACCTTCTACAGGAATCCTTCCCCCACTTAATTCTAGTGCTTTCCCTCTGTTGATTATCTCCATTATCTCCTATACCTGTAGCTTATTCGTATGTTGTCTCCCCTATAAGACTAAACTCCTGAGATCAGTTTCTTGACCCATTCCTTGGCACAGTGCCTGGTGTATAATAGGAGTTTGATCAATTTTATTGTCTGCCTACCTGATGTAGGCTCTCACCTTTGTAACTTTGGGCAAGTCACCTCTTTGCACCTCATTTTCTTTTTCTATAGAATGAGAGGAGTGAACTACTTCTAAACTTTCTGGTTCTAAATCTAGGATTCTATAATCTCTGCCCTTGAGCCATATGGCCAAGTATTTACTGTGAGTGTGAGATATACTTGGAGATTAAGAGTGGCATCTGGTCCCTTGGCTGGGGCCTTTGCTACTCTGTGATTATCTTACAGAATCAGCCACAAACAGAAAGGTCAGAGAGGTACCATCTTGCAAGAAAAGCAAAAGTTAACTCCTGGGCAAAAATACAAATAAATGACTTGTCATTTGAAGTTTCGGGTCTTAAAAATGAGCTAAAGGGATAATCCTCTTAGCTTATTAATAACTAAAGTACATATTCTCTTACTTATAATTCAGAGCCACTAGGTTTTGGGCATTTGGCTATGCTTATAAAATAGATGCTCTTAAAAAAAAAAAGATTTCTGAAGAAGTTTTGTAATTTCTCTGGAATGATGTCATTTTATACCTGAGACTACTAATGTCTTTATTTTCAAAATTAATTTCAAGCAATTTTTGTTAGCAGTAACAATTTTTTTTTTGTAATTATGCCTCCAAGATCTCCAAATACTAAAAAGCTAATAAAATTCAGTCACCACATTATGTAACCAGTGTACTATTATGGAGATAGTGCCATGCATAATTTTCCCATTAGGGGTTGAGCATCTAGGAAAAGACATAAAATAGGCAAATCCAGTAGTGGCACCTAATCTATGTCATTCAAAGGAATAGAGATTAATAAAATTATAAATTTTGAGCCAGAAGGGACTTTTTTGAACCTCCTAGTTCCATTTTTATCATTCTACAGATGAATAAATAGTTTCATGGAACTAACTCAAGGTCACATAGGGAACAGGGAATAAGTGAAAGAGGCAGATGTGAACCCACATTCACTCACTCTACATCTAGTGCTCTTCCCACTAAACCATAATGCCTTTTTTGATTTCCTTCACAAGCTAATTGTACAATAATTCAGAGTCTGATTCTTTTTGTACAGCAAAATAATGTTTTGGTCATGTATACTTATTGTGTATCTAAGTTATATTTTAATATATTTAACATCTACTGGTCATCCTGCCATCTAGGGGAGGGGGTGGGGGGGGGGGTAAGAGGTGAAAAATTGGAACAAGAGGTTTGGCAATTGTTAATGCTGTAAAGTTACCCATGTATATATCCTGTAAATAAAAGGCTATTAAATAAAAAAACAAAACAAAACAAAACCATAATGCCTTTCATTTGGTCCTCCACAGTTTCACTAGATATCATTGATTTTAATAATGCAATGAAACTGCTTTCAAATTGACCACATCCTCACCAATTCCATACCAGGCAGACTTCCATTTCTGTAACAATGGTGATGACCATTTGGATATTTTTAATCAAAAATGAATGCACGAAGTATTCCATTCAAGCAGCACAAGGTGTCATGGTCACCTCATCAAGAAGCACAATCCCACTCAGATGACCATATGAAGAATATAGCAAGTACACTCTCACCAGCCTCAGGCAAAGAATATTAGCTACCCTCTGACCATAAGCCAGTTGATTTTCTCTTTATATTTTACCATAAAGACTTGGATTCTCTGTGAAAACCACTCCCTGGGAATACATTAGTCACCTCTGAAAAGTTGCATTGTCTCTCAGGACACAAGAGTACCATTTAGTGCCCTAGAATAGTCAAATCATAGTGGCAATAACAATACTATGGATTTATATTGTCCATTCAGTTCTCAATTATCCATAATAATGAAGCAGACCAATGATGTGGATGATCCAAAACCCTATCTACTTGATCCCTGGAGGATTAAAAAAAAAAACCTAATAGACCAAATCTTACATTTAATATAGATTTAATAGCATAGGAATTCATAATGCTTTAAATAGAAACATTAAACCACAATATAAAGCTCTGACTGCTTCATCTCCCTGTCCTGTTTTGTCTCACTAAGGTCCTTCTCTGTTCTCTGTGCCATTTTAGGGGTCTATATCTTTTTTGACCGATGTAAAGGGTCAGTCCATGGTAATGTTGGATTCTCTGTGCTGATACTCTCAGGAGCGGATAGATCATTGTTTTGATTTAAAAGGCCTTTTCAGCTCTTGCTCAATTAGATTAAACAAAGACACTGTTTACGCCAGCAAGGCATTTAATTGAGGTGATGATGTCAATAAGGACTTGGAAGCAGAAATCTGCTGAATTTGGTCCAGGTTGTAAATGATTGAATTGACTCTTTCTTCCTAAAAGCTCAAAACGCTTATTCTAGCTATATCAGTTATTAATGGTCACTGAGTATCCTAAAAGAGAAGAGCTAGTTTTCTAAAACATTATCTGAATTTCCAAGAAGTTGCTTTTACAAGTGGAGGATTTCAGGCAATGATAATACTTTTCTGATGCAAAAATTTCAATACCACTCAGTCTTTCAACAACAACAACAAAAAAATCCTAATTCCAAAGTAAGGAAAGATGCTTGTTTTTATGTTTTATGCTGAAATTCAGAAAGGTTATCTATACTTTTTGGTCTAATGCTTTTTGACTAGTTATGTATTTCAATTACTTTTCACTACCCCAATTCAAAAATTCCTTTCTCTTCCTGGATGGGCCAATTTCCTCAAGTGAGTAAGGGAGAAACTGTCCTCCTGAAATAATTTGAAACATAGCTGGTTTAGACTTCTCAGGAGAATATCCCATGGCCAGCTAATCACAGAAAGGGGGGGAGCATGGCCCAACTAAGGTTATCCAAGAGCTTCTCAAGGTTCTTGTGGATGGTAGAATTTTGGCTGTTTCAGTGATTTGGAAGGGAGATAGCTTCTCATGGAGAAAAAATAAAACTGCAGGTACACAGAAGCAAATGACAAATAGGTGCGCTCCAACTCCGGGATGCACAAAGCAATGAGATTGAATGGTGGTCCTCTTTTTAGATGATTTATGAATCTGGCTTATCTACATGGACACCCTCAGGAGAGCAAAATAGAGTCTATAAAATTAATATAAATATTTTGCATACAATCTTGTGGCAGGGAGCCCAGAGAAATGTGCTTTGGAAGCAAATATGCCAACAGAAATGGAAAGCATCATTTTCATAGGATTGTAGATTTAGAACTAGAAGGGATATTAGAGGCCATCCAATCTATCTCCCTCATGTTCCAGATGAAAAACAGAGAAGCAGACAAGTGCTTAGTATCACACATGATATTCTTCCCATCTCCAGGTCTTTGGCCATGGTCCACACCCTGAATGCCCTCCTTCCCCTTTGATTTATAGAATCCTTCCCATCAAGACACAACTCAAACATTGCCTTCTATGAGAAGCCTTTCCTTATCATTCCATTCCTAGTGCCCTTCCTTTTACACTATCTTGTATTTCTTGATTTTCGTCCTTCATTGGCTCATGGAGAATGAGACTGATGCTTTGCATAACTCAGCCTTGCTTAAAATCAATTCATGTATGTGTTAGTCAAGACATCACCTGTAATGCCATTGGTTTTTGGGGAAAAAAGATGTTTGAAAACAAATTTTCTAGATATTTACATATGCACCGTTTGACATATAGGAGCTTAATAAATGCTGCTGCAAGGGTAGTATGAGATTGAGCAATGATTTGATTCCAAGTCCTCAAATTCCAAGGTCAATGCTCTCTTAACTGCACTAAGGTTTGTGACAACTGAAACTGGAACCTTTGGTGGTCCACAATAAACTGAATCTCTTAGTTTTAGCCTCTTGTTCATATTTGCAGTGTGTGAAATAACTGGGCTATTTCTGGGTCATTTAAAATCTGTGTGCCAAAATTTCTCTATTTGTAAAATTCATTTAAAATCTGTATGTCTCAATTTCCTTATCTGTAAAAGGGGATGATAATAGAAGCTCCTTCACAGGATTGTTGTGAGGATCAAATTGTAAAGTGCTTAGCACAGCACCTGGTACATAATGTTATATGTTTACTGTGCATTTATGTACTTCACAAATATCGTCTCATTTTATTCCCATAAAAAATCCTAGAAGGTAGGGATGGGAGACATGAACGAATGTTTTTATGTTGCTTAGTTGCTTGCAATTCTTCCTGACCCTATTTGGAGTTTTCTTGGCAGAGATGCTGGACTGGTTTGTCATTTCCCTCTTCAGCTCATTTTACTGATGAGGAAATTGAGATAAACAAGGTTAAGTGACTTATCCAGGGTCACACAACTAATAAATGCCTGAGGCTGGATTTGAAGTCAGGAGGATGCATTTACCTGATTCCAAGCCCAATAATGTATCCACTGTACCACCTAACTGCCCTATGAGCATTAGATAGAGCCTACTATATATTAGGTATTCCATAAGAGCTCTTGCAAATATCTCATCTCATCTCATTAGGACAAGTATGTGCTATTATTAATCCTCATTTTACAGATAGGAAAACAGAGATAGAAATGACTTGTCCAGGATCACACAGCCAGCAAGTATTTGAGGCTGGATTTGAACTCAATTCTTTTTGTCTTCATGTCCAGTGCTCTCTATCCACCGGATCACCAGCCAGCTGTCTATTCCTTCTTAAAGCACTATTAAAAGAGACATCCCTGGGGCAGCTAAGTGATGCAGTACATAGAGCAGCAGCCCTGAAGTCAGGAGGACCTGAGTTCAAATCTGGGGTCAGACACTTAATACTTCTTAGTTGTGTGACCCTGGGCAAGTCACTTACCCCCAATTGCCTCAGGAAAAAAAAGGGAAAAATAGACATCCCTTATTATTTATCCACCAACTTAGGCACTTCATGCACGTATTATTAATTTAGGAAAGAAGTGGGAGAAGTCTGGGAAGATTTGACTGATAGTTGGAAGCTTAGAGTAAAAATAAGCGTCACAGCAGTTTAATCTTGGAAATCACAGTTATATTCCAAGGCTCTGAAGGCTATCCTGGCTGCATTCCACAGCAGGGAAGGGAGCAAACATCCTGGAAGGGGCATTTCTGTGCCCATTGTCTAACAGAACTTCCAGGCCGTGCTTCCTCATTCTCTGTTCTGCTGCATCCCTGCATGAAGGCACGACCTCTCTGTTTCCCAGTGAATATTATTCAGCAGCCAATTTATGACTCAGTTCATCTTGCCACTACAATTATGAATGTTTTTCCCTGAAGTACACTCCAAAGGAGGGACAGATTTCTCTCTAAAATAGATATTTGGTAGAGGAAGAGGCGGTGGTGGCAGGCTAGAATGTCACACACACCAAAAAAACATCTCTGAAAAGGAAGTGAAAAGTGCATGCCCAAGAGCAGAAAACCATGTTTTTTAAAAGGAGGCATATGGAATATTGCTTGCGTAGGTAGGAATGAGAAAAAAAAAAGGAATGATTTTTAAAAGAAAATAATTTATGCAAGGGGGGGAAAAATCCGTGCAAAATTCTTTCCAGGACAATGCCTTTGGGAAGGTTTAACATTCACCCTTTTATTTCTAATCAGAACAGTCAAGGAAATTTTAAGGTGCCATTTCAGATGGCTTGCTGTATTTGAAGGCTTGGACCCGTCTTTTCTTTTATACTGCCCTCAATACTCTGTGCTTTCTCAGTACACATTTTGGGCTCTGAATAAATATTGTGGCACACATATCTGCCAGGATTCTTTAAAAGCAGAACATCTGTGATACTAAGATGGAAGACCTGGTGCTTGGCAACATACAACTTTTAAGTGACGAAGTCTTTGGGGGGTACAGATCAAGTTCCTAATGAACTTCAAATGAAGCTCTTTTAACTTCTACAATTCCATCTGAATTCATGCATAAATTACAGTGCATTTAGCATAACTAAGTAGAAATAACCTTGGCTCTTAAAATAGGAATTTCTCCAGTTAAAAGGAGAAATTGACTTTACCTGCTTTCTCCTAGAACAGGGGATTTGGCCATGACAATACCAAACTGAATAAATAGCTTAAACAAAGTAGATAAATCCTTCAGTGCTTCCAAAGGGTAAGTAATCCCAACAAAGTCCCTGGAATGAACGGGCAGGATTAGAATTGTGGTGTTCTTGGAATACACCCAATTTCAAAACCCAAACAGAGTTACGTGACAGCATATATTTCGCCCTACCCACAACAGAGACTCCATCCTCCCGGAGCTCCTGAGGATTTAATGGTGCCTTTTACCAGAAAAATATACAACTATACTCAGTGGAAAAATAACAGCTCAAAAGAATTTTAAGCAAGACTTTGGGAAATTAAAGTACAAACTAAAAATAGGGCCATTACCTATGATAAATATGTGAAGTCAATTGATTACGTTGAAAAGATAGCAGATCAGTAGGGAAAATTTCCATATGGCCAGAATTTTTAGATATCAGTACTATTCTCTTACTGACTTCTAGTCCCAATCGAACAAGTAAGCAAATCAACAAGCATTTATATAAATGCCTTCTACATGTCATGAACAAGCTTTACATTAGAATATGTTTGAAACTCTAGAATTTGTGGCAGAAAATCTCTGCTCTAATTTTTTTGTGTTCTACACCAAAATCCAGTAGCTAATTCACTACAAATCAAACTACTTCTGCAGATACCGGAATCCTAATTGAGGAACAGACTGGTTAAATTAGCCCAGAATACTAGAGGATTCCTTCCTGGCATGAAAGGTAGCCTTCAATCTTTGCCTTTATGAAAGGTTATTTATATGGTAGAGTTTAAATGATTTACTTTATATGAACCAAAGGGATTTGAGGAATGAAAGCAGCCACAGCTTTTCCTGAACTATGGGTTCCTAGAGGATGAGTGTGTTTGGGGAAAAAATGAAATGCTTATTTTCTTGACAGGAGACACTGAAGTAATATGGAACTATTTTTCACAATTCATCAAAAGGCAGACAGTTGTATGACACTGACATGGTGACATAGTACAAGCAACTTAATGGAAATGAGATTTGAGCTTCCCAAAAAGACCTTTTGAAACCATGTAAAAGCAAATTAGTTGAAGATGAAAGATGATGGTCATAAGTTTTGAAATCAAAGGGCCTTAAAGGTATGGTTCATTAAAAAGGGACATAATGATGGAATTTTGGTTGAACAGGTCTAAATTAGGGAGTTGACAAAATGTAGTTGGCAAAAATGTCTAATTTATCCCGAGTTCCATATACGTGCTTTATATTGTTCTACAAAATTCTAAATGAAAAATTAATAGCCAAATAAATATCCAGCAAAATGGAAACACTACAATGTGGGGAAAAATGGAGCTTTCAAATAAATTCCAATGCTGCTAAGTATTTTTGCCAGTATTTATTCATTTGAAGTGTAATAATATTCCTTAAAGGGGGGCAAGAATGTTTGTTTTTTTAAACTTTTTTTTTTCTGAAGCATTTATATTGGTGAATTCTCTTGATGACTATTTGGAATGTGTGGCAATGAAGAAATAGTGATCTTCCATTATTTATGGGATAGCATGGCACAGTGAATAGAATCTGGGCCTTAGAACAGATACCATATGTTCTCAAAACATATGGACAAGTCATCTAATTTCTCAAGTGTACCAGGCAATCAAAACTAGAAGTTATATGAATTATCCCTCTGTGCTGATGGAATTTTCATACCAGGAATTTCTTAAACCTATGAAATCACAGAATTCAAATAAATCCCTCTTCCCAAAAACCTATTGAGCATTGCACATATTCCTTTGTCAAGGTAAGTTTGTGTTGTTTTCTCTCAGGTGTTTGACTTCTAGATGGCTAAGACCGTCTCATGGTTCCCAGTATCATGCATATTATTTGGTGGGAATGATGGAAAAGACCAGATAAGATCAAGTAAGATGTTTCATATATTTTATCATAGAAAAAAAAAAAACCATTTCTAAGCCAGTTTCGTGACCATGTAGAACTTTAAAAAAATACAAAGCACTTCCTTTAAAAAAAATTAATTTAATAAAACAACCTTACTTGGATATAGGTCTTACCTATTCTCTTCCCATTCCCCAGGAATCCCTTAGAAACTTTTATTCCCAGTGTTACTTCTTCTTTACCTCTTTCCAAAGCCCCCATAATACGAATGACCTTTCATAAAATTACAGAGAGCTCAAGATGTCTAAGTGGGATGGTTATAAAATCAGAAGAGTCATCTTATCTTCCCCCTGCAGGGGATTTCATTTTATGTGATCATTTTCGGCCTATTGACCTGAGATTTCAGATTGCTGATGCTAGGGAAAATGTTTCCTAGAACTCATTCTAAATATCCCACTTTCCCCAAAGTACTTCACTTTTACACTTTTACAATGGCAGGAGTCTGAAAAAGATGGCGAGAATGTAGAGAAAACGGGTTGAAGGAGAAAAGGATTTATTGGTGCCACAATAATTTTTTTAAAATTAAAAAGTCATTTTCAGGCTTTGTAACCTTTTTTGGCAAAAATACCTGAAGGGAGGAAAAAAGCAATAGAATGACTAAATTAAAGAGTATCCAGCAAGTAAAAGTAGCTCCAGAAAGAAATTTATAAAGGTTGATTAGAAGGCACAATACACAAATTTTCATTCTGATACCCATAATCTTCACTCCAGCACTCATACATATTAGCTTCTTTATTGCTACATTTGTGAGTTCTATGGAAACTGGAGACTGTGAAGAGGAAGTTTTCAGGAAATGCTTAATGCATATTTACAAATTATAGGAAGATAAGTTACATGAAACACCATTTCCCCAGATTTAAACATATAAACATTGTTTTTAGTAAATGGAATAATGGCATCAAGTACCATTCCCTTTTGCTATTTGTATATGACTTTTCTTAAAATCATCCAGGAGAAAGCAAGTTGAAGAAACATTTTTGTCTTGGTATGCCCAATATCTAGCTCTTTAAAATTTTTGGTCGGAACTTGTGATTTCATTGATATAAGGAATTCCTTCTATTATTACAAAAGTACAGTCCTTTTGGCCAGTCTTAAAGTTACTGCTTGCCTCTCAAGATACATCACTATTTTGGCTAGTTTGATTAAGAAATCTTATTGTCTACACTATCTGTAAAATAGTTGAATTTAACAAATATGAATTTAACCCATTCTTTGTTTTCTATATGTCCAACCTACTGGAGCAGTTTATTCAAAAGTCTATAGTGTTCTAGGTGAATCAGGAAGTTAAAAATGGAGAAACATCAACATCTTCATAGAAGAAATAGATCAAGCTTGAAGAAGATAGGATGTGATAACCTATATACATTGTTTTGTCCAAAGAGAAAATGTATGTAATCTTTAACAAGGAAATCTCATTTAAGAATTTGGAGTCTAAATCTGAATTTTATAATCATTTTTAAAATTCTATTTGCAAATATTGGTTATATTCTTTATTTCAAAGACAGACTACACATTCCAGCCTAATTTTCTGCTAAGAATGTATCATATCTTCCCCAATTCCCTGAGTCTCAGAGGTATCTAGATCTTGAGCTTGGAGGTTTCACAAAGATTATTATAATCCAACCTTTTCCCCACGCTCATACAATTAATGGAGTCAGAAGTGAGATTTGAACCAAGGCCCTCTGACTCCCAAATCAATATCCTCAGGGGGAAAAAAATGCTTCCTTCGATTAACTTCTATACAATTAAGTCAGAGAAGAGGTATTTCTTTTAAAAAAAAATATGGAGAAATATTTAGAACAATTAATACAATAAAGCTGGGGAAAATGTATTAAACAATGGAAATGCCATGTTTTTTTTTTTTTTTTTTTTTTTTTAAATAGAACGTGGGTATTTTATTTCATGAAGGCTTTTTTTTTTTTTGCCTATTTTGAAAAGATATTTTTTCAAAGCAATTCTCTATAGCTGATAATATAAGTATAAAGAAATCTATTTGAATTGTTTTCTTTAAAATATTTAAAATTTTTATTAAATATCTTTATTCAGTTTCAAGATCACAGTTAAAGTAGTTTAGCATGTTATACACATGACTTGACATGTGCACCTTTTAGAAATATCAAATTAGGTATAAGATTTTGAAGAAAAATTATATAAATGTGTATATTGACTTTTACTACACACACATCTAAGAAAGCAATAATTCTGTTGTACCATTAATGGAAATCATTTATTACATGGTATGTTTACATCAAATCTAAAGAGAACCAAGCCAATTTCTGAAAGCAAAGAAAAAAAAAAAAAAAAAAAGCAATTCTGTCATGCTGAAACTGTCAACAGAAATAAGACCTGGTGGTCAGATGAAGCTGTGTCTAATTTGTGATGTCTAATAGATTCAAACCTATAATCAACACTCAGAATCAGGTGTGTAGAATCTCAGGTTGTTATTGTTGCTGTCTCCTACATTTAAGTTTCTGAGAGTGAAAGACTTGTAAAATACTACTGAAATGTGAAACTTCATTGAGCTCTCTGGCCAACACCACAATATCCACAGTTCTTTAACTTCCAGAGCCAGTGTCCAGCACAAACTAACATGAGCGTGTCAATGGGGAGAAAATGTTTGTCACCCTCTTGTGGGCCACAAGGTAGGATTAGTGTGTTATTTCTCAAAATGTATCCATTTAAGTAATTTAGTTTAGAGATTATGAGGTAAGATTTGCATTTCAAGGGGAAAAGGTAATGACTTAGGTACTTGGTACCAAGTAACATACTTTGGACCAAGAAGTCTTTGGAAGAACTTAACAATGTTCATATGCCCATTAGTACTGTTAGATCAACCAATTTGGAATAAAATCAACTCTGACCACTGGCTGGAAAAAAAAATAAGAATACAAAATATTTTGAAGTGTAGAATTTACCTTTCTGAAATTATTACAGCTTCTATAATACCAGATAATATTTGGCCAAAAGAGCAATCCTCATTTGGATTTGTAAGGAGAAAATTGGGCAGAAATGATAAAAAAAAGTATAAGAGAGAAAAACAAAAATTACTTCTCTCTTGCAACTGAATTGATTCATCTGCTTGGAGCTTCTTTGTCCTGAAATGCCTTGAAATGTAGAAAATAATGTCTCCCATGCAAAGGGCAAGCAAGATGACTTGATATACAGTGTGACAACAGTAACAGTGACTTTAAGACTAAAGCAAAGCAGTCCATTCAATAATCTACTGCACACATCTGAAAACAGATGAACTGACTAACTGCTTCTTTTCAATGAAGTACAGTGTTAGTCAGTCTAACTCAGGATATTAAAAATATCTAAAGCCCAAACCAAAACAAATAAACAAAATGATTCTTTGGGAATGTTTGTATCAAGAAAAAGCAACCCCTGAAGAACACTGGTTTTCAAAGGGTGCCAGGCAATCTTTCTCAGAGCAAATTAACAGCTCGATTTTAGATTCCATCAAGCAGCCAACAAGAATACTTCATAGGTCAAATGAAACAGCAATAACTACAAGGCTACCACTGCCCATTTTTAGCAATACACAGTCCTCTCTGTGTGAGATGGTTCCTGGAATTTTAAACACTGCAGATGTGAATGTGGCACTGAGGGCAAAAAGCATCAGATGGTGCAGTTTTTGAAACAGATAGGAAGTCATGAAGCTATCCTTTAAAGCAGAGGTAGCCTATCAACATTGGACTGATCAGTGACCACTCTGTAGAGTGTAATTAAATATTAACCCATTGGTGCCATATAAACCCTGTCTTCCCTTTGCAAGGGGGGAAAATAGACTTTATATCTTCTTCCTCATTTCCCCCCCCCCATAAAATGGTAGTCTTCTTTCTTAGAATGTAGGCTCGCCTGAAGCCCACATATTCCATAATTTCGCATATTTAAGATACATACAGTAGTTGAATTGGCAAGCAAGTGTTTCACATTAATACCAAACTTGTAATAGATGCACTTCCATCCTACTCTTTTCCTCATAAAGAAACTTTCAGTTTCCTGCTTGCGATGGTTTCTGGTGCAGTTTTTTAACTTTCTTGACATTTTTCACGGATACAAAATTGTAATATGATGGGCCAAAGACTGCAGAGTGCAAAAGTAAGTTTACCCTATTCAAGTAGGGTACTATTTTCCTGAACAAGTTTTTAAAAAAAAAAAAAAAAAAAAAAAAAGGTGATCCAAAAAGTTTGTTTCTTGATATCAAATCAGTTCATATACTTCTTCTTTTTTTAAGAAATATGGCATTTCCCATCAATTTTGAAAGTATGAATTGAAACTACGAATTGATGATTTGGGACTTTATACCTAATCAAATTTTTCAGCACGACTTTTGGAACATTGAATTAACTGAAAAACTCATCCAGTCTCATTAAATAAAGATACTCCATTTCTGAAGTTATAGCACATTCATGAGAATAAAGACTGTCACAGGATTACAACAGCATGATTTAACCTTAAGAAGGTTTTTAATGAATTAACAGTTTTGGTCTCAAATCTGGAAAATAACCTTAGTCGGGGATCAGAACCTGTATCTCAAAATGTTTCTATGGAACATGTTTTACTTTTTCTCAACCTCATATACAGTACTCAAACAATTAAAAACTTAAAAGATGACTTACAGTAATTTTTCACGCAGCTTCTCATAGGTTGTAGCTTCAGCTACTATAATACACTTTACATACCTCAAAATTACATTGGAAATACCCAGAATAACTAAATAAATAAAAGCCAAAGAAAACTGGAACAGTACTGTGTCTCCCTTTGAGACGAAATCCCCCATATCCAGCATCACAGAGAAGGGCTAGGACAATTTTTTTCAAAAGATTTATATACAGGTTTGAATCCAGAAATTAAGGTTAATGCATAAATATTGATAATTTCAACTCAATTCAGAATGGTTTCAGAAAGATATGATACAACATATTTAGAATAAAAACAAAGCAGAAGAGCATCATATTTTGGTTTGCTTGAGATATACATAAGGTGCAACATTTTTTTTTTCTCAAGGAGGCTTGTGGGACAGTGTTTGCTGGCATACTAAAGTACACACCATAGCAATATGACTTTACAAAACAAAAAAGAATGCTATTAAAATAACTGGAAGAAAAGATAATATTAAATGTTGGTCTGAAATATTTGTGCTAACAAACTGTGTTACCTGAAAAATATCAACACCCCTCTGTAGCAGATTCAGGGCATGAGCAGTTCTAGCTATTGAAATCAAGACTTCACTCAGAGAAACAACAAGGTAAGGGCCTAGAGAACTATAAAGCTTTGCAGGACTTCTGCTGCTCTCAGTGCCTAACTGCTTAAAAATTAAGCATTTCTACAAAAAAGTTTTTATAAGTCTCTGAAAACAGTCATATCCAGTAAGTTCTCCCCACCCACCCTGCCCCACCTAAGGGAAAAGCCACTGAGGTTTAGGAAAAAGCAGATCAAGTAAGATATTAATTCACATAGAAAAAAAGTAATCCTTTTGTTTCTTTTTTTGTTTTGTTTTGTTTTGTTTTGTTTTGTTTTTTATAAAAAGGTCCCATTAATATACAGCAATCTCTTAAGGAACACTAGTGAAATGTAATTGGAGGAAGATTGGAAGAGGCTCTGGCAAAAATAGACCTATTCTAACGTGTTCTATAGAATAACAAGTTAGTACCATTGTCAAGGTGCATGGTCCGCACCATACGATTTTTGGGTTTTTAGCTAATCTTAATTTCTAAATCACTGCTAGCAAGTGGTCCAAAAACTCCAACAGCCACCACAACTGGGACCCAGCAATTTTCAAACATTCTTTTTAAAACTTAGAAAACATTAATAAAACAGGTTCATAGTAAAAACCTAAGGTACATTGTATTTGTTGGGACTCTTTACTAGGTTTAGTGTTACCTGATTGGGGTTAAGCTGTCACCTTGGATTAACCTTTTTTCTATTCCTTCTTCCTCCAAATGCACAAAGAAAATGTATTTTGAGGACATCATTTTCCAAATGCCTTTCATCTTCATTGCTCTCTATACAAATTACTTTTCCATTCCTGTGTAGTATGTTGTACATATTTTCCAGCACCGAAACTGAAGTCATATCTACAACCATGAAAGGCTAAACCTAGTCTGTATTAAGAGTTACTTATTTTTTTTTTGTATGGCTATTACATCAAATTACAATTACAAAAAAATCATTATCAATTCAGTCAAGTATAAATAAGAAGGCCTGATAAAACCATGTAAACTCTCATCATTTTGAGACCTAATTCAAGAGCTTCAAACTCAACCTAACACTATCAAAATTCAGCCAGTATGAAGACCAATAAAAAAATTATTGCTGGAGTCCAGTAATTAAAATTTGGCATTTTCTTTCTTTCTTTTTTTTTTTTTTGTGCTGTGATGCAAGAATAGGGACATACTTTGTGCTATGGAACAAATACCCTGTAGAATTTGTAGCCTCAGACTAATTTTGATTTATCACTTTGTAGCTGTTGCTAGGAAACAAGTCACTGGGAAAGTCAGGTGGTTAAGTCAATATGTTGAATGTTCTAAGCCAGCTGATCCACTTGGCACTGGCCTATCTATGGTTTAATGCTCAAAAGCAACAAAACACAAAAAGAAATGGAAACTGGCAGGTAGATCTAGATTTGATAGCCCCACTCGAGTCAAGCATACTTCTCATTATCATTTACTCACATACCTCTTAACCAACACAAACTCTAAATGGCTCTAAAAAAAACCTGCATTGCCAATTTAGGCTGTGCATAGCAATCGCAACCCAGTCCAGTGTGTCTGTGAGAGATATAAAAGGTATGTGTCTCAGAGTCCACATGAATTCAATGTCTTCAATGTTTTCAGAATAGTGAAGTAATTCTAAGGTCACTTCTGAACAATTTTTCTGTCCTTTTTTTTTTTAGTTTGTTTCATTTTTGTTTGTATCAATGTTCCACTGGTCTCTCAGACCCCTATGTAAAAAATAAAAAGAATCCTCAAGGCATGATACCATCAATAATCTGCAGGACTCTTCCTCCAACTAGGTGAAAACATACCACAACTTACCCTATGCAAATTCTCCTTAACCATTCAAGCCTAAGAAAAGACTCAGCCTAGAAATAGAGTCAGACTTTTTTTCTTTTTTGCCAACAAACTACCACTCTGGTGGCAAATATAAAAGTGCAGAATATATGGACCACGAGGCTGAGCATACACCGCTAACAATGGTACGTCTGCCCATGCTGTTTGGGGTTCTCTGGAACAGGTTTTTTAATTTAATCTACAATATAAATGTAGGCATAACCTATTATATAAACCATCTTAGAACTTAAATCTTCATGTACAAAAATGACTAGGAATATCTAATAATAACTAGTGCAGTGCGTCAGTTTGTTTTTTTTGTTGTTTTTTGTTGTTGTTTTTTTTTTTGTTGTTTTTTTTGTTTGTTTTTTAAAGAATAACTAGATATTATACGAAACTAGTTTCACACTCTCTGGTTGGTAAAAGAGACACTGGATGAGCTACAGTAAAGGCAGCCACTTCCAAGCAACCACCAATTTACCATTAAAAGCCTTCAATAGAAAGCAAAGCTCCAGGATCATTCTCATTCTGTTCATTATCAGACAAATAACATCCCCCTCAAAGATTCTGGGTTCCAATAGGACGACCTGGCCCAAGTTGCTAACTTCTGGCTTCAAGTGAAATCTGGGCCGTGCAGGGCACCAATCACGTGTTTGCAATCTATATTTTCCATCCTATGGACTGACTAGCTTCCCTTGGTAAAGACAAGGCTAGGATATTAGGTAAAGCACAATGTTTTACAATAAAGGGGAGCTTCACTGGTCAGCGCAGGAAATAAGTACGGGAGCCTGTGGCATTTCTTTCGGCTGTCCATCATGGGCAAGGGGAGCTGCCCGCTGACTTCTGTAAAAGGAGAACAAGAAAAAAGAAATGAATCATCTTTTAGAATCCTTCTAGCTCTGAGATCCTATAATTCAGGGACAGTTCTTGGAGACTGGAACAAATAACAAAGGCTTTTCAGTATCTTGCTGAACAGCTGCTGATATTTTGGAGTCAATTACATTGCTTAGTTAAAACTGTTGTCATTTTAAATTGTCTCACTTTCAAAGAATTTTAAGTTTTCATTTCCTCACCTCATCTGACTTTACCTTGATTCTCTATGAGAGGGAATTGTACCCAAATTTATTCTCCTCTTTTTAAAGATGGGGTATTATCCATCCAGGTACCAGTCGATTCAAAGTCTCACCAAAAGTGACAAGTGGCCAGAGGAAATGGAATCAGACTTGGGCTCTTGACTTCTAAGTCAAGCAATGTAGAAACTGAACTAAGCTGATTCTGAGTCTGGGCTACAACTGAATCAGGTTATGTAAAGGAGTACATTTGTTTTTATTGATTTAATCTTTCAAACTCATCACATTTTCATCCAAAGTACTGCAGTTGCTATCCAAAGGCTGAAATCAGCTAAGACATATAGCAATTCACATTTACTTTACCTATTACATTTTTACTAGTTTCTTTTGATGTGCTGGATAAAATGGATACCTGGGATATATGACAAATTTTCAGGTTTCCTGAACTCTGGTTAAGCTCACTGAACCAGTTTAAGAATTATGAATTTAAACATACAAACTATAAAAAGTATAAGAACCAAACTTCTGGCTTAATCTGTCTAATAAAGTGTGCATGTTTTAAGTGCAACCTGCGACATCTGTTCAACTATCTGTTAAAAAAATTCTAATGGGAAAGGGAAACCAAGATGGCTTTTACTTATTTCTAATTTAATGTTCTCCACTCTCTTTGATGTGTCCAAGGAGAAATGTGGATAATACATGAACACATATTAAGGCACACCACAATGAAGGAAAAATAAGAAAAAAGGGAAAAGATAAATTGCAGAAAAGGCCATTGATGGAAAAGCTTGATAGTTTCTAAATCTGAACATGCCTCATTTGTACTGAGTTCAGGATTAAGCAGAAAAGGGAAAAGAGAAAAAGAACAAGAAAAGAAAAGGGAAAAGATGCAAACTCATGCTTATATATTTATCCTCTCTATAGGGGAAGCTGCTTTTCTATGTTAGATTCCTGCAAGTATCCTAAGTGTCATGCACCACAGGTTTTTTCATTTGCTTATTTTTCCCTTAACTTTGCATAGTGATTAACCAATGTTATGTTTATTAGAACCATGAACACAATGAATTTTAATCAATGTTCATTTAGTGAGTAAAATCCCATAAAATAATGTTAAACCCCTCACAAGGAGCAGTGACAGAACCATCTTCAAAGAAAGAGGCCAAATGATGGTAATTAAATATTTCAAAGTTTGATTTCTCTAAGGTAAGTTACAAATCATGTGATGTTGATAACGAATTTAAGTAACATAATCAAGGAAAAATCAGACCTCTACTCTTGCTATTTTCCCTTTCCTTTCCATATGTGAATTCTAACTGTCCTTCAAATTCTATTTAAGGTATTGCTTTTTTTTTTTTTTTTGAAATCTTCCTTATACCCACTCTGGTACAATTAAATCTAACCTTCTGAATTCTAGTATTATTGAGTTATAACACTTTCATTCCATCAAAGGCTTAAAAAGATCTTGTTCTTATTGTTTATAATGAGTCAATTACAAATGTGGAGATATTATATATGAATATGTAATATGAGTAATTATTTACCATTCATTTGACAAAGTTAATTTTTTATGCGTACATTTCTTTTTGTCTCCCCAACTGGATTGTAAGCTTCTTTACAGGAAGAAATCCTTTGCTCATATAATCCAATGGATTTGTAATAGCATTAATGCATATATTTCCTTTAATCATGCAGAGTGAAACCCTTCCTTTCAATGAGACTTTCACTGACATCCTCCCATGTGTTCACCATAAAGGGATTATACAATGTGCTAGAGGCCTTCCTTGAGTTTTCCCAACATTATGAGAATACAAATTCAGCACATTCTTTCTCCTTTGCTCTTGCCACATTGCCAACTATCTCCTTTTTGGCTTTATGTTTCTTCAATAGATCCTTCACTCTGTTTTCCCCTTTTAATCCCTTGTTTATGTGTTGCAGCCTATATACCTTCACAATAGATTCTCCATTGCCCATTAGCTGATGCCCAGTTTCAATTCTCTGGCAATATCACTGTTCCATAACTCACAACAAAAAAAAATCTTAGAAAAAAACTGGCATTGTGAAGATGGGCTTTTCTCATCTTTTCGTCAGTACTATTTCTACTAAAGTATGTTAGGTATTATACTATTAGAACCCAAATAAAATGTTCATCATGATCACAGAAATCATTGTATAAATTTTCTATAGATTTTCTCTATTCTTTATCTCCTTGTCATCATCTTTTTTGTTTCATCCTTACAAGACTCTGCCTAGATGCCAGAGCTTAGCATATTACCTGACACATAGTACGAATTTAATATTTACTGATTGATTGATTTGGTCTTGCTGGGATCTACAAATTTTTTTTTTTCCCAAAAAAAATTTCCCCCCTTCATTGCTCCTTTTCTTTTTTAAGATATCACTAATCATAAGTTAGAATAAAACACAAAGTTATCTTTTTGGCATTTAAAGCCTTTCACAATATGGCTTCAGCTTAAATTTCCAGGCTGATTATGCATTACTCCCCCTCACATGCTCTGTTTTCTAGCCAAAATGGCCTTGTAGCTGTTCTTCCAACTCTGTCTTTGCACAGGCTATATCATCTGCTATAGCTAGATCCTTGCCTTCCTCACTTTTATATCTTAGAGTTCTTACCTCCCTTGAAGGCTCTATTCAAGGACTTTTTTAAAAGAAATTTTCTTGACTCACTCATTCATTGGTGCCTTCCTCCTCTGAGGATCATTTGTGATTTTTTAAAAAATTATTTATCCCGTATTTGCTTAACCACAAACATTCTGTACCTCTTAAGTTCCTTGAGAGCAAAGATTGTTTCATTCTGTGTTTCTATCCTTAGTGGCTAGTACACTGCTTGATAAATGCTTGGCTGATTGAACATCTTTCTCTATATGATTTTAAAAATAAATATTTATTATATATTAATGTTACTCTTGGCTGCCACATTTCTATCTTGACAAATAAGTCAAATATTTGCTGTTGGGTTAAGGATTGGGGTAACTAATAATTAAACCTCTGAAGATATATTTGGTATTCATATCTTTTCATTCATCTATTTTCCATTTTTCAGTATTAGCAACTTGCTTTAACAGGTTATATTGAAATCAGTTTAATTGTCCTCCTTTTTAAAGTTTTTATTTTTTCTTATAGCTTTGCCCTCATTTGATCTTTGGGTCTGTACATAGATAGTTGATTATGAACTAACTCCATAGGAGTATTAAGCAATTTAATTTTTTCTTTTATTCAGTATTCATCATGCCTGATGCCTTTGGATTCTTTTTTTAAGTCATCATGCTGATGGTTTCAGCATTTTTTATTGTCTTCATCTACACTGACTTTGCATTCAAGTCACTGAGCTTCAAAGAATAAGACTAATTTAATTTGGAGGTTCTAATTGCTTTCAGTAAACCTGCTCTACCTCTTCATCTTCTAAAACAGATGTTGCCACATATGCTCTCATGATTTCTGTGATGGCCTTTTTCCAAATATTTATCATGGATTCTGCAATGTAAAATGACCAAACCACCTATGAACTGATATTCCTTGTTTCCTTTGGACACATAATAAAACTTTTTCTGCCAACTTCTATTTCCACCTCCAAAAAGAATCAGTGAACTACCCTTCTATTTAGTTTTAACTTCCTTCTGCCTTTTGGTTCATTTATGGTAAGGATCTAAGATGGATGTAATTCAGTTCTTCAGTAGAATATCCTCTAATTGGTCATTCAGAGTACGACTAGCTAAGTTAATATTTATAGAGAGCCTAAAGATCATGTGATTCTTTAATGGCATGGATAGGGGCGCATTCTGTCACCTCACTGCAGAAGATGACAGGTACTGCCAAGGTACATTTTAATGGGTTGTCATGGCTAAAGAATTTATTATCAAGTATCCAGTATACTGACAATGAGCTTCTCTATACTTAAAGAGGCAAGGATGTTTCTCAGAAACAAGATACAATCTGTTCATGGGACCATACTATGAGCCCTTCCAGCATATCAGATCCCTCCATACTACAATGATACAGAGAAGCAGGAATTATTTTATTTATTTCATTATATAAAACTTCTTTTTAAGCCCCCAAGTACTCACTATAGTATTTTGACAACTGTAAATATTGTTAGGAAGTTATAGCTACATTTGTGCAAATTATAAGATATTTAGCTTCTGGAAAATTGTGATAACCTAAAACCTGAGGAGACAACATATCATTATCGAGTTATTTTTAATAATGTCCAACTGTTCGTGATGACATTTGAGGTTTTCTTGGCAAAGATAGCATGGTGTTTTTGTCACTTCCTTTTCCAGCTCATTTGACAGATGAGGAAACTGAGGCAAACAGGGCTAAATGACTTGCCCAGAGTCACACAGCTAGGAAGCATCTGAGGTTGAATTTGAATTTATGAACATGAGTGAATCTTCCTAACTCCAAGCCCAGCGTTCTACCTACTGTGCAATACATAGTTTATCCTACATAGCACTGTATAATTTGAAGTAATTAAAAGTAATCTGATTTTGCAATTTGAAGACCTGGGTTCAATTATCTATTCTGTCAAAAACTCTCTGTATGATCTAGACAAGTCACCTCACCTTTTATAGCTATAAAATAAGACAGTCAAAGACTGCATAATCTCTAAGATTTCTTCCCACTTTAAATTCTATGAGCTATTTGTGACATAAGTATAGATGCTACAATATGCTAATCGAAATGAGAAGAAGAAAGTCTGTGCTCTGGCTTTAACTTCAGTTTGTCCTAAATTTTGAAGACATCAGATAGCAGAAGCTTCACCTCAGTTTTAAAGGAAAAAAGTAAGAAAAAAGTAATTTAGAAAAAAGATAGCCAAAATGTCTATTCAGTAAAGGACTCTCTATTAATTTCTTTAAAAGAAAATTCTCTAAATGCACTTAAAATATTATCTTGTATTAGAGAAGAACTTTAAATTTTCCAAAGGGCTCTGTGTGCCCAAAGCATTTATTAGGTGCTTTATAAATGTTGGGTATTGCTGAATGAATCTTTTATTTCATTTGATATTCACAACAACGACAAAGAAACTGAAGTGATGAATAGTTATCTGCTGCATGTGGTAAATTAGTAGCATGATGTGAAAAAAAAATGTGGGCTCCCCGACTGTTGGGTCAGTGTGCTCTTCCCAAACTACACTCTCTCCTTATAGTTGATTTTGCAATGTGAGGTTCACTTGTAGAACAATAGTAGTCCTATTAATTATATTATAATATATTTTATATATATAATATGTTAATTATAAATTAATATCATATACATTATAATACACATATATTACATATACATTATTATAATACATATCATGTATTAAAATAATTTAGTATAATAATATATAATAATTATCATACAAAATATGTATAATGCATACATAGTATGTATTATAATAATGTAATAGTACACACAATATGTATAAAATTACTATATATTGTATGCATATGCAAGCTAATTAGTAACATGGAAAACATATTGTATGCATATGCAAGCTAATTAGTAACATGGAAAACATATAGAAGACAACATTAGCCAAGCAAAAGTATGCTAATACTAGTATGTGACATTATTATATATAATAATGTAATAAAATGGCATATAGAACTAGATGGTGTAACATAGAAATTATATAATATGTTATATGAGATATGGTATTAAGGTAATATACATTCATCTAACATATATATATATTTACATGACATTTATAACGTATATTAAATATAGTAATATGTACTTGTAATTTATAGTATGTTAATACATAATAACTATATATTAAATATAACAAAATAATCCATTAACAGTATATAATAGGCAACTAGTTGAAAAAAGACAGAGAAAGTCTTTATTCTGATTTTAATTTCAGTTTTTCCTGAATTTTGAAAATATCAGATAGCAGAGGCCTTAATTACATATTTATTTGAATATATGTCAGATTATAATACTATATTACATCTAATGTTTTATATATTAATATATTCCATAGTATTCTATAATATTATTCAATATACATTATTTAATACATAATATTATTATATATGATATATGAATAAAAGTGTATTTGCTTGGCCAATTCTCTCTTCCATGTTTTTCCATGAAACTAATTAAGTTTGTTTAGGCAATACAAGGTGACAAGTTCAGCAAAATATGAAACAAAGTCCTGGGAGACCTATTCGGCCATGAAAAAAATGAACATCTGACCACGGGAATGAGGTTTGTCTAGACTTGGAGGCTGCCTTCTTTGGATCCGTTCTGCCAAAGAAAGGCGAGGGCCTACGAGACTGGGTAGAAGACGCTCCCCACCCGGCTCACCTGTGTACATTCTCCATTGCTGCTACTTCAGCCAGGGCAGCCAGGCTGAAGAAGGCAGACACGGCTGGCATGTCTGGTGTGATACTACGAATCTCCTCTGCTTCGATGTTTTGGGAGCATTCCTCATTGCAATCGATATCTGTAGCTGATGCTTTAGGGAGACTACCCTGCAGTTGTTCCTTGGGTTTGTCATCTGTAACAAAAGAAAGATTTATCAAAAGAGGATTTAACCCAACCAGCTTGTAGACAAAAGAGAAAGAAGATTCTGCGGCACTTACTGGGTAAGAAGGTAACATTCCTTCCCAATTCCCCTTGATATATACCGAGAATATAATGGCTTATACAGATTCTCTTCTTCCAGAGCAACAAGGCTCCTTTATTAAGCCCAGTTCTTCCCATGGGCAGCATTATTCTCAAAAGCTGAGTTGAAAGGAGTTTAATCAGAAGCCAAGTTGAAAAGAGTTTAAGAGATTGATCCAAGGCCACAGAATGGGTCAGGATTGGATTAGAGGAGGGAAAAAAGCCCAAGTTAAAATACAGCTTGAGGAAACTTCGGTAGAGGGGCACTTAAGATACCCAGAGAATACAAATGCTTGTGATGAAATATGAATGTTAACTCTGCAGTGTTAAGAATGATTATATCCTCCCCTGAATTGCTTTTAATTAATTAAATTGATTACTGTATTTATTAATCCAAATACCTCGGGTTCTTTCTTCTTCTTTTGGGGACCTGATGTTTCTTTGCCTAATTGTATCATTTCTGACTGATAGTAAAGGGTTTCTTTACCAGATTCAAAGTATCTATTAAAAGCTGATGAGCCTGTGCCTGTGTGACCCTGGGTCACAATTGCCTCAGCCAAAAAAAAGAAAAAAAAATGTTGATGAGCCTACTTCCCTTTTTTGCAGAGTTGGGAGACTCTGAGAATGGAAAATTACATATATTATCAGGCTTGATAGGGAGTATTACATACAATATTGTTGATGTGATGGTCTTTTTCATGAACTACATTGTTTATGAACATGTTCAAAAAATGACTTGATGGCGAAAGGAGACATACATTTGAAGGCAAGAGTATTCTATAATAAAAATAAGACAAAATAGACCTGTTGAAATGCAACTCAAATATCTCTACTGAAATAGAAATAATTTCTTCATTCGACCATGTTGTCTTGGTAGAAGAGGTATTCTTATCAGAGTTTTAAAGGCAATTTTAAATAAAGGAGCAAATAGTAATGGCCTTAAAGTGTCTTGTATTAGAACATAAAAATTCCATGATTCCTTACTGCATTAAAAATGGAAGCATCATCTAAAGACTTTCAGTTTTAAAAAGTCAACGCCTTGCCATATGCTGCAATGTGAAAAGTTCTAAAAGAAAGAAAAACCAGCCCAACACATGTATAATATATAAGAAAAAGTCATTGAAATTCCTCATTTTGCTGTCCTTCAAGTAACAACGTTGGTTTAAAACTAATTTAATAAACTCTTTGCTTCTCTTAATGTTTAACTTTACTTAAATGAGAGTGCATTTAAATGTAATACACAGGAAGCACAGAAATCTGACTCCTGAAAAAGCTGTAGGAACATTCTACGGTTGCTGAAAAGCCAGAAAGCTACAGTTACAATAGCTAATGTTAGGTATTAATGTGAGGTACTTGGGAATTGTGATGGTCTGGAAAGCATAACACAATGAACCTCAAAGCATCTTTATACCTGGAATTTCTGAAAGTGTTCTAGCCACAGGTCTAGGATGTCAGATAAACAAGAGCATCTGAGGATAAATTATGAGCTGGAACTTCTTTATAGGGTTTTGAATGTAAGAAATAAAAGCCATGCCTAGAACTAGTTTGATTCTAAGCAGCTGAAAAATCTAGGACTGGAAAACCTGACTTTCAGTAAAGCAAATAATAATGGTAAGTCATGAGACAGATCAAATGTTCAAGTGCTTTTTAATCTTAAAAAAATTAAAAACAAGGGGTAGCTAAGTGGCGCAGTGGATCAGGAGGACCCAAGTTCAAATCCAGCCTCAGACACTTCCTAGTTGTTGGACTCTGTGCAAGTCACTTAACCCTAATTGCTCAGGAAAAAAAAAAAAAAAAGTACTCTCCCTCCCCCCCTCAAAAAAGGAAAAGCATATAAGATTAAATAACCCCATAATTCTCAGAGAATCTCAGACATTCTCTCATGAGAAAGCGCTGTTTTGTAATCTATAGGATGACAAATAAATTTCGAGATTTCACTAGAATCCATTCCCAAAAAGCTCTATAGAAATCCTTACTTATAGTAGCTTTCTGCAAACTGTTCAAGTGCCTTGATATAGAAACCCTTCTACCTCCCCACACCCAGTCCAGGTGCATATTTAAAACCCCAACCTAGAACCTAGAACCGATCACTCAAGGATGCTGTGAAATCTGGCAGGTTCCCTCCCAGGCTCCCCAGCAGGCCCCTTTTCCTCATCCATCTCATCTCCTTACCCAAAGTACCTCCTGCTGGTGACACCCGGCCATCTGCGGTCCTGACGAGATGTGTGATCTTCGTTTTTCTGGCTTTCCTTTTCTGGCTGCCAACCAAAGGCTCTTGCGTTGTTGTTGGCTCTGGAGTGCTTGAAACTGATGGGGCATCTTTAGTCTTGCGGAGAGGCTCAGTGGTGGTTTTATCTTCTAAAAGTATGGCTGAAATAAGTCAATGATAAGGAAATGCAAATTAAAACACCAACGGGGAGAGGTCAGACACCTACTCGTACCATGGCCTATGGACTAGGCTACAGAGCCCCGTCAGACAGGAAAGGCAGGGAGTGGGCAATTTGTACGTGTCTTCCACACACAGGAAATTCACTTTCCCCTACAGGATTTAGGGCACTGTGTGAAAATGTTTGGGACTTTTGGCTTAGTGAAAAAGGGCAGAATTTACCCAAAGTTCATGCAGGTTGAGGCAATATTCCTTAAATTAAAAGAGTCTACTATTACCATGTGTGATTCCATTACCTTAGAATAAAGCTAGAAGAAACTGGCTGTGTTGAGTTCCTTTTCCTTTCTTGTCCTAATGCACGTCATTATACTTACATAACCTATATACAAGGTCATATATGTTCAGAGTCGGAAAGGACCTGAGAGGACAATCTCTTTTTTTCAAATGGCAGGGAGGGAGTTAAAGGACTTGACTAAAATCAAAGAGTTAGGGTGTTGCAAAGAAAGCTATTTACAAACTGACAAATGCTTTTATAAAATTATTCCTCCTGTTTTATTAACATTTTCTACTTAGAAAGGAAGGATAGACATTCATTAATCCAGTGCAGGATCCTTATACCCTCTCACTTTCAGCTGAACCCAGTGAGGTAAAGCGTTTTTAGTGGAAGGTGTGAGAGGAAACTAGTTCACAGACTTCCATTTTCTTCCAAAGGGAAATAACTTAATCCATAATGCTATAGTAACAAAACTATGGTTTGTGGGGCAAGGACTTTCTCCCTAAGGTGGAAGGCAAAATATGAGTTTGTTTTCTCTAACAAAGTCATTTAGTGATCTTTGTCAAACATTCATTAGATGACTATGCAAATATGAATTAATTATCTATAAACAACAATCAGGAAACTTAGGATCAAATCTTCTCTACTAGAAATATGGAAAAGTCACAACTCTCAGCAGCCCATGCAAATCTTCTAAAACTATTAAAAAAAAAAAAAAACAAAAAAGACTAGTTCCTGATTTGTAATTACCTAAACTGAGATTTTTACCCTGAATTTCCTAAAACAAATCACAGGACCAGACTCTTCACTTTACCACCAAATTTTTAAAAAAGAAATGTTACTTTTTCATTTGGTCTCCATTTAGTCAGAATTAATATTTGTAGTGCCATCTGTGTTTTTTTTTTTTTTTGGGGGGGGGAGGGAAGAGAGTTGAAATGAAGACAAGGAACCTGAAAATATATTTTTACTTAATATAGGGGGATAAACATAGCTTAGTTTTCCCAAAGGAAGCAATCAAAAACTCAGTGCTAGCCAGGAGATAATTCTTTATGGCAAGAACAGGGAGTGGATCAGGTGACCAAGATGATGTGTTCTGATATTTCAGGGAAATAAAATCTTAAGATAATTGAAGGTGCTATTAGAAGTATTATATAGGGATAGAGAGAGGAGTACAGAGACAGAGTTGAAGAAAAAAGCTTAAGTTAATGAAAGGCAGAACAAGTTAAGAGCAAAACAAAATAAGAGTAAAAGTAAAAGTATGTGTTTATGTGGGCACACATGCACATATGACCACAAACACTCACATGGGTCACAAATCCTTTTCAATTTTTTTTTACTCTAACTCTCCAAAGAGTTATTTTATAAGTCTGTCTCTGGGGGAGGAGTATTATGAATTCACAAGGTCTTTAATCTGAAAGTTACAGCATCTCATCCCTAAAAGACTTAGAAGGCTAAAATAATTTGCATTTACTCTAACAGAAAAGATGCTCAGCAGAAATCATTCCATGATTTGAGGCTTGGCTTCTTGCCTAGATGTAGAGTAATGAGGAAATACAGTAAAAGTCCTGCTCCCAAACAAATACTTTGGCAATGCTTTGAAACACTCTTGTCAAGCAAGTCACCAGAAACTGGACAAGGAAAAAAGGACTCCTTTTCAAGTTATAGACTTGGATCTAAGCCCTACAAAGCTCCCTTAATAATATGAGATGTTTATTTCCTGAGTGAGCCAATTATTTGGGCTCATAAAACTTAATAGTTTTATGTTTGGGCTATCTTAAAGCATTATCTCTATATACTTCAAGATTCTAAGAAAAAATTTTGGAAGAAACAGCAATATAATAAAAAGCTGCTTAAAAAAAAGATGGGGGGGGAGCAATTTAGATGGGAATAACAATCAAGAGAAAAACAATCATTAGGCTAATGTTGGAAAGTCAAGGCTTTACATAAATCTAAAGGAATTTTAACCAGTAATCAACTAAAAACATTAAATAACCTCCATTACACATCTCTTTGTCCCCAGAGTTCTCGGTCTCCTGGTTCATATATTAATTGCATCTGCTATTGATATCAAGGGCAAAACAAGGTGGGAATCAGAAGGAGGAGAATATTGCAATTGATTCTTCAATATATTCTAGACAGAAGCAGCTTCAATCCTTCCTAACCCCATAGGAACACTAGGGCTAATTAAGATAAATGAATGGCAAAAACTCCAGGCAAATTAAGGAAAAATTTCCTAGCTGGCAAAAGAAGAGGTAGCCGTTTTGGAAAAAGATATGTAGGATTTTTTTTTCTCCCAAAACTTTTTATAGAAACTATTGCATCCCAATCTGAAAAAAAGATGCCTGATTACTTCTGGGCAGAGATTAAGGTTGAAAAGAAAATTAAATGAGATAATATTTATAAAGCACTGTGTAAGCTCTTAAAATACTTATTTTCTTCCTTACTAATTGTGGTTAATTTTTCTGTATTCTAACAATGGTCAGAGCCTCTGGGAGGCTCTGGGAGAAAGCAAGGGATGGCTGGGAATGAAAAATAAGTTCTGGCCACTGGTACCCAGAAGTTAAGTTATTAAGACTGTCCCAATGGGAAGCTATAACTCAGAAAATACATAGATGATTAGACCAAAGTGTCAGTGTACCAAAAACCAGGTAAACAATCAGGAGGAAACAGATACAATGGAACCAGAGATCCAAAAATAAAATAAAATAAAATAAAATAAAATAAAATAAAATAAAATAAAATAAAATAAAATAAAATAAAATAAAATAAAGGAAAAACAAGAAATGGAGTTAAAATACAGAAATAAGATACCAGTAATTAGAAAGTCTTGAATCTGAGACGACTCTGATCTAGATGGGAAACTTTCTGTGTGCTTTCTATTTTATCCCAAGATTTGGGGCTCTCGGAGAGACAGTATAGCTTAATGAAGAGAGGGCCAGTCCCGATGTCCAAAAGACCTTGGGCTCAAGTCTTAATTCCTGATCCAAACTGTTGCATGACTTCAGGTAAATTATAAGCTCTAAGTTCATGATGAAATGCTATATTTGCAGAACAAATGAGCTTCCTCATTGAGAGTTCCAGAACCAATGAAAATATGCTTTAAAAAAGCAACCTGACTTAAAAATAATACTAATAATCAAGAAGAAGGTCTCCAGTGTACTGGATAGATTCCCTATTGAAAATTTATGAGTAGACATGGTCAAAAACTGCACAGGATGAAAAGTAGTTGGGCTGGAATGCTGGGGTCAACATCAGGGAAACTATATAACACATATTTAATTGTATGATTCAAGGGAAGTCACTAAACCCTGTTTGCCTCAATTTCCTCACCTGGAAGCTGGAGAAAGAATTGGCAAACTACTTTAGTATCTTTGCCACAAAAACTTGGAATGGGATCACAAAGTCAGACACAATTAAAAAGTCTGAACAATAACAACAAAAAACACAAGTGTCCAAGTGAGGTCACCTGCTGTACAGAACTCTCCAGTGCAGAACCAATCTGATTAAAATTAACTGGTTCAGCAAAGTAAATAGAAATGCAATATAATATAGTGGATATATATAATATATGGATATATAATAATAATCTGAGGTTTTCTTACATTAATATGCAGCCCTATAGGGATCTATTTTAAAAATTAAATTTTACACCATTGCATTAAAGGATTTGAGGCCCTTTGGAAGGACGTTAAGGAATGGTAAGATGGTAAGATGTGATAGGTTAACTTGGGTCTAGTGAAAACCACCGAATAAGGACAGAATGAAAATGTCACTTACAATTTTGACCTTACTCTAAAGTGCTTCTGAAGGAAAATGGATTTTGGCTTGTCTCTATCCACTGGAGAAGATGTAAGACAAAGAGTGACAGAGAAAAGGGAAGAACATTTACAAGATTTTAGTACTTAGAGATAGAAGGGTCCTGTAGGGCACACTGACCAACTCCCTAATTTTATAGATGAGGAAAATGAGGGTCAGTAAAGTGAAGGGTTTTGTCCAAGATCACACAAGCCATAAATGGGACAGTTAAGATTCAGAGCCAGGTTCTTTCCTAATTGTGAAATCCACTTTTTTTTGTATTTGTGTTTGAAATATCTAATTTTGTATAACACATACTTTAGGAAGCAAAGGCAGATCTGAATCAAGATGAATCAGAGAAAGCAAACTTTGCTTGACAAATTATAAGAAAATCATGAGGGGGTCGGGAGTCTAAAATAAAGAGTTGTTTAAAGAGACAAATATGTTTAAAAATGGAATACCAAGATACCAAAATAGGTTGTATACAAATACAACAATTTATTATTTTATAATTGTCAGTCAGAGAAGATATGGAGGGAAAAGATTTGATTTTTTTTCTTCCTTTTGAGGTAAATAAATGACTCTGTGTGGTAGAGGAAAGTAGGGTATAAAGCACTCACCTAAAAAAAATAGCTAAGATCTATACAGTGTTTACCATATGCCAGCAATTATGCTGTCATATAACAGACACTTTGCAATTATTATCTCATTTGATTCTCACAGCAAACTTAGAAGGTAGCTATTACTATTATCCCCATTTTATGCATGAGAAAACTGAGACAAAATAGAGAATTACATGACTTGTTCTAGAAGAATCAGCTAGTAAGTATCTGAGTTCAGTTTTGAACTCATCTTCCTCCAGGTCCAACAACTTAACCACTGTATCACTTAGCTGCCATATACTTTTAGTTTTCCTTTTTGTCTTTAAGAAATTATAGAAAGCTATCCAGCATTAAGGAACAAGCCCAGAAATATTAGCTTTAATAAACTGAGTCCACAATTATAACATGTAATTTTCAAGAGACAAAGACAAAATAAAACAAAAACCTAAATCATTAATCAACATTAAAAATATAGGAAGGACATCTTGCTTTCCAAACTTTATCCAGCAGCGGGGGAAGTAAAGGGTATCTAAGAACCCCTCACATTGCAAAGAAAGATTCAAACTCACACTAAAATTATGATCAAATCTGAAATCTTTCTGCCTTAGGTTAGTCTCATAAGAGTTGAAACAGCAGTCAGGTATTTGATGGAACATGAAAAATAAATCAATGAAACTAATCTAACTCATCCTGGGAGGCATTAAAAACCATCTATTCAAAATGGACGACAAAGATTGAATGGCTTGGGTGCTACTGATTCTTTTTAGAAGTAGAAATGAAAACCCTGGCATTTTAATTTTTATTGAATTAAAATGAAAGAATCTAAGGTAAAAAAAGATGAGGTAAGGTGCTACAATAAGAAGCAAGGATGTGCCTCACTTTTTGTTTTAGTAAAGAAACTTAATTATAACTAAGACAAGCAAGGAGGGGAATACTGCACAGTGTGGAGAGTCTGTCCCTGCTTCAAGAACATTTGTGCTGAATTCTAGACTCCCAGACAAGCTTAAAACTGTTGATTGGGGCAGGTCACAACTTTCCAATGTTCCAGACAACTCTTTAAAATCATAATATAAAACAGTAGAAGAAATGTCCTCACAGGGAATTCCTAGACCTGTGGTTTTCAACAATTTTTTCCCTCAATTGCCTTTCAACAACAAAAATGGTTGTGAACCCCTTGAGTAATCTGTTATACTTCTCATAAGATTCTGTAATTATTTACTGGTAAAAGCACCATTAAAGTAGTTTTAGTATGAAACCCTTGGACTACTAAACAGGAACTATTACTCTCATGAGGGAAATCACGGACTGGTCAAAAACAAACAAATCAAACAAATAAGAGTTACAAAGACACTGAGATCCAGAAATGGAAGCTGTAAAAATCACTTGCTTTTCAGTCAAAGTAATATGACAGCCTTCTTAAAACACAAAGTAATAATGCTTCATAATTCATATTTCTACTCCTTTAAGTCTCTTTTTAAACCAGTCCAAAGACATTTTATTTTTAGATGTACACATTCAGCAAATTAATTAGCCTAATTTAGATTTATAAGATCATGATAGGTAAGAGCAGAGGAATGTATAAAAATTTTGTTTCAATTTTAAAATTTCCAACTTATTACTGAGTGCTAGGATTAC
This sequence comes from Sarcophilus harrisii, assembly GCF_902635505.1. Classification (NCBI taxonomy): domain Eukaryota; kingdom Metazoa; phylum Chordata; class Mammalia; order Dasyuromorphia; family Dasyuridae; genus Sarcophilus; species Sarcophilus harrisii. Next base: position 286,448,792 of record NC_045428.1, on the reverse strand, counting down.
TTTGAGAGAGGCGAGTTAAGCTTGGATAGCAATCTGAATGATACAAAAAGAGGCATAAAGGAAATTCAATAGAATCATAAATTTTGAGCAGAAAAGGGATCTTAAAAGCCATCTAGACCCATGGTCCTTAAACTTTTATTCTCAATATTTTTATGCTATTAAAAATTATTAAGGATCTGTTCAAAGGGTATTTGTTTATGTGAATTATATTTAAAGATATTTATCATTTGAGAAATAATAACTAATTCTAAATTATTATATAAACCTTTGAAAGGTTTCAGAGACTCCCAGGATTTTGTGGATCACATTTTGAGAACCACAGATCTAAACTCATTTTACATGTAAAGAAACCAAGACAAAGAGAAATTGAATGAACTTGTCCAAAGTCACAACAGTTGTAAGTGGAAAAGTTGGGACTTCAGCTCAGACTTTCAGACTTCCAAATCTAACACTTCACTTTAATATATTGTCCTTGAATGGATAACCAAAAGTCTCAGTTAAACCAATATTATTTTAAGCAACAGTTTTAAATTTCTTCTACCAGACAGCTAAGATTAGGAAGACTAATAAATATTGTATGGAGACAGATTTCAAATTTCACCTTCTAAATTCCCATAAAGTTTCCAGGAGAGTTTCTAAGAAGCAGTAAAATGACCAGAGAGAAGAAAAGGATCTACGTAACCCACAAATTGTGTACTTATCCCCTAAAAAAACTAATGGTAAATACAGTCTGAAAAATTCAATTTAAAGTTGCTTTATTTATTTATTTTTTTGGACAAATTAGGAATCAATCAAAACCATTTACTTTTCATTGTACTGTTCTATACAAATTAGTAAGTAAAAATTAAAACTATCAGTAAGAACAGCCTCATTAAAATTATTTTAGACCAGTTTGAGACTTTCACAAAATCAATTTTCTGAAGATAACTCTTAGCAGAGAAGGAAGACCTCTTTCTGTTTGGTGCATAATACTGGATTTTTAACCTCATCAGAAGAGACACAGAAACCATTAAATCATAGAATGTTGGAGCTGAGCAAGATTTTAGGGAGCACCAGGTTCAGCTTCTTCATTGCTAGCTGATGTTGCCCGTCTGTTTAGTGTTCCTTTTATCTATGTAATTACATATATATCATCATAAATATTATTTATATGAGATTGCTATTTTGCAAGTAAAATAATTTTAAAAAGAGACACATGATAGACATGAGCCTTATTTCCCAGTGACAAAAACAAATGCGTTGTATTTTTAATGCTAACTGAAACACAAACACTTTTTGAAATACATTTTTGGCCGATTTACACATTACTATTTTCCTTGTTGAATAAAAGAACACAGATGGCACGAAATGGTGAAAAAGAGCTGGACTGACAGAACTGTTGTTTGGCTTTACCATTAATTAACAGTCTGACATCAGCAAGTCACTCTTTGGGTCTCAGTTTTATCATCTGTAGAATGGGATTTTGAACTCTACAAGTTTCCTTTCAGTTCTATTTTATTTGCATAATTATATTTAGCAATTACAGGAAGCATCTTAAACAACCTTACAAAATAATATTGGTTTGGAAGTTTGGGAAATGGATATTAGGATGATTTCAAATATAATAGTATAATTAATTTTTTTAAAAATTAAAAGTGAAAATGTGATCCATGGACCTGTTATTATATTTCCTTATATTACTAAAGCACAGTGTAAGTTTCATGACCTAGGAAGTGACAAGAAATGGAAATTGGATTAGGAAAATATTCCATGTCTCCCAAGTTTATCAACTTCTATCAATATATCATAATCACACACACACACACACACACACACACCACACACACATCACTTCTATGCTATCCCAACTTTTTAAACTTCATATTTCTCATCAAGGTAGAAATTATTATTATTATTATTATTATTATTATTATAGTGTAATCCTGTTAAAATAATTAAATCAAACATTACAACTGGGTTTCTTTTCTAAGTTTTTCCTTTCAAATTTATACATAGAAACCAGTTTTAGAAAATAAACTCAGGACTAACTAGCCAGAAGACTATGCAACGTGGATCAATTATATTCTAACCATATTTATATTCACTGGACTATGGAATATAGAAATGTGCACTGCCTTTTCTAACTTCAGTGAGTTGAATGGTGTCAAAGGTTTAAGTTATTTATTTGGCCATTTATTGATCTTTTCTAAAAATAATGAAGAAAGAAGAAAGAGAAAATAAAGCTTTAGCCTCAGAACATGTGTGTGTTTATGATTCAGTCATAAAAACACTCATTAAAAATAGTTTTACTTCAATGACTGAAATATCAAAATAGCATTTACCAACTAAGAAAACAAAGTAATATTGGAAATAGATTCAGAATAATGGTAGATCAATTTCCTTAATTATAAATTAAGTGGCTAGGTCAAGGTCATATAAGTAAATTGGTTAAAGAAACAAAGTTTAGTTTGGAGGGAAACAACATCTACTGAAATATTGTACATCACATTTTTCTACATGAAGAAAACAGTTTATTAGTGGACAAAATAAAATGAAGCAAAATTAGCTATATGTATATACAAATATACACATGCATGAATTATATATAGATACATACAACAAGGTCATTCAGATTTAAGCAACACAGAGCACTGAGTCACTTGAGTATAAAACAAAAACACAGCCAAGCACATTTACAATGAAATATGAAAAAAGTATGTGTAGGAAGATAGCATGAAGTGAAGGGAGGACTCATAAAATGCAACTTTCAATATAAGGGACTATACATAGGTCAGATGGGATGTTAGAATTAGAATTTAAGAGAAACGACAGAGTGTAATGGGGAAAGCACTAGTTTATGAATTAAATTTAAAAAAAAGAAAAACAAACCCTGGGTCCTAGTCCTGGTTCTCTCCCAACCACTCATCTGCCACCATTTTGCTATATAAAACATGGGCAAATCATGTCATATCTATAAGACTCAGTTTTTCATCTTTAATTTAGAATAAAGGTATTTAACTCCCTTCCTCACAGGCTTTTCAAAGGAAAGTACTAAACAAATTGTAAAATATAATGAAAGAGTAATTTAGTATTGTTGTTATTAAAAGAAACAAAAATTTAACCAGAAAGTGAAATTAATCTTATGATGGGTCCAGAATTAATTATGAACCCCACTTAACTGACTAAAACAGTGCCAGTGCTTTAAGGAGAGGAACCAGCCAATAGTAGTATTCCAGAAAGCTTACTTAATAAAATTTGGAGAAATTAGAAAGGGAAATTGGATCTATAACTAACCATGGAAATAAATAAAAAAAAGAACTGAAGTAAAAGATAAGGACGGTGAGAAAGGAGCACCCCCTGGCAAGGACTATGGAAGCCAATGTTACATGAATACCACGTGTGACAACTGACAAAAGCTGAAAAAAATGAGGTTAAGAAAAAGAAATGATAAGGCATGGCTGAAAGCTCATGAAGCTTTTTTAATTAAAAAAAAAATGACAATGTGATAATAGATGAAGTGAAAACCTGGGAGATGTGAAAGATATTTTTCAGGATCCACAGACATGTCCTTCCTCTTCCCTCCCTTTCCCTTCCTTCCCCCCCTCAAAAAGGATTCAAATATTGGGTGGCTGGAATTGTGGTGAAGGAAATCATCCTAACCAGTCAACCTTAGACCTTGGAGAATATTTTTACATGACTGAGCCAGGAGCTGATGAAGATGAAGCAAGCAAAAAAGGAAGGAAAAGGGAGGGACTGTTGGTACAGAAGAATGTATTCAGAGAGAAGGTGTCCAAGAAACCTTAATGGAGGATGGAATTCACCAGTACCTTTTTCCGGAACATTAGGCTTCTCCTTTTTGTGCTTATATTTGCTGACAATTTTGTGGAATAGGTTCTTTTTCTGAGACTGGAATGAACCTACAGACAATATTAATATAAATACATTTTTAATGAACAAGCTTTTATAAAACAGAGAAGTATCTTGTGATCTCAAATGATTACCCCGAACCCCCCACCCAAATGGGCCCAATGAGACATCCTCTAGTGGAAGAACAGATAAAAAACTTTTTCTTCTTTGGACACAGAAGGAGGGAGAATGTTTCCATTAGGTATTTATTGGGAAGAGACTTTCTTTAAGGCTAGTACAGACTGGGTTTCCCCCAAGCAGAAACCACACAGGATGTAGGAAGTAGAATTACATCCCATAGCTTTTAAGAAAGCCTGTTAGTAATGCAAGGGCTTTATCCTGTAGTCTGAACAAAGATTCTGCTTGTAAGAACAAATAAAACACCACAAAGGAAAGAACAGTATGAGCTTAATCTTTCCTAGCTTGCTGAGGAATTATATTAAGATGACTTTTGGCTTTTCAGAGAAAGCAAGTTATCCTTTTCAAGACATCTACTGACCTCATAATAACTGACTTTTCTTGCCTTTTACCTTTACTGAGAAAAAGGGGGGAAAGGGAGGCTTTTACAGAAAAGAATGATACTTGAAAAATCAAAATGTTTGCCTGGTTATTCTTTTTGGGGAGGGGCTAGAGTAGGAGGAAGTTCCAGTAAAAATTTGTTTAGGGAGTCTTTGCTCTATTAGAAAACAGAGAAGTGAGCATTCCAGATATTAACCAGAAAACCCTAAAGTAGAATTAGTCTCGCAATATTATTCACATTTTTTATAGCTTATTGAGGCTATTGAGCTTCAGGGTATTCTGTTTTGTGTGTAGTGACCTTTATGTTACAGATGAAGTTAACATTCCTGACTTATCAAACAGATTATTTTTCTCCATTTGTGGAGATATGATGGTTAACAGATTGACAGATTAGAAATAGTCTGCATGGTTATTTTAAACAAGGTGAGTAAAAGAAAAGGTAGTGTGTCTGACAGTTGAATAAAGAGGAATGTTTCTCTAATACATGTCAGATCTATATGCCATAGTCATAGTTGTATAGATGCAATCAATATACTGAACATCAAAGAATTTACTCAAGTATATTTTATACTTTCTAATACATCAAATTAGCTTGACAATCAATTTAATATGGTACTGATGTAAAACCAGATTCCATGTCAGTGAAGGCAGAAGGAATACAAGAGTTTTGAAATCTCTCAAGATTTTTTGGATATTAATTATTTTACTACAAAAATAATTTTAAAAATTCTATAGTAATGGTTAGAGAAAAGAGAAAGAAAATAAGTATTCAAATGCCTACTATGTGATAGGCACTTGTATTAAGCACTTAATAGCTTTTATCTCATTTGCCCCTCACAAGAATATTGTGAAGGACATGCTATTGTGATCTCCATTTTACAGTTGAGGAAGCTGACTCAGACTGAATTTAAGTGACTTGCCCAGGGTCACATGGCTAGTATCTGAGGCTGGATTGGAGATTAAAGTCTTCTTGACTCCAGGCTCAAGGCTGCAATCCACTCTCCCATCTAGTTGCTTTTAAATAAAGAAAATAATTTCTCTGTTCATTATTATTTAGAACAGGAATCTTTAATCCTTTTTGTGTCAAGTACTCCCTTTAGCAAACTGGTGAAACCCATGGATTCCTCCTCAATATAATATTTTTAAATGCATAAAATACAGTGAAATCTCAATTAGTATTTAATAATGAATCCTGTGAAGTGATTACATTATTTGAATTCACTATCTCTATTGGGCTGGAACAAACAATTATATTTTAAATAATTATACCTTTGAATGATTAAAGTTCAAATACATATAACCACTTTATAGTATTACAGACAGTTCTTGCTTTATGTAAATTTGCATTAAGAATTCTGAAGGGAATCTGAATGCTGACCCACAGCTGGGTGTTCTGCCACCACTATCACTGAAAATAAATTTAAACCATAGCCCCCATCCCCAAATCTCTCAAAAAACCCCAAACCCCTTCAAGTGAAGCAAAAGAACTTATGTAGAAAGGCTCTGCTGTCCACTCTGAATTGGAGGCTTGTCTTGAGACCTGTAGCAACAGAAAGGTGACCTTTGCCAAGCTTGGTCCATCTGATTACATGTCCGCCCCTCTATCTCCCTGAATATCTGTCTTCTCAGATCTCACATCAGTTTCTGGCCCAGATATTCCTCCTCCTCCTGTTCTTGCTCCTCTGTCCTTTCCTCCTAAGTGTCCTTAAACTATGAGTCAGTCCCCCATTCTACTGGATGCTCCCTTTTTACCCACCTCTCTTCCCCACCTGTGGACAAATCTGCTTTACATTAAAAATCACTTGACTTAATGATTCACTTACATAAAGCAAAAACTATCTGTAATTGATATCTAGATATAAAATTTAAAAGATTACAGAGGAAACCAAAGATTAGTGACTCCATGAAATCTACTTCTGGATCCACATCATGGACCTCTGATCTAGAGAGATCTATGAAGGGAAAAAACAGCTCTAGAATAAAGATGCAGTGTATAAAAATAGGCACAAAAATCAAGTTATTTATAGTACAATAGGTCAGATAATGAAGAAAAGGTTGAAAGCCTAAAGATTTAGGAAAGTTAGAATTCTAAACAGTACAATTTACCCAAGGACAATACTAAAAGTGGATCTTGTCAGTTTTCACACACAAAAAAGATCATTCTCTGGGATTCTCTAAGTGGAAGAGGATATTTGCAAACTTATTCGTCACTAAATGACTACCTTTTTAACTTGCTCCATCTCTCCCCATCCCCCCTAGAAAAATAAATAAATAAACCTGTAATTGAAAACTGAAATGAGTTACACAGTTGAATGCAAACTGTAATGAAACAACTTCAGAGCCAAGAAGTGATTTTTTGTTGTGTTTCAGTCATGTCCGACCTTTGTAACCCCATTTGGGATTTTCTTAGCAAACAAAGAAGTTAACAGTTATGTTTTTTTGCACCACTCTAAAGATACACATCCTAAAGAATGTGAAATCAAGTTACAAACATTACATATAATTTACCAAAGCTTTCATTCCTCCCCCTTTTTTAATTGTTAGGTTTTTTTTTTTTCACAACACAAAGTTGTTGTTCAGTCATTTCAGTTGTGTCCAATTCTTCGTGACCCAATCTCGCATTTTCTTGACTAAAATTGCTTGCCATTTCCTTCTCTAGATCATTTGCGGATGGGGAAATTGAAGTAAATAAGATTAAGTGACTTGCTCAGGGTCACATAGTAAATGTTTGAGGGTATATTTGAACTCAGGTCTTTCTGAGTTTTGTGGCTAATAAATTGCACCAGCTTGAGGCAGAGTGTTACATAGGTAATTGGAGGAGAACAGGAGGAAAATCTTAAGTCACTGGGGAAATACAGGAAAAGACAAATAAAAATGTCTTTATTAAGGAATCATCCTGGGTCTGAGGAGCAGAAGCTTGTTATCATAAAATAATCATGTGCCCTGTTGCTTCAATTCACCTTCAATATCATCAGTATTCACTCTGCTACTCAAAATGAACACAGGAGAGAAACCCTACATCCTAAATCCAAGTTATTTCAAACTAAAGCTTAGTGAACAACTGGGACTCAACAGTTACACACACACACACACATATTGGAATAATCATATACTAGACAGTGAGATGGTACCATAGTGCAGAGATTTCTGGGTTTTAAATAAGGAAGACCCGAGTTCAAATTTAGCCTCAGATATTATCTAACTGAACCTGGGCAAGTCACAGCCCAGGTGAGAGCTCACCTGTAAAATGAGCTGGAGAAGGAAATGGTGAATCACTCTGGTATCTTTGCCAAGAAAATCTCAAAAATGAGCTCATGGAGAATGAAACAAGACTGAAACAACTCAATTACAGGTTGTAAAAAATTTCAAAGTACTTAGCATGGTGCAGATGTGAACGCTGGCTATTATTATCATCATCTAGTAAATTACAAACTTCTCAAAGATTTAGACATTATCTTTTTTATCCTTGGATTCCTCTTCCCCTGACCCTCAGCACCATAAGTCCTTAATGTTTACTGAGCATATAATTTGTGAGTTTTGGCAACAGTAGCTATTCTGTCCTCTGCAATCTAAGAAGATGCCAGGTATTCTTTTGAACTATCTTTCCAACCATCATGCATTCAGAATAAATCACATAAAGGCAGGAAAGACTAGATAGAAACACACCATCCCTATTTTCCTATTTACTAAAAGGACATGGTCATAAAACACCTGCCAAGAGTGTAGCAGCTAATGGCTTCATAAAAACAGAGTAAACATAATCTTTCTAACTAAGGTATAACAAATGTTGCATGAATGTTCTATACTTTTAGGAAAAAAGACAGATGATTAGTAAATAAAAAGGATGAAACTTGGCAGTTAGTGAAATGATGACCAAAAAAAAAAAAAAAAACACAAAAACTTTACCAAAAAAAAAAAACACAAAAACTTTACAAAAAAAAAAAAAATCTAGTCGGCTAAATTACTCCAAGAGATAAAAACATAGGAGACTGAACAATTCCTTACCACCTGTTTTTTTCCTGACACATCACAGTAAAAGGATCTATTTTATAAGTTATAAGGATCATTCACTCAAAAGTAAACAAGAGCCAGGGTACTGACAGTTTAGTGGTCACTGGTAGGAGGCACCTCCCACTTACTCTCTGGTAGAACAAAGTGATCCTAAATCCTCTAAGTCAATTAATGAAATGCAAAAGAACAGTGAGTATCCAAAGCAATAGAATTGTGCTTTCCAGGTAGGCTTTCCTGCCCTGCTCCCACCCTGAATTATCATTGGGAAAGCAGAGCTATGTTTTAGTTAATGCTACCCAGCTAAGGGGAATTTTTAGCATTTTCTTTTTCCCATGAAGAGTTCGTAGGAAACTGTAACATGGGCTTTAAGTATATATATTACTCAGAAGCATACAGAAAAGAAGTTTCAAGAAAGAAAATTGAAGCATTTATAACAATTAATTATAACAGTATTGATTTCTAGGACTTAGGTATAAAAAAATCCTATACAGATACATCATTCCTTCTCCATCTTCCTCCCACAAGACACCAGCATCATTAGCAACTGTCATTAATTTCATGCTCATACATATTCCTATAGGGATAGGAAATGGCAGCCAGAGCAGAATTAATGGAGCCAGAAGCAAGCAACAGGTGGGCTTCCAGGTACTGAAAGGGAGCAGACCTTTGGGGAATGCAAGGTAATAAGTAGATTATTATGAACTGAAAAACATATTATCATAATCTAACTTGCTTAAATTCAGGCTTTTTATCATTTTATGCCTAATAATAAAAGCCATTTTTTAAAAAAGCTTTCCTAAATGTGAACTTTTGAGCTTTAATTCTATATATTAAAATAGTGGCCAATTAATATTTCCATATAGTTCTAAAGAGTCATAAAGTTTCTCCAGGGACTGCATTTAAGTCACAACAAACACAGATTTTCTCCTGAGGATGTTACAAAAATAGGTTTTTGGGTTTTTTTTTTTAAATGGCTCTCCAGGGAATGTGGTAGATATAAAAGAATATTTTGTAGTTATATGCTACAGCTGCACCCTAGGACTACAGATTAGGAGGGGAAAACCAAGACCATTCTATAAGCTAAGAAGAAAGAAAAGGTGGTATTATCATGAATGTAGGAGATTTTCCAGAAGCATTAACTTTTTAAGGGATTACATAAAAACATATATTTGGTATTTGGAGTAACAAAAATTAGTAACAATATCAATGAATTAGCATTCTCTGGTAATTTGGAAGGCTTCCAGGTAGGTGAACTAATTGGGCTTTGCTTTTTTATTACTCCAGTTGGAAATAAATGTTAGGCAGAGTTGTAATGATGAAATAGTTTTGAATGCAGAAATATAATTTTATGATTCTAAGTGACAAAAAGATTAGAGGTCTTGTTCTTTGCTCACTTTCCCACTTTTTTGATGGATGCAGAGGGAAATAATGATATGGGTCCAGTAAAATAATGAATACCTCTGGGATAGGTGTATTGTCAGTTGATTTTGACTTCTGTAATGGTAGATATGCTGCTCTAGTATCAGACCATTGACAGATGAGACTGTGCCGAGTCCAATTAAGGCAGAATGAAGAGGTGTTCCATTCTTGCTTAGTTCTCTGGCTTTCCTAAGGAGTCTGAAAATATCTTTCATGTGAATTGCAAGGAATTCCACTCTGGATTGGGGTTGTTAACAAATCATAGAAGTCTGGTTTCTTACACTAGAACAATATGAAGGTGGATTTGTATGCCTCTAGCATTATGTATGCTAGGTTAAAAAAAAAAAAAAAAAACCAAAAACCTATGTACAGACTGGATTGTATAAGTCAAAAGAAGTGATCACAACTGCCTAATAAATCAGGTTGGTTTTTGCAAGCACTGAAATTCATATTTAGAGAAAGAAAGGACTTCCCTGAATATGACATGTTCTAAATTTACCATAATTCTAAAAGACATGATATGCTCATTTCCTAATCTGTTAGCCCAACTACCTCTTATTTCTCTCATTTCATTTTCCAATTCTTTCCTTTTTTTTTTCTTTTGAATTTAGTTTGTCTTGAAATCCAAATGCATCAAAGCCATAAATGTGGATTAATATGGTGAAAGAAAGGGGAAGACAAAAAACAAAACAAAAAAACCTGAAGGTAGGCTGGACTAAAGTCAAAGGAATGATATGAACAGACAGATGAGATGAAAAACGAGAAAGGGAGAGAACAGAACCAAAAGATCTATAATGTTAATTTAAATAAATTCTCTCTACTGAAGTGGAGGCTTACTCACTTTAAATGGCAAATCATAAAGAACTTTGATTCAGATATTTTTGAAAGCCTGAGTTAATATATCATAATTTATAGTTACACTTAAATATAGACTTCTAGTAAAAATGAACATGTTTTAAAAGTAAATCCATGAACATGTAGAAAACACAAACTTAAAAACTAAGGAAATAAGACTAAGTCATTGTCCTGCATATTTGTTAGCTATAGGCTTCTTCCAAACAAATCAACAACTTGACACATATCTATTAATTAATTGCCTGTTATGTACTTAAGTCCATATTGCCTACTATGTGCTAACCCTGGGAATACATGGAACAGTTAAATTGCTGCAAATTGTTTAAAAAGAAAAAAATTTAATTGGTACTTAGGGCCATATTTTTCTTCTAATTACATCATAAAACTGAAAAATAAAAACATTTTAAATGTTTTATTTTATTATATTAAAGTAAATATGAAATAATTAAAATGTTTCACTGTTAATTTTATTATAGATAGTCTATCACAAATTTTATATTAGTAAAACTATTTTTAAAAATTTAAGAGAAAAAAAGGAAACAATTCATTCCTACTTCTGTCCCTACTTTTTCTTGATAGCTGAGAGACATCACTAGCCATTTCATTTACTTGTTCAGACCAAGAACACTGGGCCTAATCATAAAAAAGCATTAAAGAGGTTTATAGAGACCTCTGAGTAGATAATGTCTAGAAAAGAGATAGGACCGCCTCTAATCTTTCAAGTGGTCTATCTCTTTCACTTTCAGCTGCCACATAGTTCAGTGAGAAAACTGGATTGTTAATCACTGGCTAAAAGAATCTGAGTATTTGGGATGTTTTTTGGCAGAGTTCATTCTACCATAATACAGGATCTACAGTGGGAGAGATTGATTACCTGGAGTGCTACATGCCAGTGAGAATGCTGGGAGAACTCAGCAGCAGGTTGTAGTAAATATGCAAGTTTAACAATAAAAATTCCACAAGTTTGGATCTAAAATAATAATTGTAGAATGATTTCTCTAGGCAGTATGGTAAAATATATTATTAGTAGACTGGGAAGCAAGATGACATGGAGTTCAAGTTGTTTCTGATATATGCTAGTTGTGTGACCTTGAGCAGCAAGTACCAAGCCTTCAGAGCTTGTTATTTCAGAGCTCCAAGACCATAACCTGCAGAGATAATACCAGCATACAATAGGTAGGAGAGGGATTTTTGTCCTTAGTAGTACTCCTGTATCAATGAAATAAAGGGTACAGTCCCTATACCTTATGCTTATTAAAAAAATTCTACATAATTCACAATATTGGTTTAGCTTCTTATATAGATCTGTAATACAAACATATACAATAATATAATTCTTATATAGAATTACAATACAATTATAATATAATAAACATTAAATAAAAACAGGAACAACGGGACACATGAACAGAATGCTTGGATTCACAGCATCTTAGGTGGCACAGTGGATAGAGTACCAGAGCTGAGTTTAAATCCGGCCTGAGACTCTTAGGGGCTGTATAACCCTGGGCAAGCAATTTAACCCTGTTTTTCTCAGTTTCCTCATCTGTAAATGAGCTGGAGAAGGAAAAAACAAATCACTGTAGTATCTTTGCCAAGAAAACTCCTAATGGGGTCATAAAGAGTTGGACATGACCGAAATGATTGAACAAAAATTCTAGGGACATTTTATTTTCCAAAAAAGTGTTCAGACCCTATAAAACAAACCCTCTCTGTCTAAACATCCCTCTGTACTAAAGAGCAGCTGATTATGGAGCAGCTGGTATAGTAATTCCATTAATAACTTGTAGACTAGTATACTAGCGTTATGTTGGCATCCTAATATCAAATTATAATCAGTCACAAGCACATCTCTATAATTACTTTGCTAAGCAGAGCTTATATTATTTAATTTCTTCTTTACCAAAAAAAACCTTATTCTTTCCTTAATCTGAATAAGAATAAACTGCAAAGAGAGAAACAATTATGAAAATTTTAGAGGAAATCTAAACTCGTGTTATACACAAGAATATCTTATGATATGTGGTTTGGAAACATAATGTTTCAAAGCAAAGAAGGAATAAGAAAATAGTGTACTATGAAGTATCATTCATTAAGAACAAGAAAGGTAATATAATACAACTTTTGCTGGCATATGAAAACAATAGAATACAGACAACCAAGCCCCCAAAGAGGATTTTATATAAAATATTACAAAATAAATCCCAACTAAGAGATGGGCATGGTATATACTCTATAAATATTAGGCCAAACAAAAACTCTAAACCTCTCATGCTATATTTCATTCACCAACTTTAAAGCACTGTGCTATCTCAAATGAGGATAATACATTCTATATAACAATAATTTAAAAACTATTTTTACTTGTGTGAAAGTTGCTAATTCCAAATCTAAAAATAATTGGGGCTAAAAAAAAACCTCACAAAATCATCTAGTCTTGCCTGTTGGATTATTCTTTCCTATTCTACAACATTTATAGAGAAGAAGCACAATTTCCCTTGGTAACCCCATTATCATACATAACTATCCATCTGTTAAAAGTTTTTCTTTATACCCAATGTAGACTTCTTGGGTGACCTAGTTCCAAGTTTTCTTCATTTATCTAAATCAAATGTTACAGAGGCAAATTAATGTATACACCAGCAATTCTTTTAGTTTTTTTTATTCATAAACTTCACCTTTATTAATTAGGTGAGGAACCTGGATCAATTCTTGCCTTTCACTGCTCAAATAATAATTTTAACTTCCTCCTCCCCAATCCTGTCCACAATCATGAAAACCCAGTTATTTAAGGTCATTCAAGTCTTTTTTTTTTTTTAAGTTTGATAACTTTACCATTAATTTGAATTTAATTTTATCATTAGCCCATTTTTCATCCCCATAAGATTTCTTTAGGTCTTTGGAGTGAGGGTTAATAAAATAAATTATATTTTGTAGGGGAAAGAAACTAGTTTTTCTTTACTCTTTCTAGATTCTCCAAATCTATGTTTTCAAAATTACAGGAAAAGAAAGAAAAAATACATTTAAGATGAATATGAGATCATGTAAAAAGTGAGGACTGCTCTTCTATGATTTATACTGACAATAGCAATGATTTTATGACAGACTTTCAGTTAATTTAATGAAAATTAGTATACACCTTGGTATACAGAGCCAGATGTTAAAGAACTAAGGAAGCTTTATGATGTTTTAGTGATTTACTAGTATTCTGATCTTCAGAGACTAGTTCCTCCTGTTCAAATTAGTGCACTCTACTAAGTTCACCTTAAAGGAAAAAAAAAAATCTAAGTTTTATCAAGTTTTGAGAGAAAACATTTCTAGCGGAAAGTAAGACATGTTTTTCCAACTTAGCCCACACCTGGAAATGTGTACTAAGATGCAGCAAAGAGTAGTGATTCAGCAGAGAGAAGAACTGTATTCAAATTCTGGTCTGACATTTATTAGCTATGATTCAATGAACAAGTTATGGGATTTCTCTAAGCAATGAACTTGCATTCATAAAGTGAAGGCAATAAGATTCACTCTACCTCACATTGTTATTGGAAGGAAATTATTCTCCAACATATAAACTGTTTAATTTAATAAATAACTTAAAATACATTCCTGATCTCATTACACAAAAGTAATTTGGTACAAGTGAGTATTAGGATTCTCTGTACATAAAACTGATAGACTTTTAAATTTAGCATTTTCTGATAAAGATAAGGAAGAAATTTACTTCCTTAAGTAGGAAAGGGTAAAATAAAAAGATTTTTCTCAAATTACAAAGCTAATACAATAGCTGAGTCAACATACTTGGAACTTTAATGTAATATTCAATTGATCAATGTTGCCAGTATGAGATTGCTTCTATTCATTTGACAGACATAATTACCAAAGTAATAAATCTCTTGTTTTATAGTTTCAGTTAATCTTATATAGGTATTAACTCACATAGCTGTGACTTATGTGCAGCAGAAAAGTGCTATTCAAGCAGCAGTTTCTGCTGCAGAAAGCCTCAATACTAAGAAAGTAAGGCTAATCTCAGGGTTGGGATGTTAGAGAATTTATATAAACTGTGATTTAAAAATAAAGTCTTGAATGCATGTTTGATTGAAAGACTGGAAAGAAAAAAAACAAAAAACCCCACACAACAACTACAACAATAGAGAGAAACAAGGAAAAACCTTTAGAAAAGAACAAAATGGAGAACAACTTGGAAAATGATCAACAAGATGAACAATCTCCCTGTCTCCAGCATTATGTGAGTCAAGAAGGCAGGATTTCAGAAGACAATTTATTACAGAGTCTGACAGTGCTGCAGAAAACTATAGCACATCTAACCTTTGCTGGTTTTAGTCTGTTCTGATGAAACATTTCCAGTCTTCTTCTTTTTTCTTGGAACAGATACACTTTTCCGGTCAAATGTGACAGGACTGTATTGAGGGAGGCTATTGAATTTTTTTTCAAATTCTTCTTCCAGCTTTGCTAAGCTAATGGAAGGGGAAGAAAAAAATCAAACAGCATGTGAAGCACATGGTTTCAAATAAATAGAGGAAAATATGTTAACAAATATATCATTTGAAAGAAGTAGAGAATCTTTTTGTGACCCTGGGAATAAAAATACTATCAGTGGATTTTAGATAGGAAAAAAAAATGCAATATGAGAAGAATATATTTTGCTCAGAATGTTTACCAATAACACTTTTGGTGGAAATATTCATGACAGACAATTTAAATGTGTATTGAAACATTTTAAAATCTAAAACATTATACTATGAAATTCCTAATATATTATTGATTTTTTTTAATCTTTTAAAGGATAGGGGAGGGGTTGAAAGGAAGGCGAGAATATGGAATTTAAAAATTTTAAAAAGAGACTGAATTACTCTGCCTTCCTTCTCTTGATTAACTCTAATTTATCCCATATATATCTTGTTTGTACATAGTTATTTGCATATTGTCTCCTCTGCTAGACTGAATCTTCAAGAGTAACTTTTGCTTTTGGCTTTGCTTCATTTCCCAAGTGCCTAACATATCATAGGTGCTTAATAGATGCTCCTTAGACTAAATTACTCAGGTAACACATAGGTGGTTTTTAAATTTTCATTTAAAAATACATCTTTTGATATCTTTTAGTCTTTAACAAAGGGAACCTTTTTTGAAAAATTATGGCTAGGGTACACTGACTCTACAGACCTACAGCACCAAAAGGTCATGTTCTCTATAGGTACTTGCCTTTTTTAACTAGTACACTGTTACTGTTTAGTCACTTTTCAATCATGTCCAACTGTGTGACTCCATTTGGGGATTTCTTGGCAAAGAAACTGGAATGGTTTGACATTTTCTTCTCCAGCACATTTTACAGATGAGGAAACTGAGGCAAACAGGGCAAAGTGACTTGCTCAGAGATATTAAATATGTGAGGCTGGATTTTAAGTCAGGTTTTTTTGATTCCAGGCCTGATACTCTATTCACTGTACAACCTAGCTGCTCAAATTCTGTGTGTGTATAACATATTCGCAAGCAATTTTATAGCAGTAGGCTTTGAAATATAATGCTTTTGTTTTGTGAGGAAAAAAGAAAATAATTTTGAAAATAAGAACAAAAAAAAATCTAAAGAGCTAGCAAAAAAAAAAAAAAAAAAAAAGGACCTAGACTTTCAAAAGGTCAATTTGTTTTAAAAAGTATTATAAGAGAAGCAAGGTAACTTTGCCCAAGATGACCTTCAGAAATACTGCATCAATAGTTGGGAGGTCCTCTTATTGATTTTGACATATTCAATGTATTTGGTAATTCTATTGTGCCCACAATATCACTGCTTGCTGCTGGCTTTAAATCTGATGAAATTTAACTCAAAGGCAGCCTGTGCAGATAGAGAGACTACTAGAGAACCACCATGTTTGATACTGTGAGGTTGCAACAATCCATGAAACAGTTTAATAAAGGGAAAATAAAATTCTGCAGCAAACAGAACAATTTCTCCTATTAGGATACAACCTTTTATTTTTTGCTCACCAGGAGGAAAGGGTATATGTGATTTAAGGCTATGGATATGAGTATCCTTTGGAGTTTCTGACTCAAGGATCTCCTTGATACCCTGTTGGCAGTATTCATGGAGTGCAGGATTAGGGAAGCTTTTCTCTGCCAAGGGCCATTTATAACATCATTCACGGGCCACACAAAATTAGCAACGCATAGAACTCAAGCAGTAGGAAGCTATTGTACCTAATCTTCAGCTCCTCATCGCCTATAGTTGCCTTAGCAAATGATTTTGAGGGCACTGTATGAGCTATAGGCTGGAGGTTCCCCATCCTTGATGCAGTAGAACAATAATTATAATGGAAAATCTCTGGTTAAAGAGCTTGAATGGAGGGGTCTGTGAGTATCCCAAAGGTATCAGAGATTGACCAGGTTAGGGAAGAATTCTTTCCAGTCCAAGATCCTTAAGCCTGTACACTCCATTGTTAACCTAAATTATTAAGAGCCTTGTTGCAGCCTGTTTGGCAGGCAAAGAGGAAGAACTGCATCCTTGTGCCTAAAATATCCTCTTCTCAGCCTCCCCATAACCTGGGAGGAAGCGCTGCTCTTAGGTAAGTGAAATGAGGGGGAGGGTTCAAGAGTTAATTGATTCCTCCTCTTTTCCTATAGTTTGCTCATTTATAGAGTGAAAGAATTGGACTAAATCAAGTTTTTTGGTTTTTTTTTAACTTTGGGTCCATGAACTTGTTTTTCAAAGTATTTTGATAACTGAAACAAATTATCATAAAATATTGAAACTTCTTAGAAAAGACCTTAGCAAGATAATCTAATAATTCTAGGTATGACTGGTTTCTTTTGTAACCCTATGTATTTTATTTTTATGTATTTAAATAAATATTATGAAAAGAGATCCATAATACACAAAAAGGTTAAGAATCTATGGATTAGATTATCTCTCTAAGCTCTCTTCTGGTTTCAATATCTTATGAGAAATTGCTTTAGTTTAAAAATGATCTCCATTTTGGAGGAATGGAACCATATGAGAAGTCACAATTCAATAAGAAAGGAAGGTGGAAACACTATTAACTAAATTCAAGGGAAGCAGCATAGAAAAAGGTTATTATATATTGTGGGTGACATTTTTTCTAGGTTAAGAATGAATGTTAAGCCTAATGGAAATCAGCTTTTCATTTGAATGATGTACAAAAGCTATCTGCAGGTAATAAGGCTTAAAAATGTTTTCAGAAGTTAAATGTAAAAGAGGGATATAATTAGGAAGACTTATTGATGGTTGTGTATGAGTGTGTGTGCATGCGTGTGTCTGTATGTAAGAGAGAAGAAGGTAAGTGGATTTCTGTTTTCTTTGCAGCAGTTTGTCAAGTTAGAATTGAAGTGAGAAAGTATATGGATGAATAATTTCCTGAGCTTAAAGGTTAAAATGTTCATTTATAATTCTCAGGGAATGATATCTGTTACCATTTCTCACAACTCAAAGTGGACAAATTCTAAACTAGGAAGTGCTAAACAGTTCCAACTGTCAAATTCTACCCAAAAGGGAAAAAAAAAAAAAAAAGAAATGAAAGCTATTCTTGATTTAAGTATGGAGATGAAAAATTTGTCATTAATATACATATGGGCATGAGATCTTTACAAACAGAGTAAAGTCATAAACTAACCTTTTTTTTTTGAGTCAAATTTCCACTAGAAAATTCATTTTTTTTCCTGCGCCCTAAAAATGCTTAATTAAAGTATCTCTATTTGTTGTTATGTCCTTAAATGAGTACAAGTGAATTTTTCTGGTTGTAAGTAAATTCCTACTTCTCTTTTCTAGTAATCCACTGCTAAATAATATCTAAAACTTTACATGTATCTTTCTTTAGCATAAAGTACCATATAGAAGTGGGAGACATCTAAAAAGGCAAATGACTTTGACTCAAAGCACTCAGTTTTTTCTTTCTTGGTAACATTACATTTAACAATGCCTTTGGGTCAGGAGTAATGAGAAAATGTCAATGGTACTGTTTTAAATGTGATGGTTAATCTAATTAGACTTAGTTTGGTTTAAAAAAAAAAAACAAGAGGAATGAAATAAATTATCTGAACCTTTAGAAATCATTATTTAAAATAATTTCTTCCCTTTTTATTTTATGATAAAATACAGCCTTGGTGAAGAGCTTCAGATACATTCTTGCAAAGGATCAGTTGAAAGGACTGAATTGTTTCACCTGGAGAAGTATTTGAAAGGTTGTCATATGGGAATGGGATTAGACTTATTGTAAGCCCCACAGGGAAGATCTAGCACTAGTGGGTAGAAGCTGCAAAAAGAAAATTTCAGACTTGATATAAGGAAAAGCTCCCTAATAACTAGCCTAGCTATTCAAATGTGGAAAGGACAACAACAAAGGGTAATGGATTCTCCCTCAGAGAATGTCTTCCAGCAAAGGCTGGGATGATGACTTGGTCAGCTATGCTGTATGTAGAGGGAATTTTTATTCAGGTATGGATTGGAGTATAAAGCCTTTGAGATTCTATGATTAAATCTAACCTAAGACTGACACTTTTACAGTACTAAACATATCTCCTTCTATTTGTGTTCTTTCATCAACATAAAGTGTATTTACTTTTAAATATGCTCAATACATTGCAGTGACTGCATAAAATGAGCATACATGCAAACATATTGATAAAGGGTTCTACCACTTAGTGGTACACACAAAAAAAGGCCCCTCATTTTTATTCAATTTGTTCTCTTCCAATTGGACTCCTGAGAAATCTCTAAGGATTTCTGGCAGCAGTACAACTGAATAGGCGGATTTCTTTTCTTACCACCGTGGACAAAGTAGCGTGACACTGCTAATTTAATAACTCAATTTCTCTTCATGTCCCCAGGAATTACTTCTGTATGGCTTCTAGCATTATAATTTGAACAATTCTTAATTATTTTTACCTTGATTTAATATTACTATCTCATATCATATTTTGCAAAAGGAAGCTCCCCCTTAACACTGAAAAAAATCAGCCAACTTTTGTGGCTTTGTTCATTTTAAAGTAAAGAAATGTTTAAAATAAAATAAAGGCAGATGAAGGAGTAATTTTAATTTCTTTTTCCTGTTCCTGTAGTTGTTTACTCATACAGCAGAATGGCATGGATTTATCTACTAGATTAAATTCTGATGGCTATTTTCCTTCATTATATTTCATATCAGCCTAGAATTTTAAAGCTCCAACTGAATTTAAGAGATATTTTGGTCCAAATTATTCCTTTTATGCATGAGATAACCTGATTGCCATGTTTTTGCCTTGTTTTGTATACCTAGTGCTTAGCACAAGGCCAAGCACAGTAAAAAAAAATTCTTTTTGATTGACTATCATCTGACTTCAAAGATGACAAAACCTTCAAGATTATTATACAGTCAGTCAGTGGCAAATAAGGATTAGAATCTATGGCTCCTAATCAAGGCTCCATCAGCTATACTACTAGCCTATTGCTCTTGTATTTTTGAAACCTTCTTGTAGCACCCAAGCACTAAAATGAATCATTCTTTAAAATATATAATGATAACAATGTTTTGCAGAAATATACAGTATGGTTGAAAGACTGCCAACTACAGAGCTCTGATCAATGTGGTGATCCACCATGATTCCAGAACACTAATGGGAAAGCATTTCTCCTTTTTGCAGAGATGTGATTATCTGGAGGTATGAGATGAAGTATACATTTTTTAGACATGGCCAATGATTTGTTTTGTTTGATTAAGTATGTCACAAGGGAAGACTCCACTGATAGTAATGGTGAGAAAATAACTTTTAACAAGATCATCAAAAATACATTAAAAAAAAAAACATATGATGTTGAGTGCCATTTGTGCTGTATGCCTTCTCTGCCTAAAGTAATGATTCTCGAATCTAGTATTATGAATACCTAATACTAAGACACATTTGGAATCAGAGAACTTGGATCCAAATTTCACTCTTGACACTGTTTACCTCTGAGTCTTTGGGCAATTTACTTAAATTTTTCTGGGCCCCAGTTTCCTTACCTGTAAAATGGAATTGGAAAAAAAAGAAGAATGTTGGATTGGGTGATATCCAATGTTCCTTACAGCTCTAAATCTATAATAATCTAATATCACTAATTATATTTAAATGAAGCACAAGACATTTCAGTTTCTTTATACCTATCCCCTATTGTACTAGATTTAATCATAAATCACTTAAATTCTAAAAGACCATTTCCTCAACTGTTTAAAAAAAAAAGTTGTGAAACTCAAATAAAAAAATGAACTGAAAATACTTTACAAACTTTAAAACACTACATAAGTATCTATCTATTATTGTTGTTGTTATCATCTCATAGGAGGTACTGAATTCTCAAAAAAAAGTAAAAGCAAAAAATATTTTAATTGAGTTTAATTAACAAACGTAAACGTAATTAGGCAGAAGTTGACGGAGAACTTCTATACCTGATCAAGAGAAATTATAGCTCTCAGCACAGAAAATAATAGTTATTGCCTCTACCTTATAAATAGCCTTGATTTGTTTTTGTTTTTTTTGCCTGTGCCTTGGGGGGAGAGTGGATGAGATCTAAATTAACTTAAAAATTCTTCTATTTTAGAGAATTGTATTTGACCACGTAAATACTTACAATAATAACTATTATAAGATTATATATGTATATATTTATAATATATTAAAGGTATTTTAAATCTATATTTACATCTATACATTAGATGTAGGCAGATGTATGTTTAATACAATTATATGTCTACATACAATAATATATAATTATCAATGGTGCAACAGAAAGAGTGATGGATTAATAGCTGAAAGAACTGGGATCTTTCTTCTGCTGTTAACTACCTATGTGATTTTGGGTAAATTTTAACTTTTCTGGACCTTAGTTTCCTCAAACGTTAAATGAGGATGTTGAACTAGATGACCTCAAATATTCATTCCAACTCTTAAATCTTAAGCACCATTTTCCATAAAACTTTGACCAACAACTTGGGTTCATATTGCCTCTTCCTCCTTTCATTTTCCTCAGTTGTCTTCTACAAAACACATTTTGGTAACCCTTTTTTACATTGTTCTTTCATTGTTTCATATTCAGTTTAGTTTAACATAATTATTGAGTATCTCCTGCTGAACTACTATTTTCTTATCTCTCCAATAAGAATGTAGACTTCTTTCAAGGATGGAGAATATCATATGCTTCTGTATCACCTTTTTTGTGTGATAAAATGTAAGAAAAATAGAAAGAGCTCAATTATACTAGGAATTACTATCAAATGGCTAAGATGCTCCAAATGCTGGAAGTCAAGCTAATCATTTGATGGTTTTGACTAAGATGAGTTTCTACAGAAATGAGGGTGGTGTGCAAATCTGAGAGATTTTTATTTGGATTAGGGAACTAGCATGTGAAAAAAATATTTTTGAATATGCAAGATTGATTATGCTCATCATGAAATTTTCACTATGCTGTACACAGGTTGTGCTCAAGTATAGCAAGTGTAGACCCAAGTATAACTAACTTACCCAAGGACAAACTCTTCCTTTGGCTTTGGTCTTTTTAGTTTTTTACTCCCACTAGTCCCACACTGGGTAAATGACCAATTTTCTTCATGCCAACACCCTTCATGATCAGAGGAGCTACCTTTTCCTGAGCTTCTTTTCCCTATGAAAATAAAATAGAACAGGTTTCATGTGGCTATCTTGAGGGCAGAAAAGCATTGTATCAACCTCACAAATAGTTTAATTTAAATTACCTTGATGTAAACATGACAGATTTTTTTTGTAAATGATCCGTGCTATTCCATAACTAAGAGAATAAGTAATAAACTTACCTAGTATCTTTTGAATCTCTTTTGTTATGTATGTTAAATGATAATGGAATGGAGGACTCAAGAGTGAATTGAGCAATAACAACATTTTTCTTATTCAGGATTTTTAAACATCTGAGAACTATTTTGCTTTTAGCATTATTATTTCTGGCTTTTTTACAATTCTCTTGTGAGATCATATATTCACTCCCTGGCACCCTGTTTCAAAGTCCATCATAACTAATGAGTTCATGTTTCTTTTCACTCAAGCCTTTGACATATATCCTTATCCATGTAAATAGAATTATTAAAATCAAATCAGAATAACATTATACAAGATAGAACACAATGCAATACACTTAGGAAGTACTTAATATGCTCATTGGTTGAATTTTTAAAAATGAAGATGCAGTCTTACAGAAATTCTAGATTCATTCCATATAAAATATTGTATTTTTTAAAGTATACTACTCCACCTATAGTTTTGATTATGCCATAAAATAATGCAGGGTATATATTTTTCCTCAAAGAATTAGTAGTTAGCTTTAAGTTATGATCCCATCAAACAGATCAGCATAATATAGTAATTTCTTTGGATCAGTTCTAATTATTTCCTACCATTAAAAAAAGTAACACTTATCTTTGCTTTATCATGTTCTACCTTGTTTTTAAAGTTACTTTATTATTTAAATTCCTTCCTCCCATTAGATTGTAAGCTTTCCTGAGAGCAGTCTTTTTTTTAATCTGTTACCTCCTTTTTCATTTAGAATAAAACTAGTATATAGTAATTAACATATGCTTTGCGAATTGAAATTTTTTTTTAAATCCCTAAATTCAACTAAATTACTAGACCCAAAGAATACTAACCTAAATCGCAATTTTTATAATTTGCCAATCTGCAATAATTTAAAGCTACTAGAGAATTGTGCTCTAGAAATTGACAGCAGTCCAGGAAATGAATGGAAAATGACACCAATCATGGAAAACGTGTAATCAAAATGACCGTACCACTGCTGGCCAAGTGAAAACGGCTGCTGTTCCTTCCATTAGATCTAAAGAAAAGGCTCTGATGCTCTTTTTCACTCCCCACTTCAGCACCACAACCACCTACCTCTGTCCACATTAGCTCGCAGGGAAGTGAGCATGCCCTCTGAGACCAGAGTTTTATAAAGAGCACCTTTGCAAGACCTCTCAGATTTCCTTGAGCCACAGATTTCTATCTTTCTATTACAGTCACTCTCCTCTGTTTTGACTTGTCCTGGCAAGCTCTGCGGTAGAACCTCCTCCGTCGGAGTCAATGGTTCTGCTCTTACACACTCTGGAATCTCTCCGGGAACCTCTTTGTTGGCAGTAATGCTAATGAAATCCAAAGGCTTGGTCTCTTTGGTGGGGTTTGACAGTTTCTCCTTTGACATCTTCTTATCTTTTGACTTGATTTTTTTCTTTGGTGACTTGGTGTCCAGAATGCTTCCCTTCACACTTGAGGATGTGCGAACTTTTTTGCGAGGAGTTTCACCAAGTTTCTCGATGCCCCAGTCTCCTTTTGCAACTGCTTCAATAGTATATATAACACTCTCAATATCAGACTCGGAGGATTGCCTCTTTTTGCAGGTTTTCTTGGGAGTGGACTTTTCATTCCCATGTCGGTCCATTTTGTTCTTCTTCTTTTTCTTTTTTAGCTTCTCTGGTTTGCTTAACCCTAAGGTGTCTTCAATGATCACAGCTTCGTGAGAATGGCAAATGGGATCTTTTCTGCTGGGACTATCACTCGTGATTAGCTTACTACTGATGGAAGAAGAAGGATCAATGAAGTGGCTACAGTTTTCATCTTCCCTCAACTCTTCTTTTTTAATCTCTTCACCATCTTCCTTCTTTCCCTCCTTCATTTGGTCCACTGTAATCTCGTCAAAGTTTGTGACACTTGGGCAGTCTTTGACTATTTTTTCATCTGGCTTTTCTAATTCTGTCTTCTGCAACTTTTCTTCTTCTGATTTCTCTTCTTTTATTTCCCTTTCTACTTTTCCCTTCTCAGATTCTTCCATGCTTTTTCCTTCTGATTCTTTTGCTTTTGTCACTTTTGAGTCTTCTACTTTTACTCCTTCTGATGCTAGGCACATCTAAAAAAAAAACACAGAAAAAATTGTTTCTTTTTATCATCCATTTCTTAAAATTAATTTTATATTCTCTAATAATGTCTTTTAAAAATGATTTCATGATTGGATAAGTTAGCTTATTGCTCTCCAAAATATTTTAAGTGATTTTCTATAATGGGCTGAAGCTTGAGTTGATGCACTGAAGTCCTAAGGACATGAGGCTAAATAGTAATTGGACTATACTCTATTAATATATATGCTTGGAGAAAGATTGGCCCCCGCCTACTCTCTGTGCAAGTCCTGATGTGTTGTATAGGAAATGACGATTTTGGTGGGTGGAAGCAGAGGGGCAGGAAGAGAGGCTGGGAGAGATTGCTGGCTGGCTTCATGTTGCAGCTGCACACATTGTGATTGTGATCCCCCTTCACCCCCGATCCCTCTTCACCTCCAATCCTTCTTCACCTCTACTGAGAATAAAGATTGAAGATTTTCCCTTAACCTGAATTCCTGACTCTGGCTGATTTTAAAATACGCGGTCATCACAATTTTCATCAATAATAGTTCGCGGGCAACATGAAATATACATTCACTAAATACTGGTAAGTTTTAGTATGTAGCTTCAACAGTTATTTCATTTGTCATGCTCTTCTTTGCATCTTTAATAGTAGAATGGAAATAATGATAATATCTTCCATCTCCTTGTGATCTCTGGAGTATTATCTAAAAAATGTTTTTAGTTAATGAAGAAATCCATTATAATAGTTATTCTTATTGATGTAAGAAGTTCAAAAAAATGTACTAAATGTAGCTTAGCTAAGCTGTGATTTTCTACTATGAAACATAGAAGAAATGAATGCAATTTAAAGGCAAACATTCTATTCTTTCCAGCACTCAAATAATTCAGGATTCCAACTTATAGATATTATCTTCAGTAGAAAAGTTAGCAACTTGTTTTCTATACACTCTCACTAATCAAGCCAAAAATATTAAGAGGAGGACAGTTATACTTTGGGAACTTTTGGCATTACTGACATTTTCTGATTTGTATAGTCACAACCTAGAGAAAATAGGCTGTGAAACTTTAAGTGGAGTGGTCATGATGATGAGGGCAGGAAATGTCAGTAAACCTATTTAAAATATGAATGAAATTTCTTCTCATGGAAAGCTTTCAGATTTTGTATGTGATGACCGCATTTAGCACCTAGAGTATTTTAAAATCAGCCAGAGTCAAGAAGTCAGGATAAGGGAAAATCCTTGATCTTTATTCTTTGCGGAGATGAAGGGGAATGGCAATACTAAGTGAGAGCAATGGCCAGCAGTGCCTCTGGCTCTCACACTCCACCCACCAAATCCTCCACCCAATCTCCTATACAACACATCAAATTTGCACAGAGAGTGAGTGGACCATTCCTTCTCCAAGCATATATTAATAGAGTACTGTCCAATTGCTAATTAGCCTCAAGTGCTCGGGACCTCAGTGCATCTGCTCAGTTTCAGCCCATTACATTGTAAAAATTTATAGAACATAGTTTTAAAATGAACAATCTATAAATTAAGAATGAACTATTAGGCCAAATCTCTTCCTGCCTTTTCCATGCCTATAGGCTATAGGATTCTAAACTTCACATATCTTTCTTTCTATATCATTCATTCTCATGTCCATCCATCTCATTCCCTTCTACCTCCTCACCCCTTCACTCTTACTCTCTCTGGCTTTCTTAGCCTCTGCCTAAAAACATATTCAGTTCTCCCTTATCCTACTAATCCCTCTTCCTCCAAATTAAAAAACAAAAACAACCTGTATTTTAATCCTGTTAATCTCATTCCTCTTGGTTCTCACCTCTTTCCTTTCTTTCAGTATACTTAAATGAGCCATTCTAGATTTACTGACTCTTTTCCTCACTGTCAACTTATTACTCACCAACTTCTTGAAACTTTTCAAGATCATAAATAACCTGCTTACTACTAAATCCATTGGCTCTCTTCCTCCCAAATCTCTATCTTCCTTAATTTTTATAGAGGATATTATTAATGTGCACTCCAATATTTTTTTTTCTTTTAGTAATTCCTTATCTTTCTCCTTTTCCTCAACATGGGCCCTTTCAGTTATCTCTCTATATTTTCTCTCTACATAGGTGCTTTGATACTTAATTATCATTTCCATGTAGATGATTTCTGCATCTAATCCCTACTCCCATTTTCTCACTTTATCCCATGGTATTACCTGAATCAAACATTTACAACTACTTGTGGGAATTCTATACCTACTTATTCTGTTGTCATCTCAAATTCACATATCCAATACTAAATTCAATACCTTTTTTCTATAAAAATTATTTCTTCGAGCTTCTCTAATATGTTTAATGGGACTACCATCATTCCAAACACATAAGCTCAAAACGGAGATTTTTTTTAAAAAATCTTCCCTCTGCCTAATCCAATGGCAGGGAACCCTAGTCCTTGGCTGGCTTGCCAAAATTGTGATGGTTAATTAATAATAACTGAGGAAACAATCCAAGCAATATGATGTATTGGCAAAATAAGAATAATAAATGGGTCAGTGGACTTCCCACTCAGTCCAAAGATCTTGAATACAGAATGAGACAGATTTTTTATATATCAAAAACAATCAAATAAAACCAATTAATTTTAAGAAAATAATTAAGCATGATAAAAAATGAAGTAATTTCATTTTTAATTGGAAAAAATTATAAGGACTTTCCAAATTGGGAGGAAAACAAATAGGTTTCAGACCCTTTCTTCTCCCAGAACCAAAAAATGCTGATCTACTTGCATTTATGAAACAATGGATGGTTTATATAATCTAGTTTCCCCACAGATAATTTGCAGCAAAACAGCAAGATGGAGAATAATACATGCAGCCGCAAAAGATGGCATCAGTGTTCATGAGATAAGATTCTGATTCTTTTTATTCCTGTATCAAACCAGCACCTTCACTTCATCTCATCAATTCTTCCTTCCTTTCCCACTCTGAAGTAACCCATTTCAGGACCTTTTCATTACTTGTTTGGATTATTTTAATAATTTCTTGAGCAGTTAGTGCAGGGAACAGAATGCCTGATTTGAAGTTAGGAAGACTAATCTTTTTAGCTGTGTGACCCTGGACATATCATTTAAACTTATTTGCCTCAGATCTTCAACTGTAAAAGAGCTAGAGAAGGAAATGACAAACTACTCCAGTATTTCTGTCGAGAAAACCCCCAAATGGGGTCATAAAGAATTAGACACAACTGAAAAATGATTGAATGACCAAAAAAAAAAAAAAATCTTAACTGGCTTTCCTGACTCCTTTCTCTTTCCTCTCCAATCTAATCTCAAACTTGGAGGGCATGTGGAAAAATGGAAAAATTATGTTTTAATACTATCTCTGCTATTGGTTTCAAAATAAATTGCAAATTTGAGAAACAGGAAAAAGGGAATTCAGGATTCACTAAGGAAGTCCTAAGTTTTTTAATGGAAGATAAAGATTCCAAAAGGCAAGAATTAAAAACCATACATTCCAGGAAAAAAGATGTACTATACAAAAATGTATATAGTTGGGAAGTGGCCCAGACATACTGAGCTTAGAATAAAAACAGCTAATAGTTCAATAGTATGTAGTAATGTGTAAAGATGGGGTGGTGAAAAATACAGAAAATCCAATTAGATACTAGATTTTTAGAGAATCTGAAAATGAAGAGGTCTAACATTTTATCCCAGAAAAAATAAGAGGTCTTTAATGATTTTGAAGGAAGATTTTTATTATGTGGTCAGAATTGTATACTAGGTATGCTATTTTGACAATTTCTTTTACTTCTTAAAATTTGATTCCTTTGGTTTTTAATGGCACTTTTTTACTCTCCCCTCAATTTTGGAAACATATGGAGGGTAGATTGAAAAAATATGGGAGCAGGGAGATTAATAGGAAATTATTATAACAGTCATAATGCTTTCTAGAGGCAAAGGATAGAGTGCTGGGCCTAGAATTAGGAAGAACTGAATTCTAATCCAACTTCAGACAATTTTTAAGACCCTGGGGAAATCAATCAATCTCTGTCCGCCTTGGTTTACTTAATTGAAAATAGAACCACAAATAGCATCTATTTTTTTCCCCAAGACTGAAGTGAAGATTAAATGAGAAAATAAAGAACTTAGCACAATTTCTGGAACAAAATATGTCCTTAATAAATGCTTGTTTCTTTTCTTCCTTTTAAAGCCTAAGATTCTACAATGATTAAGATATCCTAATATAAAACTTTCAGTGGCTTCCCACTAACTAAACCCTAAAAAACAACCCATGTGTGTGTGTGTATATACACACACATGAGAAACCCTCTTCTTTTTTTCATCTGTATGCCTCAGTTTCCTCAGCTATAAAATTGAGATTATAATAGCACCTCTTTCTCAAAGTGGTTATAAGGATCAAATTAAATAACATGCCAAAGTACTATATAACTGCCAGCCATTATGTTATTAAATGCAGAGAGACATAAAGGTGCCAGATTATTATGAATCTTAAATGTCAAGTAAAAGAGTTTGAACTTTATTCAGCAAACAATAGGCAATCACTGAAGGATATTGAATAATTATATAACACAACTAAATCTATGAAGAAGGAAAATGAAACCGGAAATGGTATAGATGGTGATTTGACAAGCAGAGACTAGAACTGAAATGAAATTTTCAAAGTCTTCCTTTCCTAGTCTTTAAAATAAAGGTGTTTAAATTTGAAAAACTTTTTTTGTCATTTAAAATATACTTTTTTTATTTTCAACACATATGCATGGATAATATTTTCAACACTGACTCTTGAAAACCTTGTGTTGCAAATTTTCTCCTCCTTCCCCCCATCTCTTCCCTAAATGGCAAGCAATCCAATATATGTTATACATGTTAAAATGTATGTTAAATTCAATATGCATAAACATACTTGTATAATTTTCTTACTGTATAAGAAAAATCAGATCCAAAAAATAAAGAAAATGAGAAAGAAAATAAAATTCAAACAAACAAAACAAAAAGAGTGAAAATATTATGTTGTGATCCACACTCAGTCCCCATACTCCTCTCTCTAGGTGTAGATGGTTCTGTTCAACACAAGATCATTGGAACTGGCCTGAATCATCTCATTGTTGACCAGAGACATGTCCATCAGAATTGATCATCGTATAATCTTGTCGTTGCTATGTACAATGATCACCTGGTTCTGCTCATTTCACTTAGCATCAGTTCATGTAAGTCTCTCCAGATCTCTGAAATCAATCCTGCTGATAGTTCCTTATAGAGCAATAACAATGCATATAAGTTTGAAAAACTTAAGAATTCCGATCAATGCAATGACCAATCACAGTTCCAGAGTGTTGATGATTTAGTTACCCACATCTCCTGACAGAGAGGTGACATATTCAGGATGCAGAATGAGAAATTACTTGTGGACATGGCAATATGGTAATCTGTTTGGTTTGACTATACATAATGGGTACAAAGGTTTTCTTTTCTCTCCAATAGGAGGAAGAAGGAGGAAAAAAATACAAGTTAAGTAAAAAATAATGAAATTTAATTTAAAAAATTAAATGAAGGAGTTGGGTTAAATGTTGTTTAATGTTCCTTCCACCTCTAAAACTCATGATCCTTTTTAGATTATGAAATTTACAATTGATAAGAATGTGATAAATTCAGTTATAGTTATTTCATATGTAGTCTTTGATCTCACATTAGATGGAAAGCTCCCTGAGGCCAGAGTCTATTTCTTATTTCAAATTTGTATTCCCTAATACTAAGTACACTGCCTTGCACATAATTAGTGTTTTAATAAATGCTTATTGCACTCTCTGAATTTTGAAATGATAACTTTTGTATATTTTGTATATAGGGTTAAAGGAATATATGTAACATACATATATATAAACATAGCTATGTGTATAAACATATATATTTGTATGTAATATAAAACTATGTTATATGTAAAATATCAGTAAAAAGGTTTATAAACACAGAACCTAAAGAAAACTTTCTGGCTTTCAACTATCATTTCTGGGATAGCCTTTCAATGCACAGTTACAAAAAACCCTTCACTGCAGAGGCAGTATTTATGAAATGTTGTTTTTAACAGTAAGGCAATGAATGACAGCTTGCAACCATTCAGGTGCATCTGAGCAAGTCCAATAGTACTTTGTAAACTTTAGACTCTGTTCAAATAATTCAAAATGATTATTTTCATCACTACTGAATTGTAGCCTAGCTATGAATAAAGTGAAATAAATGTAGACAGTCACATTGGGGATTTATTCTGGGAAATGGTATAATGTTGCCAGTGTGGGTAATTGGACAAAACACCAGATGTGGTTTAATTTAATCATTTTGGGTTCTAAATACATAAAAGCTTCTCACCACTGGATAACATTTAATACTAAATAACATCATTCTGCTACAATACACATAATATATAGAATGATGCTACTATAAGCAAAATAGAAAAATGTGATGAAATAGTTGGGAGAAAATTTTTTTTTAATTACTAATCAAAAAGTTCAAAAAATCATTATTAATAAAGTCCAAAGAACCATAGAATATTAAGAGTTTTAAGAACATCTTTAAGATCAGTCAGACCTATCTGTCTCTCCTACTGTGGGAATATCTTCTATAATAACTGTGACAATCTCTAAGGTTCTACTTCAAAGAAACCTTGATATTCTTTTGAGATAATCAGTCTACTGCTGGACAATTCCATTTGGCAGAAAGTACTTTTATCAATATGAAATCTACCACATGTACTGTCAACCCATTAGTCTTCGAATTCTCTGTAGCAACAACAAAACAACAATACAATCCTTCCATAAAGACCTTCAAATACTTGGAAAAAAACCATTTTATGTTGTCCTCAAGTCTTGTTTTCCCTAAGCCAACATTCTCAGTTTTCAACAATTGTTCCTATGCTATGATTTCTAGATCTCTCCCTCTGGTTGTGCAGTTGTGCAGTTTTGGATATTGAATCGGGAAGACCTGGATTTAATCAAACCCAGACTCGGGCATTTCTCCCAGGCAAGCCACTTAACCTGTCTGCCTCTGTTTCCTCAGCTATAAAAGCAGTGATAATATTAGCACCTATAGAAACAATATTGGTAAAGTACTTTGCAAATCTTAAAGTTCTGCATAATTATGAATTATTATATTATCTTTATTATAATAAACACTATTATTAATAATAATCATCCTCCTCCAATCTTTTCCACATGAACTACTCTCTCAGATTGGTCTCTTCTATTCTTAACTGATGTAAATGATTTTTCCAAGCTAAATGTAAGACTTTCCATTTATTCTTATTATCCCTCAATATTCTATTTGGTTTATTGTCACAATGTATGATCGATATGATGATTTTTAAAATATACACTGATTCTATTTTTCAACAAATTATCTTCTTTTAACAGCTTTGTAACAACTATAAATTTGATATACATAATTTGAATGTCTTTATCCAAGTTATTCATTTTTTAAAATACTGAATGGGACAGACAAGGACAGAGTCCACTGGCATGTAACTGTAGAATATTTTTGCAAGTTGAAGTTGTTTCACTAATCAAACTTTGGATATGGCTGTACAATTATGAATTCAGAGTACTATAAATTTAGAGCAAGATATAAACCTAGATAGAACTAATGAGTCCAATATCTTCATTCTTCTGATGAAGAAACAGAGGTTCAGAAAATTTGTGACTTAGTCAAAGTCACAGTGAAAAGGCAAAGTTGCATATGTGATCAAGGTTCTCTTTTGTATCTACTTCTTCCTTTTCTTTTCTTTTCTTTTTTTAACTAAAATTTATGATTGTTTTAGTCAATATCATACATTTTAAAGACTAAAATTCCTCTTCAATTATATTTTTTCAAAGTGTTCAAGAGATTTATATTTCTAGGAATTTTTTTATGTCCCTTTTTTCTAAAGTTTGGATTACAAGTTCAAGCACCACTTCCTTTTTATTATGGACTTATGGACTAATGGATCACAGTCATTTTATCCTAGAGTTATTATCATTTCCTATCACATCTCCAAATACATCCTCTTCCTGACCAGAATATATCCAAAGTAGTAGTTTTCTACAGTGCCTTCTCCTAAAAATAAAAATGAAATTATCAAGAACTTGTCTGTCAAGTGTTGTGATTTTCACAACATTATGCTTTAAATCAAAGTTTTGAAAGCTGAAGTCTGTTCTCTCCCTCCTCCTACAACCCCGTCACCATGACAGATTATTTCTATGTCAGTAGATTAGGAGAGAATCATCCATATCTTCTATTTGTCTGAGGAGTCTATAGTATGTTCTCATTAGCAGCAGTTCTATCCATCTTTCCTTTTATCATCAACTAAAAACTCTTCACTAAACTGCCCTAACAGTTTAATGATTCCATCATAGATATAAATCTATGCAAGATATAACATTCTACCCTATTCCTATAACAGATCTACAGACAAACCTTATTTTATTTTACTTAACTTTATTATGCTTTGCACATGTGTGTTTAAATAAATTGAATGTTGATAGCAACCCTACAGTAAACAAGTCTATTAATAGCATTTTTTCCAATAACACATGCTCTCT
This sequence comes from Sarcophilus harrisii, assembly GCF_902635505.1. Classification (NCBI taxonomy): domain Eukaryota; kingdom Metazoa; phylum Chordata; class Mammalia; order Dasyuromorphia; family Dasyuridae; genus Sarcophilus; species Sarcophilus harrisii. The sequence goes on along the minus strand of NC_045428.1, from coordinate 286,415,636 downwards.
TCCTGTTTGTCACATTTTGAAACTTTTTCATTATTATTCCAACTCTTACAGTGATGTCTGATCAATGATCTTTAATGTTACTAGTGTAACTGTTTTGAGGCACCCATATACAATGGTAAACTTATTAAATGCTGTCTATTCTCACTGTTCCACCTACCATGGAGCTGTTTCTCCACCTATCTTCCTCTTCACTGAGACACAACAATATAGAAGAATATTATGTAACTTAGTTTATTAAGCAGCGCTAGGGTTTGAGAGGACTGACTAATTTTGAAAGAGGTTCTATGTGGGTAAAGGCAATTAAACACATTATATAGTACAGAGAAATCTTTCGTGAAATAGCCAATTGATGTGGCCAACTTCACTTGTTACCTTATTTTAAGAAATTGCCACAGCCACCCCACTCTTCCATAACCACCACCCTTATCAGTCAGCAGATATCAACATCAAGGTAAAGCCATCCACTAAAAAAAATTTATGACTCACTAAAGATTCTAATAATGGTTAGCATTTTTAGCAACAAAGCACTTAATTAAGGTATGTATATTTTTAGACATAATACAATTGTACACTTAATAGCATAGTATAAACATAACTTTTACGTGCATGGGGAAACAAAAAAAAATCATGCAACTCTATTGCAATTCTAATTGCAGTGGTCTGGAACTGAACCCACACTATGTCCAAGGTATGACTGTATTTCTTTCTTACACTGTATATCCTAACTTGAATAGAATGGTAAGTTATTGACATTAATTATATATGTAAGTTATAGAGTTAAGTAGGGTAGGGAATAGGAATGGGTTACCGCTGAGTATTGTTTTAGTCAGTAGTTTTTCAGTTGGGTCTAACCATTTTGTGACACTGGGGTTTTCTTGGCAACTTGTTTGCTATTTCCTTCTTCAGCTCATTTTACAGATGAGAAAACTGAGGCAAGCAGGGTTACACAACTATTAAGTGATTAATGCTGGATTTGAACTCTGGTCTTCCTGACTCCAAGCTTAGTGCTCTATCCATTGTACCACCTAGCTGCCATGGATATTTTATTGTCTCCTAACTGTATCTGAGCTGGTACCAAAAGGATCCTCCTTCTTTAGGTCATACTGCAGTCCACCTGGAGCCGAACAGGACCCTTATTATTAACCCACCTGGCTAAAAGGAAATCCAAATTTCTGCTTCATTAAGATACTTAAGCTCACTCCCCCTTTCTTATATCTGGTGGGCAGATTCCTTCAACCTGCTAGTCAGAAAAGTGAGTTCTTAAAGAACTAGGACTCTCCTCTTTTTCTCCAGTTCTTAACCGAGTACATGGAACAAAGTAAATGCTCAATATATACCTTTTCATTCATTATCTTTGCAAGTCTTGGTACATCATGAGAACAATGTGTGTTGTGTTCAGGTTTTAAATTCACCTTATTGATTACCCATAATCTATGCATTGAATACCTATAATCTGTGCATTGATTCATACAGACTTGCTATTATTCCCAATACCCCTCTTTGAGAGTTTCCTAGTTGTTTTTCCTTCAGCATGCTGGTTATACCTCATTCTTAGTTTATGCTTCTATCGAGACCATATTCCTTCCTCTCAAATTTCAGTTCAAAGCCCAATTTGTCGAATCTCCTATCAGATGTTCTTCCCGGGTTTTGTGAAATGCACTCTGTCTCTTGCCAAGAGTCCATCATTCTGGCATTTGGTTAAGCCACAGCCAAGAAAACCAAATCCTTTAATACCATCTAGGCAGCCAGCTGCTTCTTTTTCATTTCCTCTGTTGTCTTCCAAATTGGTGACCTTTTGCTTGAAGCAAGGAAACTACTCATTACCTGTAACTTAAAATTTTCAGGTTTTCTCTTTTTGTTACTACAAATTTCAGTTATTAGAGAGATGATACAAAGTTATTGGGTTTTTCCCCTGTATCATTTATTTTTTATTTATACTTATTACTTTACTATTAGAATGAGATCCTTGAGGGGAGGAATTGTCTTGCTTTTTTTTAATGTCTCATTAGAGTTTAGCACAGTGCCTGACACATATCGTAAGCACTTAAATGCTCTCTATCTATTTAAACTAGGTGGTGCAGTGGATAAAGTAAAGGATCTAGACTCAGAAGGAACCGAGTTCAAACCCAGCTTCAGTCACTTATTAGCTGTGTGACCCTGGGCAAGTCAGTTAATGCCATTTGCCTCAGTTCCTCTGTAAAATGAGCTGGGGAACAAAATGACATATCACTCCAGTGTCTTTGCCAAAAAAAAATCCCAAACTGGGTCACAGTCAGACATGATTAAAGCAACTGAACAATAATATCTATCCACCTATCCGTCTGCCTATATTTGCCTCTTTAGTTCGTTAGCTATTTGGGATTAATTTAATGATATAAAACTTATACTATACTATTTTACATATGAAGTACCATTTACTCCTTACAACAGCTCTGTATATACATATTCTACATGTCACTGATCTCATTTTTCAACTGGGGAAATAGAACTTTGGAGATGTTAAAAGACCTGCCCATTCTTACTATCAAGAGTGACTCCAAATGCAACATTCTTTTGTCTACACTGCACTGAGAGTTTATAAATATTGAGTATTTATGAGTAAATCTGATGGATCTTGAGTTGAGTTCTCAATCCTGCATGTTCTCTGGGAAGATCATATGTATTTCCATTAGCTACACCAGGTATATATATATAGCTGTCACCATACCCCTTAAAGTAGGGTCTTGCCTTTTTCTTCCAGGAGCTGTAAATGATCTTCCTTCATTGATAAAACTTCCCTTCATAATAATGTTCCTATAAAATCTCACAATCCAAAAATCATACTCTTCTTCCACTGAAATCATAGTAAGCTTTTAATAAATGCTCTTTCTATACCTATCTATAGTTAGTTAGCTAGAATTAAGGTTTACAATGCACTTTATATACAATAACTCACTGATCCTTAAAATAACCTGATGGAATACATACCATAGATGTCATTTGTCTCATTTTCAACTGGAGAAACAAGTTCTGAGATGTCAGGAGTTTAGTCTATTTTTGCTATCAAGACAGACCTAAATATAACATTCTTCTGGCTATACCACACTGCCTATGTGTATTCAATTAGGAAGTACCTCAGGCTTACTAAGAGTCTAATTGTTTCACTTTTATGGGGAAAAATGTAATTACCAATAATTTGGTGGGAATCAGGGGAATGAGTATTCATACTACATAAGATGCCCCTAAAATGTGAAAAACACGCAGTTATTGTTTCTGATAAAAATAAAAGGAATACACTGTGTAAAATAATGGAGGAACATATACTGCTAATCTAGTCAAACTACCTCAGGTAGAAAGTGGGCTATTAGGCAAAGCCTTGAAGCAGAGAATGCATTTTTACACACACACACACATGTGTATGTATATAATATATATCATATACTATATATTTTATATATGCATGCATGTATATGTATATATGTGTGTACATATATGTATAAATATATTACACACATATATTTATGGATTCATGCTAGGAAAAGGTTAATTTAACACTTCTATAAACAACAATGGTAATTAGGACTGTGCTATCCTCTGTCTCTTAGGCTGGCAATCACCACATGGAGCTACTCCTCCCAATTGCAGCAGTGGTAATTAATCACCAGAATTTTAATTTTACCTCTGCCAACTGAAATAACATGGATGCTTCAAAAGGCTTTGTTCAACTAGAAGGGACTGAACATGATATATGGAGAAATCTAAATCCCCTCCCTTCTTTTAAAGGAAAAAACCAAAGTCAGCCTATGGATTCCAGGATATATGTTCTATAAGAAGCTATTCCCACCAAAATGATTCAGCAAATGAGATATGAAATCAGTGAGAGAAAAGAATGTGCTTAGGGCCCGAGTTCATGTACCAAATGACAAATGGTTTATGCTTCTATTTCCATGGTAAGTGTTATTACAACTACACCTGAGTCTCAGAGTTTATGTTTACTCGGACCTCATTTAGGTGACTGTAATAAACTTGTGCTGAACCATCCTTTAATCTCAGTATTTAAGACAGTTTCAAATTTAGTTCCCTTCCACAAATGTTAAGAGGGCCAATTCATTCCTTTTATGTGGGCAGCTTTAAAATACTGAGTGCAATGATAAGGGAAAATAATTAATCATGTGTATTAGATAGAAGCAGCCCCAAAGAATTCAAAACCGTTTAGCTAACAGTAACACAGGCAAGTAAGCCCAAAGTATGTGCTGGGTAATTTGTTCCCAAAGAGTATTCCCCCTATTCATTCTTTCTTTAGCAACTTTAATTTTTTTTTAATTTTAATAATCACCAACCAAGACAAATAACCAAATAAACATGCCAAATAAGGAATAAAACTTACATATATCCTTTAATATTTAAGAGGAAATAGTCAAATTCACAACAAATAAAGGGATGTGCTTGCTCACCGTCTCTCTTTTCATATTCTATAATAGTCAATGTGGACAAATACACTGAGCTTGAAATCAGTCAAGACTGTGTTCAAATCTGGTCTCGGGCACTTACTAGCTATGTTTTAAGCAAGTCATTTTATCTTATTGTTTGCCTCAGTTTCCCCATCTGTAAAATGAGCTGGAGAAGGAAATGGCAAACCACTCTAGGATCTTTGCCCAGAAAAGCCCAAATGGGGTCACAAAGAGCTGGACCACTGAAAAGATCAAACAATAGTTGATATGCACACCATTTTGGTTCATCTTGATATTGTTTTCCAACACTTTGATCAGCTTACTTATTAGACAAGTAGGAGACTTAAGGACAGAATACTGAACTTGGGAGGAGTTCAATTCTTGCTTCAGACATTTAGTGGTTGTGTGACCCTGGACAAATCTTTTAATTTTTTCTACCAAATTTTGCCCCCATTGTTTTGACTTTATCTGTCTTTATATTGATGTCTTTTTTGGGCAATACCATAATGATAGATTAAAACATTATAATTTATTCATCCATTTTCCAATTGATATTCTTTAAGGTTATTTCTAATTACAAAAACATTCAGATATCTTTTAATATTTTTTGTGGATGTAAGTACTTTTTTAACTTTTCACAAAATTGTTTGGATTAAAACTTGATAATGGCAAGATATGTTATTCTTCCTATATGCATAATTAATATGTGCTCTCAAAATAGGTACAGGAGTTGAAAGTCCCAGTAATAACGTGCCCAATTGTCTTTTTCCATATATGCCCACAGATATCACATTTATTCATTTTTTTCTGTTTTTGATATTTTAGTTTTAATTTATTCATATTTATTTAATTTATTTGTACCACCAGAACTTAGCAAAGTTTGGCACTTAGTAAAAGTTTAATAGATGATTTCAATTAATTCCTCCCTTCATTCTTTCACAAAGTGGTAGTTGAGGGTCACCTTGATTTGCATTAGGAAATTTAAGCATCCCTTCATGTGATTTTATTCAGGCTTTTTCCCCTCTTCCAGAAAATTGATTTGATAATTTAGCAATTGTTCCATTTAGGGAATGTGCTTTTGTTTTAGATACACATACATAGATACTTATACATCCAACTGTGTGTATGTTTGTGTGTGCATGCATGCATGTGCATGCATACATACATACACATATATTTTTAGTTTTGGTGGTTGTTGTTGATTGTTTATGTTTAATTCTTTGTGACCCAATTTGGGGTTTTCTTAGTAAAGATACTGGAGTGATTTTCCATTTCTTTCCCCAGCTCATTTTATAGATGAGGAAACTGAGGTAGGCAAACAGGGTTAAGAGACTTGACCAGAATCACTCAAATATTAAGCATCTGAGACTTGGTTTAAACTCAGGTTGCATCTGACACTGTGCCATCTAAATGTGTTTTGTGTGTGTGTGTGTATGTGTGTGTGTGTATACATACATACATATACATGTAAGACTTTAGATTCTTCATATATATATGTATATATATATATATATATATATATATATCGATAAGTACCTAATATATATATATGTGTGTGTGTGTGTATACAACACACACACACACACACATGCATATACATGTAAAATGTTAGATTAGGTACTTACCCAATATATACTACAAATATTTTGCCCTCACCTATTTTCATTTTAGATTTTAAGTTTTCAACACATAGATATTTTCTCTACTTCCCATTTAAAAAATAAATTCTTTATTCTCTATATTGTTAGGACAAAAATAGCATTCTTTTTCTTTCTTTTTTTTTTTAATTGAAGGATTTTAGTCTCTTGGCATTTGACTCTGTAACCAGTGAATTTGTCACACTTGTCTTTTTCCTTCAATCATTTCACTGAAAATAAATGTATTTTTTTATTTCAAATTTGCAAGATTACTTTTCCAACACTTTTCTACTATCATATAATACTGTGTAGTTTTTAATAAATTTCCTCAAACAAAAAAGGAGTTTTACTTGAGATCACATTACTTTCCTCACAGAAAAGACTGGTTTTGGAATCAAGTAATTGGACTTGGATTTCAATTCTGCAATCTATGTGATCTTGAAGAAGTCACTTCACCTCTAAGACTAATATTCTTTATTTGCAAGATGAGAAAAGCTGTGCTGAGGGATATGCCCTCATATCCATACTTCCATGATGTTTACCCTCCTCACCTTTGGACTCCTTTCCTGCCCTTCCGGATTCCCCTACTTTCTGCCAACTTCCTTTTCTCTGAAAAATCTATCTAAAACATATAATGTTGCAAAAGTATATAGAACACTGGACCTGAAGTTTAGAAGACCTGAGTTTATTGTTATTTGTAACTTTGGGCAAGTTGCTTAAATCTCTTTTCAGTCTGTTTCTCTACTGTAAAAAGTAGACAATAACAGGATGTACCTAGGGCTGTTCAGTGGATAAAATGACATGAAATGCACTTCACAAACCTTGAAATGTCATGTATATGGTAAGCCATTATTATTAGCACCTAGTTTATCTTGATTTGAGAACTGTGAATTGTTTTAAGCATTTTTCTTCTTGTCTGAAAGTCAAGTTTATTCTTGGATGACTTCATTGGAGCACCTATATCTTTCTACAAACTCTTTAGAGACAGTGTATTATAGTGAAATGGATATTGGTTGAAGTCAAGATGGAAGAGAGCTTAAAGGCCATCTCTCACTTTTCTCATTTTATGTAGGAGGAATTTCCTTAAAATAAGGGAATTAGACTAGATGACCACTAAGATACAATCCAACACTAAACCTAGAATTGCTTTATAAATATCATCTTTTATTTTAAAACATCATGCTGAGTTTTGTTGTGCAGGTAATTCTGGGTCAAAAGTCCATGGTTTTTTATTTATTTATTGGTTGATTGATTGGGTGTGGAGTATTCCAATTTTCCCAACTATATCATAAGAAACTGACTAATGTTCCTTCATAAATAATTTCACACATAGTATAATATGACAATTTTAAGTATTTTTTTCCTTCTTGTCATAATGTTGGGGTTTAATGTGTATAGAACAGATTCTTAGATACTCTTTAGGGGCCCATGGATTCTATTTACATATTATAGTTGATTTTTGTTAAGTTCTATTAAGTCTTCTTTAATGATTTCCTGGAAATATGGAGATCAGATTCTTTTCCTCCTCCCCAATTCTTTGGGATATCAGAAGTAGATGTACTCTGACCTCTACATCAGGTCTGTTGGATGAGTCTACATTTTTTTCAGTTCTTTGGATAATTCAAATATTCTTTAACTCTCTAGTGCATTTCCTTTATAAGTTGTATCTATTATCTATTTTATAGGAGGCAACCAGGTGGTGCCATAGTGGATAGAGCACTGGATGTGGAGTCAGGAAGATATCTTCCCCAGTTCAAATCTGGCCTTAGGCACTTACTAGCTGCCTTACCTTGGACAAGTCTTAATTAACCCTGTTTACCTCAGTTGTAAAAGGAGCTGGAGAGGGAAAAGGAAAACTACTTTAGTACCTTTAGACAAGAAAACCCTAAAAGAGATCACAAAGAGTCAGCCACAATTGAACAAAAAAAGAGTAATAAGGTAGTATAATGGATAGATGATGCTGGGCTTGAAATAGGGAATATGATTTCAAATTCAGTCTCAGACACTTATTAGCTGTATTGTCTTAGGCAAGTAACTTAACTTCTGTTTGCCTCAGTTTCTTCTTCTGTAAAACAGGGATAATAATAGTACCTATCTCTTAATCAAATGAGTCACTAAATGTAAAGTACTTAAAGGCATAATAACTATTATTAACCACAATGCTATAGCCTGCTGAAGTAAGGCTGCCTTTTGTTGACAATTTATAATTTCTAATTTTCTACCATAGTCTCAATATTTATGTTATCTTACAAAATCATTTCTTCCTGAATTTTTTTTCATACACCTTCCCTTGAAGCCAGATGTCTGACCTCCCAGAAGCCATGTCTGTGACAAATCAATAGCCAGTACAAAGAAGAAAAGCTTTTCATTAACCAAGCCCCTTCTCACCTTTTCAGTCATCTTACACATTACATCTCTCAACTTACTCTGAGATTTAGTGATGCTGAACTAGGTGTCTTGCAATTCCTTATACATGACACTTCATCCACTGACTTTACATTTTTTCAGGGGCTATTCCCCATCCTTGGAACTCTCTCAATCCTCATCATTGACATCTAATTTCCTTGCCTTTCATCAAATCTTAGATAAAAGTCCCATCTTTTACAAGAAACTTTTCCTGTCCTTTTTTAAATCTTAGAGCCTCCCTCCTCAGACAACCTCAAATTTAATTTGTATATATCTCGTTTGCACATAGTTGTGTAAATATTGTTTTCCCATTAAACTGTGAGCTTCTGAAGAATCAGGGTAAGGATTGCTTTTTGGCCACTTGTATCTTTTAGCATAGTGTCTGGCATTAATAAATGCAGGGGTTTTTTTTTGCATTTTTAAAATTCTAGGTAAAGTTCTTTAATTTTTTGTTAACAAATGTTAATTCTTGCTTAATTGCTTTTGTTTCTGCAGATATTCAGCCACATTCCCTTCTCTGTTTGTAATCGCCTCTACTACAGTAGCTGTGTTGCGTAAGTATTTTTGGCAGTATATTTTTAGAAAGTATATTTGTTTTTTGTTTTTTTTTTTTTGGCATGATCAGTAGTATATTTTTGGAGAGTATGGCTTTTTTTTTTCCATGATCATTTTAATTTTCCTTGGTGTTTCCTTTGGCTAGTTGTTGTTTTTTGCTATCATCTAAATTATTCTGATATCTTGATTTAAAAGTCCTTTATTATATATATTTCAATGAAGGTATCCGGATTAAAAATAGGGCAGGGTAGAAACTCGACCCAGTAACAAACAATTAAGATGCTTTTGTCTATGAGCAAGAATAACTTACTGATTGCTAATCAGGGGGTATTTATTTGGAAAACTCCCTTTTTATTCAAAGAGATTTTGAAGCAAAGTCCCAATCATAATCTTTCAGAAATTTGTCTTCCTACTCAGTCATCAATTAAAGAACAGACCAAGTCTCTAGGTAATACGTGACAGTATTATTCACGATGTGTACTTCTTACATTTAAATAAAGTCAAAATAACAATATATACCAACATAAGCTAGCGTCTGAAAATAATCAAATATAGTAAATAAGATTGTAACATCCTGAAGGAATAAGAATGTTTTTCATCTTGGCTGCCCAAATAATTGGGCTGTCTACTTTTTAAGACTAAAACTAGAGAAAGAAAACATAGTTACAGGATTTCCAGAAGCCTTGAAAGAGGGAGGCTGTCATCTTTCTTGCATAATGCCAATTTCCAGAGCTTACATAACCTATTTTAAAATAGGTTATTATGTTACTTCTCATGAAATGGTATGTAGTTAAATGTAGAATATATTAGAAGATAAATTGTTTTATATGGGGATGAAAATGGTGAACATTTCTGGGGGTTGAAAGATTTCAAAAACTCGTTTGAAAGACCTCCCCTTTCCAATGATACATTTTCAAGTAAATGCCCCAAAAAATTTAATTAAAAAAATAAAAATTAAAAAAAAAATCAAGTAGATGCTACCTCTGCTCTCAATCCCCACACCCCTACGTTGTCTAAAAGGCCCACAGTTGTTAAAGCACTAGTCCTGAAGTAAGGAGATCCGAGTTCAAATTCTGTGACTGAAAGACTACTTCCCATCTCTGACACCCACAGTCAAGAAAAAGGAGGAACACGGACTAGATGACTCCAGGGCAACTTCCATTTCTGATAATATGATCTACAATCCACAATAACAGAGCATTGGTAAAAACAAACAAACAAATAAACAAACAAACAAACACAACTAGCTCTCCAGAAGGAAAAAAAAAAAAAAGTACTGAGGCACCCTTTTTAAAGTTTAATCTACATTACTGATGCTTTCTCACTGCTTTCTTAAGTCTAGAAAAATCAATAAAATAAATCAAGCCCAGATTTTGTAGCATTTGCAAAATTCCCAAATTGAAAATTTTCAGCTTTTGCAAGCTGATTTAAGCTGACTCCAACACATTCTTTGTGAGCTCCTTGTATGTGCAAAGAGTATGTATGTATGTATGCTCCTTGTCTGGTAGGGTTGTGTCTTTAACAACTTATTTGTTTTACCTCTTTAGTACTTTTTCTAAAAAAAAAAAAAAAAAAAAATTAGCTGGCTTGTAATAAATGGAAAGTATATTAGCAATGATTCATGTGTGACACCTTTATAGCCTCTAAAATTACTACTTCAGGTTGCAAGGACAAATATGTGAATAACCCATGGGGTACTAATATATGTGTATATATGTGTAATAATCTATGGTAACATTTATATATGTTTCATTATGTTAAAAAAAAGTGTTATAGGTAGCTTTGGGAAGATTTGGAGGCAAAGAATTTTTATACTTGACAAAATGATAATCTGAAAGGAAAAATTAAGACAATAAACATGAAAAATATACATGAATATATATATATGTATGTATATGTGTGTATATATATATATATATGTATGTGTATATATATATATATATATATATATATATATATATATATATATATATAAAAGAAAACATATAAACTGAGATCCTGGTAGGAGCAGGTAGATCTTGCTTGCTGTATTCACATGGTAGAGTTTGCTAAAGTGACTAGATTTATCAATTAAGGAGAATTTATTCAGGAGATTTTTTAATATTTCATGCACTGTCACTACATTGTAACCATATTTATTCCAGAAATGAGTCAAGATTTTCCATAAGATTTTATTTAAAGAGTCATTAATATACATTACTGCTTACCTACCCATTTATGTGATTTTAAACTAAAATTGTTCTCTAAAACCAAACAAAAACCTTACTGTTCTTATTGCGCAGACCTAATGAATGGTAACTTATAATTTTTCTTCACTAACATGAAATCAAATAGATCAATAATTTCTCTATTTTTTAAAAGAGCAATTCTGGAAGAATTTAGCATCACAATTGTCCTCTAATTCATTTAAATAAAAAAAGCTTCTAGATCTGAGAGGAAAGCTTTTTTTTCCCCCAATGAAAATACAATAAATAAGTAAAAAAGTTACCAGATACAAAACATAACAATTCTATTGCATTGCTATCCTTTTTTAAAACCTTTTTTCATAAGAAATATTTCTTCTTTTCAAGGCCAATACTTATACAGGTGTTCTAAATTCAATACTTTATTACCTCCTCTGGGATTTTGTTGCCTTGATCATTCTCCTTCTCTCCAGTTATCTTCAATAATCAAGCTCATTTGGGGTTATTTTATATTTTACTATGATATATCAACTTTGGGAACCTAGTTCCAAATCAATCTAACAGTACTATCATCTGATACACTTTTCTCCATCTTGTCTAAATGGACACTGAGATACTTGTTCAGATGTTATGCTGAAATCCAAGTTTATTATGACTAGAACATTAATCTGATTTAGTCTAATAAAAACAGACCATAAAAAAGGAAATGCAGCTAGTTTCTTTGTCATTTTCTTAATGAACATATGATGGAAAGAGTAAACTCTCTAAATGCTCACACATTTTCCATTGGCATACCTACAACTATGATGACTAATAAATTTACTTGGTAGCCCTGATTTTTTTTTCTATCTTTGTAGCCAATAGGGCACTTATATATTCAGTTTGTATCTTAAACTCTAAGTTTCTAAAAAGGGGACTCAAGATCTTCCTCCATCAAAACTCACTCTCCTTCCTGACTTGCCTATTCTTGTTAATTGAATTCTTCCCATCACTTAGTTTCCAAACCCAAGGAATCATTTTTTTTATTCTCTTCTATATCTTCTCTCACATTCAAATAACAATTAGATTTTTCAAATTCTTTTAAAAATACAATTTTTATCAAATTTGTTCTTTTCCATGGTTACTAATCCAGTTCAAACTTTTATTGTGCTCACAATTGTCTCTGTCTTCTAAGATATTAGTAACTCATTGTCTATTATACTCATTTAACAATTAATTTTGTACTGTTTTGATCTTGCTACTTCTTGTGTTTCAAGGCTGTCAATCATTTGAGTGATAAATGAAACAATATTTGTAAAGCACTCTGAAAACTTTTAAGCAGTACATAAATGCTAGCTATTGTTAGTGGTATTATTATTGTTGCTATATGGAGATATGTAACAGGAAAATGAACAGGTAGAAGAAAGCAGGCTTTCCTCTATGAGCCAGGAGAGCCAGCAGAATTCACTATAAGCCAGCATATTGTCTTTGTGAAATTGTGCACTTATTTTTAATGAGCCCATATTTCTCTCTGAGATAAAGACCCATTTAAAAAAAATATTGCTATTCTTCTGGAAACACTATATATGTCTCTGATTCTCAGAATACCATGGTGTCCAAAGGAATAATGTTGAGGGTCAAAGAGCAATGGAGAAGCCCAAGAAATGTGAATAGGTTGCAATATTATCAATGAAAAACTAAGCAGAAAAAATCATCATTAAGGATATCAGCAGAAATATAACCATGACTTAAAATAAAAAAAAATGGATCAATAAATATTTTTGGAAGACATGGATGAGTTTTAGAAAAAAATAAGATAGTATGTATTGGCTGCCATATCTGGTAAACTGTCTTCTTGGGGGTAAAGACTGCTTCATGTATTTCATTTGCATTCCCAGCAACATACATGGTACTTTAAAAAATATTTATTAATTGGAACAAGTTACAAAAATGATAAGATCACATTGTCAAAGCTCAGACAACTAGGTTGCACTATGAATAAAGCATTGAAATTAAAGTCAGGAATTCATGAGTTCAAATCCAACCTCAGATGCTTACTAGCTGTATTATTCTGGATAAATCATTTAACCTCTACCTGCCTCAGTTTCTTCAAATATAAGATGGGGATAATAAGAAGTTCTGCCTCCCAGAGTTGCTATGAATCTTAAAGAGTACAGAAATATATTGTTATTTGACTTCTTAAAAAACAGACCACATTGGGTAGCCCTTGCCTATCCCAATCAGCTTAGAAGCTCAAGAGCAGAGAGTGGGCCTTCTACTTTTCCACTGCCTAGCACAGTTCTTTCACATGGTACACATACCAGTGAATGTCTGCTAATTTTTAGAAATACATTGCCTGCCAGTATTTTCATATAATCCAATTTCAATCAACCCAATGTCATTTCCAAATCCAGTGTTATCAATTGTCACATGGCTGTCAGTCTTAGATTCTTGTAAAAAATGTTCTACCTTTAACACATTATACTAATCAAATTCAAGAAATTAAACAAACATTTCTTAAGTACCTGTAATCTGTAAGAGGACATGCTAGTTGATGGGATAAAAAAAAAAAATAAAAAGAAATGATCCCTTCTCTCAAGAGGAAATTAGCAGTCCCTTCTGCATGTATATAATTGGTGCTTAATAAATGCTAGTTGGCTGACATATATCATAAGTAAATAAATACAATTACCAGAGGCTGAAGTTGGTAAAAGCTAAGGTGAATCATAACGGCTTCTGTTTTCTCTATGAAGTAGTATGCTTCAAAGGAAGTTAAGAGACTTTACTAGGTGTAAATAAAAATGGAGTATATTCCAAACAGAAAATGACTTGTGAATGGAATAGAAGTAGAAGATGGGGTTTCAAAATGAAGAACAGCTAGAGGACCATTTCTACTGGAATAAAGAATGCAAAAACACGTGTAATATGAAACAAAACTAGAAAGTCAGATTTTGGAAAGTTTTAAATATTAGGTTTCTAATGGTATGTTTTTATCCTAAAAAACAGAATCTTTGGCCTGGTGATAATTATACTTAGGTACCTCCTACCACGTGTTACTCTTGGTAATGAAACGTAGCATTAACATTCTCCAATATGTAGAAAGATATGCTAAAGAAAACGTAACAAACATTTTTCAAAAAAGAGAGGAAATAGGTACTGGAAATTTTAATAGTTTTTTTTCTCTAATTCCAATACATATATACTCCAAGGCAGTTCTTTCTTAGACATCATACTAGAGGTTAAAAGTTGTTTTATTGCTAAACCTAAAATGTTAAAGCTTATCATGACCCATTAAAATGTGTCTTATATACATGAATGCAGTTACAAAGTAACTGTAACACCAATTGTATGAGGTAACAGAAAGTTCCAAACTGAAGAAATTCCAATTCTGTATTGTGATGATGTTTAGTTGTTTCAGTACATCTCTTTATGTTTTCATTTGGGGTTTTCTTGTCAGAGATACCAGAATGGTTTTTACACACATTTTATAGATGAGGAAACTGAGGCAAAAAGGGGGTCAGTGACTTGTCCAGGTTCACACAGCTCTTAAGTGCCTGAGGCCATATTTGAACTAAGGAAGAAGAGTCTTCCTGTCTTATGGCAGGAATTGTTTTGTTTGAGATTGGTTGGTTGGTTGTTGTTTTTTATTTTTTTTGCCTGTATATCTCTGTAACTTAGTACAGTGCCTGGCGCATAGTAAGTACTTAATAAATGCTAGGGGAGGTAGGTGATACAGAGGATATCAGGTACAGAGTATCAGGTCTGAAGTCAGGAATACTCATTTTCTTTTGGCCTCAGATACTAGCTATGGAATCCTGGACAAGTCACTTCACTCTTGCCTCAGTTTCCTCATCTATAAAATGAACCAGAGAAAGAAATGAAAAACCATTCCTATATCTTTGCCCACGAAAAACCCAAATGAGATCACAAGAGTCAGATGTAACTGACATGAATGAATAACAATAAATGCTAATTTACTAACTACATCTGCATTAAGATTTTTGGAACATCCTCGATGTAAGATTGTAAGAGTGATTTTTTGGGAAATCCTTATTTTTCTGGCATGTCTCCACAAGCATATTTTCTTAAACCAATGAAAAAGGCATAAAGATTTGGAATAAATGCCTCTTAAATACTTGTGACAAGGCATAGTATGTAAAGAGACAGCCTTGAAATCAGCAAAACCTGAGTCCAAGGTCCAGCTTCTGATTGCCACATATTAGCTATGTGATCCTGGATACATCAATCACTTTGTACCTTAAGCATCTAAATAAGACCATTAGAAACCTTAGTAAAGGAAGTTTCTTCACCTTGGCATTCCCTATACCAATGAAACCACATGTTCAGTCCCTATTTCTATATACTTGCAATTAATGAAACCCTCCAATGAGAGAAGAATTTCTCCAACATAATAGAAGAATTCAAAAATCTGCCAAGACATAGCATCTGTTTCATATTTGGGATTCATTGCCTCCAAAGTTAAATAATGACTGATTGATTGATTTAGCATAAATTATCATTTCATAAGAAATAATTTTTTGCCCAGTTGTTATTTTAAGGCAAAGCATTACAAAAGCAAATTGACTTTTTTTAAATCATATCTCTGAAAGAAGCAACTTAAGAATTTATTGTATTGTGACAAAAGAATATTTGATTCTGATGGTTGAGATAATGGCATTTTTAGATTTTTTTTGCTACTTGGTATTTAATGTTAATTTAAATATTATATATCATACATCAGAATATAGATATATCTATGTGTATATATGTGCATGTATGTGTTTGTATATGTTTGCATTTGTATAAATATATGGAATGTCCCAAAAATCTTAAGTGTGGTTTTATGCTTTTAAAGCTTAAAACTACAATAAGAAATTTGAGACATTTGTGCATATTTTGGTGGCAAAAGCTATTCAGCCATAGCATATGGTACTACTTCTACAAATAATAATGCATATGAGGTATGTATGTGTGTATATTTGTGTATATATAAATATATACACACATATATGCATTATATTTATATCTGGTACATTCTCCTCACAACAATTCAGGAAGGTAGGCAGTGCAAGTTATTAACCCCATTTCATAGATGAGAAAACAGAGATTGTGTGATGTTAGCTGCCTTGCCTAAGAGTAAAGATAAGAGTTGTGAATTTGAAAGAATCCACTCTTCTAAAAGTCTCTCCAAACTACAATCTATATATTCTTAATTGTCTCCTACAATTTCACTAACTCCCACCATCTATTTATTTTTCTTCTATAAATTTCAATGCAAAGTCATGGATCTAATTGCTTACATTTATTCACTTTTGTCTAATAATTAAATTTTCTTTGACCAATTCTTTACAGTTTCTTTATACATGAGGCAATGCTTTGCCAAGAAATTACCAAATGATTTTGAGCAACAGTCTTCTTTATCAGAGAATTTCTTGCAGCTTTTTAGGTCATTCATTGTTCTTGCTTTGGTATCTTAAAATGATTATGTAAAAGTCTCACCAGCCTTATCTTCATAGTAAAATAATACTAATTATTATTCCTTTGATGATCCAGGTATTTGAACTGCAGATACCCTTTGTCTTCTTAGATGACCATTTTTATGCATTTTTGCCTCTCAATTAATGTATGTTTATAGGTCAGATAACCCTCTAGAGCGTTTATTGGCTTACTCCTCTCCTCCTCCCCCAGTAAAAAAAAAAAAAAAAAAAATTAAAAACAAACTATTTTGTCTTTCTATGTACAGTTATGTAAATATTCTAAAAAATGTATTATTTTAAAATGAGGAGAAGGAAGTCATTAACATTATGTTCTAAATTCTAGCGTCTTTCCCATTTTCCTTACACAACAGCACACCCAGCAGCCATATGGGGCTCAGAAGTAAAGTGTTAGAGAAGTGTGGCAGCATTGATGTAGCTAGGCTTGGAGTTGGAAGGTCTAGGTTCAATTTCTGACTCTGAGACCCTACCCAAGACACCAGAGAAAAGTTATTGAAAGCCTTGTAAAACGAGGGGATTAGGCTAGAGCACTTCTGAGACCCTCTGGAAACCCTAACCTCCTACTTTCTATGTTGTACCTCTCCTATTATCTTCTTACTCTGGTAAAAAAGAAAATATTTTCCTCTGTCAGCCTGGAACCAAAGATTTTTTGTGTATGTCAATCTATACAAGGACTCAGTTTCTTCATCTGTAAAATTGGGACCTATGGAGGCAGATGAGGAAGATTTCTATAAATATAACCTATATAAAGTACTTCACAGACATTAAAGGACTATAAGCGTTGATTATCTGTTTTCTTGGAGAAAAATTGAAGGAAGAAAATTAAAAGTCTACTATGTGCTTGGGACTGGGCTAAACACTTTACTAAATATCTTATTTGATCCTCACAACAAACCTGGGAACACTTAACTCCAATTGCCTTGCCAAAAAAACTACAGCTCTAGGAGACAGAGGTGAGTGGAGCAAGAGGAAGATAGCAGTATCATGAATAAGAGAATTGTGATTTCTGGTCAGTATACAATCTCTACAGCCTCAACTCCTTTTGGCCCAGAAACTCCACAAAAGTCATACAGTGAGACATTCACTATGTAATATTTGAGAATAATTTGCATAATGTTTCCTAGATCATATTGATAGATCATTATTTGTTATGGATTTAAAAAAAAAAAAAACTTTTAAAAAAGAAACTGACTGAGGTTTTTGTGCTAATATTACTACCAGAAGCTGTGCAAATGACTCATTCCATTTCTCTACCCTCAAACTTCATATGCATGAACCTGCCCAAAAAATGAGAAACTATCCTATTTTTAAAAACTTCTTGAGAAAGAGATTGTGCAACCTCCTTCTTCCAATGTTTAACAAACCTAACCACCAGAATTTTTGTCATTTAACTTTAACCTTAACTCCAAAGACTATGGTAAATACAATCTAATTGCTAAAAGAATATATATCATTGATACTTATGACTGTATTTAAGAGAGAGAGAGAGAGAGAGAGAGAGAGAGAGAGAGAGAGAGAGAGAGAGAGACAGAGACAGAGACAGAGACATCAAATTCTTCATTAACTTTTAGATTAAAAGCTACTCAGAAACTCACCTCTGCCAATTGGAAGAGTGCTGACTTCCCACAGCGTTTCACGGGCTCAGGACTACCCAACTGTGAAGTATTTGAAGAGATCTACATTGAAAACAATTCATATAAAGAATGTTACAATACCAGAATGTTAGTCATCTCCTCATACATACTAAGTTTTCACTAAAATACTTTGATTATTCCCAAGCTACAAAAAGCTTTCCAATATACCTCCCTTGCATGTTTAAACTTATTGAGTTTAGTTAAATGAGGATGAGGAGGCTGGGCAAAGGGAAGCATTTAATGCGCTTAGTAATTGCCAAGTACTGTGCTAAGTTGGAGAAAGACTTAGAAAAAATCAAAAACAGTTTCTGTCCTCAAGAAGTTTACCATCTAATTAATGGGAGAGAAAACACCCAAAAAGAAGTGGTAACCAAGAAGTGAAACTTTAGTCAGGAAAATTACAGGGTTGGTTAAGTGGGATTATGGGAAAACAAAAGTGAAATATTCCATCCAGAAGCAATGACAAGTTAATTTGATCGTGGTCATGGTTCCACAAAGGGAGGGCTGGTAGAGAAGGAAGTAGCAAATGAGGAGAGTAAGAATTAATAAAGCATAGCTAAGGTTTTATAATAATCCAGGAGAAACAAACCAATCAGGGGAACTGATTTTAATAAGTTAATCTTTAGTTGTTACTACTGAAAATCTCAATAATCATAATATGTGGTTTCAAACACTTAAATGGCAATTTTTAAGGTGATAATTTTCTTGGTTGTCATTTGACTGCAGCATGAGAAAATATCTCTCTTGTTAGTTTTCAACAGACATAAGCTAAATGGGAAAAGCACTGATTCTACCACTGCAAAAATCCATAGAATCATTTTCATTTGGTCAAACACCAGTAAAAATTAATCTCTTTAGGACTCCAAGGAACGCATAAAATCAAATTATAAAAATTAGCAAACTGTTGTAAGCACCAAGCAAAGAATGTTAAATATTGTGAAACAAAGAGGTATTAAGATATGAAGTAGTGGGCCTTATTTCTATCAACCTTACAAACTAGCCAAAGGAGGGAGGGCACATTTAACTAAAACACATTCTATAATTCAAATAGTACCTTTTATAAAATGAAAAAGAAGTAGTAATATTAAGTTCAATGAAAATATTTCATTTAAGAGTATATCTAACTACATTTGTAAATGTCTTACAGTTAACCACTACAGTGGAGTACTGACTTTCAATCAGAAAGACATGAACTGGAGTTCAAATCTGACCTGGAACATTTACTGGCTACATGCCCTTGGCAAATCAATTAACCTCTGCCTCTTCAGCTTCCTTATCAATAAAAAAGGGATAATAATAGCACCTACCTACCAGGATTGCTATGAGTCTAAAATGAGAGGCTATTTACAAAGTGCTTTGGAAACCTTAAAACACTATATAATTGCTAGTTACTATTATTAGCAATTATTACTTATCAGTTCTTTTCTTTATTTTTCCTTATTTTGTACAGAAATACTTATGTTCATTTATGGAATTGTTAATTAGTCTTGTTTGACTCTCTGAATTTCCATTTAGGGTTTTCCTGGCAAAGATATTGGAATGGTTTGCCATTTCCTTCTCCAGCTCCTTTTACAGATGAGGAAACTGAGGCAAACAGTAGGGTAAAGTGACTTGCCAAGGCTCACACAGCTACTAAGCATCTGAGGCTGGATTTGAAATAAGGAAGATGAGTCTTTCTTAATAGAAACAAAATTCTACCCAATAGGGCACAATAAATGAACAAACTCAAAATGAGTTAAGAGTGAAGCAGTTTAAACTTTTAATATGTTCCTGCAGGAAGCTGGTGTGAAACTCAAGAAGAACTCGCACACTTTACAGAAACAAGAGCACTGCCTTATATCCCTTTTCCTGGCCTCAGAGTCCATCCCTCATCTCCCCACTGGCTGGGGTGATGATGTTAACATTCTTTCCTAATCCTCCTACAACGTATACCCCCTTAAAGTGTCCCTCCTGCTACATACATTGTATGACCATTAAAATGGGCCTTAGTTCTTCTTAGGGAGGAGAAGTTAATATTTATGAAGTAATTAAACCCATGTATTCTAGCTGAACTATGACCCTTGTCCTACTTTCAGCTTTTTTAACTACACAACTAGTTCTACCGAGTTTTACCCAGTTTCAGCCGGTTTTAGGAGCTCCCCTCCTTTGAACTTTTTCTGTTTTCAGACATCCAGATTTTCTTTCTATGGACACATACCTGTCTGTCATTTCTCCTGACTCCAGGACTGGCACTTTATTCACTGTGCCATCTAGCTGTCCCACTTATGGAACAGTCCTGGATAATCAATAAGGAACTATACATTGTTACCTTGCTACAGGGAATTGCTAGGACCACTCTTTTCCTAATCTTAATCATTTTGGACAGTATAAGAAATATCCTTTATGGAATTTCTGCTCAACTGTAAGTCTTTGTTGATTGGGGAGATGATCTAGGAGTCCTCAAACTTTTTAAATAGGGGGCCAGTTCACTGTCCCTCAGACTGTTGGAGGGCCAGACTATAGTAAAAACAAAAACTTTGTTTTGTGAGCCTTTAAATAAAGAAACTTCATAGCCCTGGGTGAGGGGGATAAACGTCCTTAGCTGCTGCATCTGGCCTGCAGACCGTAGTTTAAGGACCCCTGATCTAGACTAAAAGTTTGTTGTCCATTTGGGCAGGATTGATGGCAGCTGGACAAATTTTTGAGAAGTTCAAATTTTGGATGATTTACATCCAGATGCTAACTCTGTTAACTCTGCCCTATTCTAGTCAAGCATAACCTAAGTGTACTTCCTGTATGCTAAAAAACAAGTCAGTTAATACCCATTTATTCCCCATCAGGAAGTGAGGTGCTCCATCTAAGTTGCGCTTTCCTGTTGGCTGGTTGAAATAGTACAGTAACTGGTTTACAGAGTTAATGAGCAATTGTTCAGCTACACATTACAATAAATGGTGTGAAGCTAGAGCTTACTAGAGTCAGGATTCAAATTCTGACTCTGACTGACACTTACAGGTTGTCTGACTCCAGGTAAATCACATAATCTTTGACTACCCCAAGACAACTCTCTAGGACTATAATGGTCAAAGAAGGTGCTAATCTGTATTACAATACTGAGTTTTCTCTCCAGAATTCTCTACACTGATGAAATCACTGGTTCAGTAAAAATAATAAATTTGTCAGTATAAAGGGAATGGGCCTTCCCTGCACTATAACATAGCTACTTGAGTACAGGTACTATGACTTATTTATCGTATTTCCCCCTGCCTACCTTGCTTTGTTTTGCACATAGCAGGCATGTAAGTATCATATTTTAATGACTTCTGCACCATTAAGTAGAAAAGTACTTTAAATGAAACATAATACCTCTTTCACACATTCATTCAGTAATTCCAGCAGACTATGTTCTCTATGACATATACACCCAAATCAATTTTTTATAATACTGTGGATTGGTCTGTTTTTGTCAATTCTATCAGACTTTTCAATACAATTAATGCTTGAAAAAATGCTTCTGCTATTCACATTACTAAGAAATCTCCAATTATTCTTGAACATGTCTCAAAGATGATGATTTCAAAATGATAAAGTAAAAAATTTCAGCAAATAACCCAGATAATTCAAGCCAAAGCTAAATGAAAATCAAAAAGTAGGCCAATTCTATATAACTTTCAACCTAGATACCATAAAGATCAGTGAGAAGAATTTAGTAGTTCATGGGAGATAATAACCAAGAAGGAACTAGGAAGAGAAACCATGACCTCAGGTATCTATATGTCATTGAATGAGACATGGCTAATAAATAAAGTGAATTAGATATTCTTATGCAGAGGCAAAAATGACCACACAAGTGTATATGTGGCTTGGTAAAACAGAACTCAAAAGAAGTAGTATGTTATAATATCTACATTACAGGATTTGTTACCAAGAGAGCTATGTTTGAATCCACTTACTGGCTGTCTGACTACAAGTGAATCAATTAATCACTCAGCTTCCTCATCTAGTGCAACTCTTTCACTTTAGAGATGAAAACCTGAAACCTAGAGACTTGTGCTACCCATTTTAAAAGGTTGCTGTGATCTATCCCTTCCATCAAGCTTAGTCCTCAGGCTAATGCAGCAATTATGTTTGGGATGATGGTGCTCTGTAAATAGGGAGGCCCAGCTGAAGTGGACAAAGAGAGGGCCTCTGGGTGTCATACCTCTTCCCTATCTCCTTTTTCCTATTTGCAGCTTAGTTAATTTTTTTAAAAAATTCCTCTTAATAAAAAGGTTGTAATGGAAGGACTTTGCAAACTTCAAGATTTTGTTGAGATGTGAGCTGTTATTAAATAATATCTTTAGAAGAATATACTTTACTTGGTGGTACATTAATAAATTAGCATACTAAGAAAGCATATTCACTTAAGGAAATCCAGGAACAAGATGAATAAAGCCAAAGAATGTCTGTGTCAGGAGCAATGGAGGGAAATAATCCAAAAAAAACAAAAACTGTAGTAAGGGCAAAAAAATTAAACAATTTGTCCAAAAGGAGATCAGCTGGTAAAAACTAATCACAAATCCAGAAAAGAGACATAATATAGTGTTTTGGGAGACTTCAGTTATATGGACATCTGAAAGAACTCATTTTTTTTTAGAAGTAAATCATTGTTCTGCTTTAATAGTTACTTTTATTTCTTCACAGATGAAACAGAGGGAAATTTATTTTCCACCTGACTTTGATCATTAAGAAATTAGGAAAGAAATAATGAAAAAAAAAAAGGCAGGAAAGAAGCCTTAGCAGTATCACATCTATAACTACAAAACAGTAATCATCAAAACTATTTGAAACTGATTAAGAAATAGAAAAGGTCATCTAGATGATGCCGTAGTGCATAGAATGCCTGGCCTAGAGTCAGCAAAACTCATTTTCCTGATTTCAAATCTAGCCTTAGAAACTTATTAAGTGTGTGACTAAAATTCAACTAGAGGAACTTGGCCCAACAGGGATGGGAAACCTTAAGAAGCAAATTTTGAAGGTTAAGATTAGTAATTATTCCAAATAGGAATAAAAATCAGAGCTATTCAAGATTTTGATGTGAAAACACAGATAGCTAAATGGCCAAATAGAATCTTAAAAGAAATGTAAAGAAGTTGGAAATAAGGGTATATGATGGAAGATGAATACAAGCATCACACAGCCCTACAAATCTTAGGTGTCACAAAGCTCAAATAGAACAGAGGTTGTTTGACAAATGCTAAGGACAATAAAATGGGTTGTTTCGAGTTGTTTTTTTTTTTTTTTTTTAAGCTATGCTGGCAACAAGAAGAGTAAAAAAGGAAAGAACTGACATATATTTTCTCCTCCAAAAGAATATATTTATTAAAAGTAAATGTCATTTCATTTTTTTAAATCCTTACTACCTAGTACAATGCCTGGCATATAGGAAACACTCAGTAAATGTTTAAAGATTGATTAATTGCCAAGGCAAATGTTACATCATTTTAAAAAAAAGGATAAACATTAGTAGAACCTTTAGACTGATGAATGTGACTTTGAATACTAGAAAAATTGGAAGACCTATTAAATGTCTTGTGGACATTTAAAAAGTGATAACTAAGGGCCAGCATGGCTTAATTAGGAAAGATTCGTGATGAACTAATCTTATTTCTTTAGTTTTTACAGTGACTAGACTGACAGGTCAGCCAATGATTTAATAAATTTTTTCCCACTAATGATTTTCAATAAGATGAGAGATTAGGTGATTGTAACTGGCTGAATCAACATAATCAAAGAGTAATCCTAAATATTTCAAGTCTTTGTTGAATTCTTCAAGGGTTCTATATTTGGGATTGAGCCATTAGCACTGTCAATGACCTGGAGAGAAGCACAAATGGCATACTTAACAAACTCACCAAGTATTACCAATTCTTCATAGCATCTTTGGAGTGTCTCCATTCCAATCAAGGTACTTCCTATGCTAGTCCAAATAACCAACTTCGCTTGTTGGGCGACTGTAATAGCCTTTTAATTAGTATTTCTGGCTCATGTCTTTCCAATTTCCAATCTATCATTCACACAGCTGTCACTGAGTGACCAGAGCAATTCCAGAAGACTTTCTACTGAAGTCACAGAGAAACTGCAGTCTATGACTATACACTAATGAAATCACATGCTATCTAAACAGAGAGATACAGAATAAGCACAGGCTAGCATCAATTTGTTCTGAGATCTTTTGTAACTCAAATTTATCTTGGAGAAAAAAAAAGTTTTCTGTTCTAAATTGTTCACATGAACCTTTAAATGTATCTAATAAGTATGAAGCATATAAATCTGTTTGGTGTAGATAAAAGTTTAAGTTAATTGTAAATGAGTACACAAGAAAGAAGACCACAGGTTGATCAAGGTCTTTCAATAAACTAAAACATGGAAATTTAACATCTGGTTATATTTTAGAATCTAATCTTAGCATCTGTGTTCAATAAACAGATTTTTCCTTACAAGTGACTTATCCTAACTTATTTAAGGTGTGAAACAAAAAGGTTACAGATAGAAAACTCATTTTGATTAATTAGGATAATAATATGGGCACATAGAAAGATCAGAGCTAATAATGGCCTAAATTCAGACTACATAGGTTACTGATTAGGGGAAAAAAAATCACGAGAAACAGGTTGATAATGGTGCTAACATTTTCATTATCTTCTACTCAGATTTTATTTTAAAAATGCATACATTTTTGCCTTTTGAATATTAAAATTGATCCCCCAAAATCCTTAAGCCAAAGTTTCTTTCATTTGGATTGATTGCTGGATGAGTATGACATGAGAATATGCCAATGAGCTTTCCATCAATTGCACTTAAGAAGCCAAATATCATTTTTTTTTCTTTTCTTTTTTTTGCTGAGGCAGTTGGTTAAGTGACTTGCCCAGGGTCACACAGCTAAAAAGTGGAAAGTGTCTGAGGCCAGATTTGAACTTAGGTCCTCCTGACTTCAGGGCTAGTGCTCCAAATACCATTCTTAACATATTTGTTAATGTCCTCCTGTGAAGCAAAAATACTTTGCAACTTTAATAAATGTCCATTTAATAAGGAAAGACAACTCTTGGGTAAGCAATATTCACAATGAATTACAGCATTTCTAGAAAGGAATCATTCCCTTTTACACCTAGTCCACTTGATCGTTTCCTGTAGTGATAGCTATAAAGAAAAAGAATGTAAGAGGCCCATTTAATCAGAATGAAAAGTCATAGAAGACAATCTCCAGGAATCTTTCCTGCTGTTTAAATCATATTGTAGATATAATATGCAGCACTAAACAATTGATTCTGCTTGATCTTATTATTGGAGACCTATCAGGGAATAAATATGATGTGTGAATTGTTTTTTCCTATTCTATAACATTTTATTTCCCTTAATTCCCAGTTACATACTATCATGGTGAGAAATTTACAATACACTGTGATAAAAGGATTTTTAGATGAAATGTTCCCTGGGTAGTTCTCTAACTCTCTCTCTCATACCCCCTATCAGGCTCTAGAAATGCTAGGAAGTTCATGTCTAGTTAATATCTAATTATCATAATTTTGTGCTTATAAAGTATACATGACAGAAGGGAAAAAAAACCAAATTTTTAGAGCCTGTGTGTTATATCTGGATGGGTGATTTATGTAGTAATTGAAAATGTTTTGGGGTATGAGCAAAGGCTATAATTACAGCAATTCTATGCCAATTTAGAAGGTGCTCGTAATATGAAAGGTAACGGTTACACATTCTCATAGAAGGTTTTTTAAAGACAGTTTAATTGGTCTTGATTAACTGTGTGTTGAACAAGGCAAGCCCTGGATGAAATAATGTGGTTTTCCCTTCCTCTTTCTCCACATCTCCATTTTCTACCCTTCATTCCACTCTTTTAGTACTCTTATCTCTTGCAAGTCAACTACTGCTTTTAAATTGTCTTAACTGTTAGTATTATGGAAGAAAGGATGAAAAAAGTTCTCTCTCAACAGGGCAGAGATTCTTAATTTTTTGCGTGTGTCATGGAACTTTTTGGTAATCTGGTGAATCTACAGAATTTTTAAATTCATAGAAATAAATATTATTAGAATAAAAACACCTAATCATTTATTTTTGATAGAGAATATGCTTCACATAAGACTTTAGGAAAACTTAAAACCATTAATTTGGGTCCAAATATATAATATTTCATTGCTTTTCAGGTCATATGTCTCTCTGATGACTTCTCTTATGCTGAGTCTCCTAAGCTATTCTTATTTTGTACAATCAAGAATTTGGTCTCTCAAGAACCTATTTTGACTACCAAAGGCATTAGTGGTTTAATATGTTCTGCATCTATGAGTAGTATGTTTAAAAGCAACAACCATAATGAGCAGTGCTTAATTCAAAAGAATAGTCTTTTATAAGTGAAAGTTCAGGTACCATGGCTGTTAAGTAGAGTACATATTATGGGGCCATGGAGAAATCTCTTGGGAGCATAAAAATCATAATTATATAACTCTTTAACCTGTTTATAAACACAGATATGGAACATGAGTGTGTATGAGTATATGGCTTTATGTATGTGCATTTGTGTTTTGGGGGCAGGAGGTGATCCCTGCTACCTCCTCACTAGAAGGGCCGATAGTAATGCTCTCACTGAGAAATAATATACCAAATTCCCTCTCCACGTGCTATATACTATGTGTATACTAATTAAATTTTCCTTTAAAACCTTCCATGAGAATGTGTAACACTTACCTTCTATATAACTAACAGCTTCTATAGACACAGAATTGCTCTAATTATAGCCTTGTTCCTACCTCTAAAAAAAAAAAAAAAAAAACATTAAAAATTCACAAATCACCCATCTGGGACACATGCATTTTAGAATTATGCTTTATTTTGCTCACTCCTGGACTCAGTTAATAAACATTTATTAAGTACCCACTATGTGCCAGGAACTATGCTAAGTGCTAGAGATACAAAGAAAAAAGATAGCTCCTACTCTGAAGAAATCACAGTCTAATGAGACAACCCACAAACAACAAAGTACACCCCAAAATATACACAGGATAAATTGGAAATCACCAATAGAGGAAAGACACCAAAATTAACAGGGATCAGGAAAGGCTTCCTGTAGAAGGCAGGATTTTAATTAGGATTTGTGGTAGACGAACTGATGCTGAGCGAAATGAGCAGGACCAGGAGATCATTATATACTTCAACAACAATACTAGATGATGACCAGTTCTGATGGATCAGGCCATCCTCAGCAACGAGATCAACCAAATCATTTCTAATGGAGCAGTAATGAACTGAACTAGCTATGCCCAGAAAAATAACTCTGGGAGATGACTAAAAACCATTACATTAAATTCCCAATCCCTATATTTATGCACACATGCATTTTTGATTTCCTTCACAAGCTAATTGTACAATAATTCAGAGTCTGATTCTTTTTGTACAGCAAAATAATGTTTTGGTCATGTATACTTATTGTGTATCTAAGTTATATTTTAATATATTTAACATCTACTGGTCATCCTGCCATCTAGGGGAGGGGGGTGGGGGGGGTAAGAGGTGAAAAATTGGAACAAGAGGTTTGGCAATTGTCAATGCTGTAAAGTTACCCATGTATATATCCTGTAAATAAAAGGCTATTAAATAAAAAAAAAAAAAAAAAGATTTGTGGTAGAGAGACTAAGCAGAAGGGTACATCAGTAGTGTAGGTGAAAAGTTAGGAACCCCTCCATCATTCTTTGAACTCCTCCTCTTCTTCTCCCTTGCCACCCACAAGAAACTTCTACTCTGAAGTCCTGTTCTTCTCACTGAGAGCTCCTTCCCCAGGGACCACCCTTTTAAGAAGGATCCCAATAAAGCTCCACCTCACTCATCCCTGGACTTAATCTCCAAAGTCTTCCTCATCCCAACTCAGGTATCTCCACACTGCTACGGTCCCCTTTCAGCTTCTATATGCTTTTCCTTTACCTATTAGTATGGAAAATGGTGGGTCTGCCTTGTTGTTATTCAGCTGGATCCTGTGGAAAAAGGGCTGAGCTTTTAAAAATTTTTACCTCAAACACTAGATGTATGGGCCCAGCCAAGTACTTTCATTCCTCCCAGCCTAAATTTTCTCATCTCTAAAATTAGGATGTTAATTGCATCAACCTTTCCAGGCCATGCAATGGATAAGGGGGATAGCTATGTAAAGTATTTTGCAAACCTTAACCCTTGAATTCTTTTTTAAAATGTTATTTTTTTGTGAACAGAGCACCAGCCCTGAAGTCAGGAGGACTTGAGTTCAAATCTGGTCTCAGACTCTTAACCCCAATTTCCTCAGCAAAAAAAAAAAAAAAAAAAAAAAAAAGGGGGGGAGGAGTTTTCAAATTTATTTTATATTTAAATATATATGACATAAATATATAAAACTAAATATAATATATTTAGATGTCTATTTGTAAACATATTTTTAAAAATTATATATTTCTTCATGTATCTAATTAATATGATAACATAAATAATCTATTAATATATATTAGTACTACTTTATAGTAGTAGTTGTTGTAGTCATGAACACAGTAGTAGCAGCAGCAGTATTTCCAGAATTTAGTATAGTGCCTGGTAAGTGCTTAATAAATGCTCTCTTTATGCATATACATATACCTACACTAACATACATATATATGGATATTATTTATATTATATTTAATAATTATATTATTTACATATGGATGTAAGTATATTTACATGTGCATGTACCTACATCCACATCCATGCATAATTCTTACTGATTAGCCAAAGATCAAAGACTCATAATATTTCATGGCTAGGAAGTTCTTAGAATTCACCTAGTTAAATTCCTTCCTTTTAAGGATGAGAATATCAGCCATCTTCTTTGAATACTAAAAGAGTGACTTACCAAGTTCATAAAGGTTCTCTGACTCAATAGCCCAAGAACTTTATCTTTACTACTTTTTAGCTATCGTTTTGTAAATTACATAAGACCTAAATTTTAACTTAACAGACTATTTATCTGTTGCCATTCCATATATTTTTGGACTGTTTCCTCCAACCTCCATTCATAGTGTATGCTTAAGGAATACAAGCTAATCTTAATAGTAGGCTAAACAAAAGCATATGAAGAAAATATAAGAAAAAGGAATTTTATAATATCTAATTCCAAATGAAAATTATTATGTTTTATTTAATATTTCCCCAATTATATTCAAAACAAAAAATTTTTTACATTTGCTTTTAAAATTTTTGAGTTTTAGGTTCTCTCCCTTATCCCCTCCCCCACAATTAAGAAAACACATGTGAAGTTATGCAAAACATTTCCATAAAAATAAAATTGTAAAAGAAAACAGATCTCCCACCCTAATGAAAATATAAACCTTCAAGAAAAATTAAGTGGAAAAGAGAGAGACTATTTCAATCTGTATTCAGAGACAGTAAGTTCCTTTTCTTAGTATAGATAGAATTTTTCATCATAAGACCCTTAAAATAGTCGTGGACGACTATACTACTGAGAATAGCAAAGTCATTTACAGATGGACATGTCAGAACATTGCTATTACATTCTATACAGTACATTTCATTTTACTTGAGTTCATGGAGAACTTTTCAGATTGTTCTTTTTCCCCTGGGAGTATCTTACTCATCATTTCCTATAGGACATTAATAAGGCATCACAAATGCATATCATAGTTTATTGAGTCATTTCTCAATTGATGGGCATCCCCTTAATTTCCCCAAGAAGAATTTGCCCTGAAACAAGAGCTGCTATGAATATTTTTAGTACATATAAGTCATTTTCCTTTTTTTTTTTCCCCAAATCTCTTTTGGTATTCATGCCTAGTAGTAGTATTGTTAGGTCAAAAGATGTATATAAATTTATAGCCTTTTGGGCACAGATCATATCTTTTAATCATTTATCAGTTGGAGCACGAATTTTATTTTTTTATAAATTTGACTCGGTTCCCTCTATGTTTGAGAAATGAGCAAGAGAAACTTCAAAATCTGTTTTTTTTTTTGTTTTTTTGTTTTTTTTTTACAATTACTATTGCTAATTGTATTCCCCACCTCCATTTATTTTCTCTCCTTTCACCCTGTTCCTTCTCAAAAGTATTTACTGATTTACTGAACACTCCCTCCCCCAATATTCCTTCTCTTTTATCCTCTCCCCTTCCTTCTCATATCCCATTCCCCTTCTATTTTCCTTCATGGTAAGAGAGAATGAAAATTATCTTTTTTATTAACCACTTTGTGTTTCCTCTCATCAGTCTGGATAATACAGAGATGATAGTACTACTGGTATGCAATGACCTTCCTACAAGTGTTCAAATTAATCCTCTTATTTTAGAGTGCTCTATATAACTTCCTCCAATTGAGTTTAAGCAGAAGATGCATTACCTGTCTCTTGTTTCACTGTGGAATTCTCTCCCAGGTAAAGAGAAAGATACTTTTTATTCTAGCAAAAATGATTTAGGAAGAACTAGGCCAAAAATCACGAATATCACTTGCTATGAAAGGGCCTGATGTACAACTATAAGTGAATGGTTGGAGGAAAATAAGAAGAGGTATTATAGAGCTAAAGAAGGAAACAATCAATAATCAATTGGTTTATGAGTGAGCCAGCAATTCCCCTTTCCAGATACACAGACCAACTGCTCTTCCAACATCATGCTCACCTATGGAGCTTCACTCAGAACAAGAGATATTCTGGTATAAACCCAAAGGCAAGAAGGTTGTGCAGTGGATAGAGTGCTGGGCCTCCAAGCAGAAAAACATATTTTCCCAAGTTGAAATTTGGCCTAAGACACTGTATGATTCTGAGCAAGTCACTTAACCCTGTTTGTCTCAATTTCCTCATCTGTAAAGTGAGCAGGAAAAGAAAATGGCAAATTACTCCAGTATCTTTCCCAAGAAAACCCCAAATGGGATCATGAAGAATCTGACACAACTGAACAGAAGCAATAATGAACCCAATGATATACTGTTTACCAAATATTTAAATCACGTCTGAGTGGTAGTAACTTTTAAATGCAATTGTGCCAGCTGTTGAATCCTAGGCTAGACCTAAAACTAAGATAAACACCTTGGAGTAGTTACAACATGCTAAAGAGATCAGATATGTCAAAGATTAGCTATTACTTGTATTATTGTTCATAACCTAGAGTGCTAAAACAATAAAACATGAGAACAAGCAAATCAGTTCTGTCTTGAATGGAAAACAAATGATTCTAAGGAACTGGAAGGGGCTGACTCAGAATTCACATGAAAAACGAATTATCCTTTTGCCAGATGTTTTCTTTCTTTACTTTAAAATTTTTATTAACATCAAATGGATGACAATAAAGACAAATAAATGCTACAAAACTATCCCCCTAGACAGTGAAAATAATGGTCTGTTTTTCATAATGGAAGATTATTACAACATGTTAATTTATTCAGAATTCATCAACCTAATTGTTCTTTATGAGACAATAGAATTATACGATATTTTTTTATTACAAGTTTCATAAAGCAACACCCAAACAGCCAAGATAAATGTTGCACTATTAAGGAAGCAAGCAGATAAACAAGCCAGAAAAGTAGCAAATTAATATTTGATATAACTAAAGAGACAGAATGATATTTTTTTCTAAAGAATTTGATCTCAATGTGAGTAATAGATCACTTTGGTTCATTCCTAGTAGAGGGCACTAAAATTTTTGCTGCCACAAAGATACAATGCAGGATTATTGTTATTTTTCCAGTCAAATAGATGTTGGTAATAATCAGAAAACTTCATTGATTACTTTTTCCTCCAAACCTAAATATATATATTTTTCCCCTCCCAATCTCCATCAATTTGGGATGAAAAACTAATAAAGACACACTTAACTATATGGATCTGTCAGAATTGGTTGTTTAATAGGTCAAATTCCTAACAGTGAGATGGCCAGACTCTCACTTGACAGCTTTCCCCTTTTTCCTAATTCCACCGCCCTCATTATCTCATGGCTGAACAACTGAAGCAGCCTCTCTGGCAAGGACCAGCTCAAATTCCACCCCCATGAATGAAGAAGCCTTTCCAACTGTCTTTCTTCTTCTTCTGAACCATAAGGGCACCTCTTATAATACTTCTCATTTTATAGCACTTCTCTTATTTTGCTAACTTGTTCAGTCACATCTGACTCTTTACCATCCCACTTTTTTGGCAAATGCACTGCAGTGACTTGCTGTGTCCTTTTCCAATAGATTAAGACAAACAGAGGTTAAGTGACTCTTTCAGGATCACACTTCTAGGGTGTCTCCCCGTTTGGATTTGAACCCAGATTTTCCAGAACCAGCAATTGATCCATTAAAGTCACCTACTTTTCTCCAAGATGAAGTGACACACAGTTTCTAATGTTAGTTCTGAACCCAAGTCTTCCTGACTCTAGACCTGGTGCTTTATCCATTGAGACACCTAGCTAGCTCTATTTCGCTACATAGCCATCTTATATTGCATTATTCCATAGCTGACCAGGCTGCAGATTTCTTCACAGGATCATAGATTTAAAGCTGGAGCAATGATGAAGCATGCTACTTATATCTCCTGACAGAGAAATGATAGACTCGGGGTGAAAAATGAGACACGTACTTTTTGGACATGGCCAATGCAGAGATTTGTTTTGCTTGGTTATGCATATCTGTTACAGGGATTTATTCTTTCTTCTCTTCTCTCTCTCTTGCTATCTCTCTTTCCCCTTTATCTTTCTGTCTCTCTCCCTCTGTCTGTCTCTCTCCATCTTACTGCCTCTCTTTCCCCTTTCTTTATCTGTCTCTCTTTAGCTCCATCTCTTGCTGTTTCTTTATCTGTCTCTCTCTCTCTCCTCTCTCCACCTCTGTCTGTCTCTCACCTTTCCCGTATCTTTCTCTCTGTCTCTCTCCTCAATAGTGAGCATAAGAGAAAATTAATTTTTAATTCAATGGAAAATGAATTAAGATTTAGGATAACAAGGGCTCTTAGAGGTTATCTATTCCAGCCCTCTCCTTTTACAAATGTGGGAACTATGTCCCAAAGAGGTTAAGTACTTTGTACCAAATCACACAATATGTTGTATAGAGTAGTTGCTTACTAATGTTTACTGAGTGGATATAATCACCTTCTTCTTTAGCTTTAACAACAACAAAGAAATATATAAAACATCAATTCCTTCATACTTGGATAATATCTTTTATATATTTATTTAGTAATGAGTACATGACTAAAGCTGGGGCCTCTGTGGAAATATCTAAGGTTTTGGATTTTCATTATCAATGTCTCTGAGTCCTTTTTAATGTATATTTTAGTTTTTTTCTTTTTTCCCTTCTCTCTCTAGTGCAAGGATATCTAGGTTCCCATGTGATCCTATCTAAATTAATCTAAGGTTAAGTCAATAAGCATTCACAGGGCTTGTTATATGCCAGGCACTGTGGCACAAAGAAAGTCAAATAATCGTCTCTGTCCTCAAGAAGTTTACAATTGAATGAAGGACACAAGAAGTCAAAAATACATACAAAAAAGATATATAGGATAAACAGGCAATAAAAAAAGAGAAGAAAAAGAATATAAGTAAAAAGGCTGAGAGAATCTTTCTAAAGAAGGTAGGATTTCAGCTGGGATTTGAAGGAAGCCAGGATACATAGGAAGTGGAGATCAGGAAAGAGATGGGAGATAGCCAGAGAAAATGTGTGGAGCCAAAAGAGCAAGAAAAATACTAGCTATGATACCTAAAAGGATAGCTGAATACTTTAACAGATCAGATTTGTGGCTGTATAACCATAAAAACACAATTCATGAATCACACTGTCCAATGTCATCATTACAAGAAAGCCAACAAATCGGGATCCTTTGGCTATCCTGATAAATCATGTTACCATTAAAATAAATGAGTTACTAATGCTTAGTCTATTCTGAAAGCATTAGTTATTATAAAATATGAACAACTTCTGATTAGTTCTATTTACACCAACAGAAACTAGAAACTCCAGACAGGGAATTGTGTTACAAGTGATATATCACAGATATTCAAATACCAGACCTAGAGTTCACTGTCCATTATTAATCCCCATCTCAAGGTTTCCTGAGACTAAAAGGTGTTTTGTTTTGTTTCTCCACAGAACCATATTATATGATTTTATGACAAAGTGACTATTTCATACTCATTAAATACTTAGGTGCTTCCCAAGTGATTACATGGTCATAAAAGACTTACACGACTTTGTTAATAAAATACACACGCTCACACACACCAACCAAAATGTTGAAGAAAAATTACCATACCTCTGCAAATTGAAACAAGGCTGACTCTTCACACTGTTTGGCAGGGGCAGGAGCCTCTGGATGTGACGTATTTGAAGATATCTGAATGAAAATAAAAAAGTGTTTGTACATAGGATTGTTTGTCCTTGTTATTATTATACTAGAGACCAAGATTCTAACATTTGCTTCTAGTTTTTTTTTCTTCTTTTTACAGACAGGACTACAAGGGCTCTTAGAGGTTATCTATTCCAGCTTCTAGTTTTTTTTCTTTTTACAGACAAACCCATAAGTAATGTGAAAATAATAATAAAATTCAGTTCATATGATTTGCTATGTCTCAGTAAAGATAGTTCCAAGTAAATATAAAATAAAAATATGGGTGATATAAGATGACTGTTATTATTACAGTAAATAACAACAAAAACAACAAAACCCTGCCAATTCCCTATAGGACATTTCTTACTGGAAGTTACATCACCAACCAGAACTAGCATTTACGTTCTGCTTAAGGTTTGCTAAGTATTTTACAAATATTATTTTATTTTATTCTTATAACAACCCTTAGAAAGAAGTGCTATTATTAACATCTCCATTTTTCAGATGCAAAATTTAAAACAAAGAAAAAAGTTAAATGACTTGACAAAGGTCACATAGCAAGTGTCTGAAGTGGAATTTGAAATAAGATTTTTCTGACTCCAGGTCCAGCATTCAGCCCACTACACCAACTGTCTATCTGCTTGTTCTCCTAGATTTGCAACTTTCATTTTTACTTCTTATTCTTACCCCATATATCTTATCCAATCACTTCACAAATCTTTCCATTTCTACATCACAACTTCTCTTATATACTATCCCTTCTCTCCCCTCACAGAACTGCCACCCAAATCCATCATCTTTATCCTGTATTATTGCAATGGTCTTCTGATTAGTCTCCCTGACTCGAGTTACTTTCCATTCAACTTTCACAATAATTTTCCTAAAACACAGGTCTGACCGTGTCCATTCTCTGTTCATTAAATACCAGTTGTCCCTTATCACTTCTAGGACCAAATAGAAAGCCTTTTGTTCAGCAATTAAAATGCTTCACAACCTAGATCTTTCCTGCTGTTTACAGCCTTTGGACATTTTATTCCAACCTCCATGCATTTTGGAATTCAGCCATACTGCAGATTTTGACTATAACATTCTATCTCTAGTCTCTGTGACCTTAAATTAACAGCTCCCCTTTATTATACTCTTGCAGCGCTCTCCCCTCCTCACGTCTGCTTCATAGAATATCTGGATTCTTCCATGACTCATCTCAAATGCCATCTTTTGCAGATTACTTCTAGTTCTTACTCCTCCTCTAAGATTACCTTCCATTAACTCAGTATAGATTTTATAGAGACCTATTTATTTAAGTCTTCTATTCCATTAGAATGTAAATTCCTTAAGGTAGGGAAAGGTTTTTGCTTTCTTTGTATCCCCAGCATTTAGCCCAGTTCATGACAGTAATTATTTACTAACTTCTTGTCAATTGATGGAAAAAGACCACTAAAAACAAGAAATCCAGCCACAAAAGCAAAAAGACCTGGGCTTTTCTTTTGTTTGGGGGTTTTTAAAATTTTGTTTCATTTTGGTTTTTTACAGGGCTGTCATTTGTATTGCCTAAAAATCTCTGCATTTCTTGAAAAAAAAAATTCTCCAAAATAAAGCAGGGATGACTATCCACAAACACTTTGGAGAAAGGTGGAGTAAATAAATCTTACACCAATCATACAGTCCTCATTAAACACTTACTAAGTAAGTGCCATGCACTGTGCCAAATGCTAAAGATACAAAGAAAAACACAAGCCAGTCCTTGTTTGTTTTCAAGGAGCTCCCAATCGATAGGGAAAACAAAATGCAAATAACGATGTACAAAAGATAAATATGGGCTAAATTTAAAATAACCAAAAGAGAGAAGATTCTCTTTTTGGGATTGGGATTGGCTCCTTGTAGAAGGCAGAATTGTAGTTGGGAAGTCAAGAGGAAGAAGAGATGAGGAGAGAGAGTTTTCCATGTATGGAACTCAGCCAGTGGAAATTTCAAGAGCTAAGAGGTGGAAAGTCTTGTCCATGGAAGCACGAAGGGGTCAGTCAGCGGATCATGGTGGAAGGGTGGCAGAGGGAGGTCAGGAAGCAGGTGTGAGAAGATAGGGGTCTGCACCAGAGTGAAATATTAGAGAAAAGAAGGGGTCATATGCTAGAGCTCATGCAAAAGAGAAAACAGGCCATACTAAAAATTGGATTTGGAAGGAATGAAAGATAGAAAGGAAGCAAGGAAAAATCCAGATCGTGAGCCTGGGGACCTGAAATAAAGGTAGTGTTCTAATACTGGGAACATTTAGTTTGGATATTAAGCAACCTGAGGGCAAAGACTGAGTTTTTTAGGCCTGTATTTCCAGTCCTTTAATACTGTGCCCAGGGTAGAGGAGTAATAATAGATTATAATATAATTATATATATTACATATAACATGTAAACATAATATAAAATGTATATTAGATATAATATACTTATATATAATATCTATAACATATAATAAATATACAGTATATATTAGTATATATTATATATAACGTATGATTATATTACATATAATTACATAATATATAGGAAAATAAATGTTTGTTGGCTGACTGGAAGGGGGTAAGGGTTTGCAAAGAAAGATGATGGCTATAGTTTTGAACATATTGAGCATAAATGTCTATAGACCATCTGGTTCAAAATAGTTAGTCCTTAATCATTTAAGCTGCAACACTTTTAATTTGACTATATGAGAAATCCAATCTGAGAAAAGAATGGGAACATTATCCAAGAGCTTAGCAAGATAGCAACCAGTTACTAACTGTGGCACTGAAATGGGTCCTTGCTATACAAGAATAATGAATCAAGGGACTCATTATGTTAAGCATTATGTTAACAATAATTTCAATATCCTACCCTAGGAATGACCTTTTGGGGGAATGGAAGCAAAACTTTCAAAAAACCATAAAAGAAGGAATGTCTGACTTAGTTTCCATGATTTTCTCTCATGTCCTTAATGTCTAGTCAAATAGGTCTACTTCTTTTTTCTTTCACTTATTAATTTATCTTTCACT
Organism: Sarcophilus harrisii; assembly: GCF_902635505.1. Taxonomy (NCBI): domain Eukaryota; kingdom Metazoa; phylum Chordata; class Mammalia; order Dasyuromorphia; family Dasyuridae; genus Sarcophilus; species Sarcophilus harrisii. The sequence goes on along the minus strand of NC_045428.1, from coordinate 286,377,971 downwards.
TCTGATATTTTGTATAGGCTTTATCCTGAACACCTGGAAGATCTTTTCTCTTTTTTCAACATCTCTTGGAATCACCAGTTATCTTCCAGGTTTAACTGAGATGTCATCTTCCGTTGGAGGTCTTTTTGGATCCACTCAATGTTAGTATTTTCTTACTTCTCAAATTTTCTTATATCTACTTACTTGTACAAATACTGTATTTATCAGTAAGTCCCTTGTGTTAGAGAAGCTGGTGTGTTTTTATTTATTTTTTATTTTTGTCTTTGTAAACCCATAATCTAGCACATAAAAGAATATAAAAAGAACTTGATAAATGCTGAATGAATGAAAAAATGAATCATTAAATAAGGAGGTGTCTTGCTTCTGTGGTAAGAATAAGAGATAAGTAAATATATAGCCTAAGTGTTATTCTAGTATCTGTGAAACATTAAAAGACCAAAAAAAAAAAAAAATCCCTAGGCATGTTTGACAGAACTTCTACGGATTAGATAAGGCTAGATCAATATAATAAAAATGATATTACTGCCTAAATTAATTTGCTTATTTAGAATTATGTCAATAAAACTATCAAAGAATTACTTCACATAAATTGAAAAATAATAACAGAATTCAACTAAAGGAAGTCAAGAATTTTAATTAAAATTATAAATTACTTATGGGGAAATATGGATAAGAATTACAGAATATAAAGAAGTCACTGCTTAAAGACTTTCCAAGGGAGAGCCAACCATTTCTTAAGGCAACTCACTCCTCTTTTAGATAATTTTGAATGTTAGGAAATGTTAGCCCTGACACCAAAACTAAATCTCCCCATTTGCCATTCTTGGCCACTGCTTGTGGTTTTGCCCTGTGTTATCAGAACGTATGTCCAACAATTTTTCCATAAAACAATTCTTCTAATTCTTGAAAAGAGCTATCATAGTCCCTCTAAGTCTTTTCTTTTTCAGGCTCCATATTCTGAGTTCTTTCAATGGATCTTTATTAAGTGGACTCACAGTTCTTTACCATCTTGGCTGTCATCTGGATTTTTCAAAATCTGTAGTTTTTACCTGGTTAAAATTCGACCTCTTAAAAGTATTTGGGATGTTTTGTCTAGAGAAAAGCTGTCTCGAGGTAAGACATGATAGCTTTGTCCAAATATCAGATCTCATCTCTATCAAAGTAATAATTGACATCCAATGTCTCTGATGGTAAAAGCACTATATTTACATTTTCAATACAAATATTATAAAGAAAAAAAAGGATTTTTATTCTTTTTTTCCCTGAAAAAATTAATATTTTAAAAAACACTCTTATACTGAGTTAGTCTTGGCTGTAATATGATTTTGTGCCATCTTTTACTCTAAAGGAACCATTGCCAAGTAAAATAAAAACAAGTCCAAGAAATGAGATTCAGAGGGCAAATACTAATGGAATTTTCTCTCTAACAAGTTCCTTCTGCCTAGAGACCAGCAAAATATTTCAGGCAATGGCTCAACAACTGTCTTTGGTGTTGTCTATGTAAAACATTTTATAGTGAATAAGATTATTATTCTTAAACACAAGAATTTGAGCAAAACATTTAAATAGACCCTCACCCAAAATAATAATTAAAAAGTTATGAACAAAGCCAAGGATGGAAGGAAGCTACTATTCAGCAGGATCCCTTGGTGATCAAGGTACAAATCATACATTCAAGAAAAGAAATGGCAGAGATATGGAATGAAATGCTAAATTTGTAGATTATTGAGGAAGACGTCATATAATATCTTCCATTTCTAATTAATTTATAAAAATACTCAATAAGACTCATCCCAACACTGAACCTCAGGAGACTCTCATTTTCAAATTGTTTTTGCAATATGTAGATCAGAGTTATTAGAATAAGCAGTGATAAATGCTCAAAATAGTAAGTCCTAATTGACAAGGTAGGTGTAAATAAATCATTAAGACTGGATGACATCCAACCAAATGCTTAAAGGAACTCAAGGGTGAAATTGTAAAACTGTTGGCCAAAATGTGTAACCTGTCATTATAAACAGCTAATGAGCCAGGCAATGGACTACTGATAATGTGAATCCCAACCCATATAGAAGGACATCCCTTCATCCAACAAAAAGTTGTACTTTCATGCCTGGAAAGGCATAATGGTAGGTAAGATCACTAAATACTTCAGCAAATATAATCTTTAAAGAAGAAAACTAGGGAGAAAGTAATACAGTGTTGATATCTTACTTTTATTTCCTTTGAAAGGTAAATAAGAGGGTGAACAAGAGAGAACCAGTACATATAAATTCATTTAATGCCTTTAAAAAGTCTTTGACAAAGGGTTTATTTTTAAATTGTTGCACCATAAAATTGGGGGTAAATGTGGAATTCACGAATAGAGACCTGGTTTAGAAACAGGAAGAAAATGGTAGGTACAATAAACCTTTCTGCAAATACAGAAAAGTAAACATTGGGGTCTTCTAAAGTTCAGAGTTGAACCAATTTTATTGAATATTTTAATAAGTTATTTAGAAAATATTGTTTACAGTGAGTGAACCTTCTGGTTTAGAGATGGTATTAAATTTTTTCTAGAAAGTAAAATATTAAAACAACCGGAATAAATTACAGAATTATCTCAAAAAGTTGTGTGAATAAAAAGAAGAGTAAAAGGAGAGCTTCAAAGTGAAGTAATGGAAGATAATGCAAAATAATCTAAATTCTGCTTAGCAGATTATGGGTTGTTAGCTCTGACCTGAGAAACAAACTAACCTGGTGAAAAAATCTCCAGCACCATTTTGACTATTATTAGGCAGCAAGGTGTGTATGTGTTAGAGTGGAGGGTGGTTCAAAAATAAAACATAGGGGCAGCTAGATGGTATAGTGGAGAGAGCATAAGCCCTAAAGTCAGGAGGACCAGAGTTCAAATTTAGCCTAAGACACTGATCACTTCCTAACTGTGTGACCTTGAGCAAGTCATTTAAACCTCAAATGCCTTGCAAAAGAATAAATAAAAATAAAAATAAAAATTCTACATTATGTATACCTTAAAAATGCTAACAGTAGAAAAAAGTGATAATATTAATAACAACAATAAGATGTCAATAATAATAACAACAACATAACAATTATTTATACAATGACTATTATATGCCAGGGACCATCTGTTCCAAGGATTTTACATGTATTTTTTCATTTGCTCCTCACTATATCCCTGGGAGTGGATACTATTGCTATACCTATTTTACAGTTGAAGAAATTGAGGCAGTGGAATTTAAATGATTAGCACAAGGTCAGATAGCACAGGTCTCCCCAACTCTAGGCCTAATGCATCAAAAGATAAAGAAATGCAAAAAAGAATGATATAGGACATGGGATGTGGTTACCACCAAAGAAAAACAAAGAAAAATGTGGGAAAATGAAAACAGAAAAAAAATTTGAAATCTACAAGAATCATAAAGACTTGGTCACCAAATAATTGGATGATTGCTTAAAAGCTAAAAATGACACAAAGCTAATAATGAAAGGAAGTATTATCATACATAACAGATCTTATATAATTTCTTAGTACTCTAAAAGCAAAAACAAATTTAGAGAGAATGTATAAATTTATGGGTGACTGACTCAATATTGAATTATAAAGAGAAAGTAGAATAGTTGGGCATGATATTACTAAACTCTGAGGTTAATGTCAAAGAATACAATCATGCTTTTATGTTTGATAGACTATATGTTTAAATTCACATGACTAAAGAAATTACTTATTATATGCTAAATTTTCACTAAGGGAAAGAAACCAATGTATTCCACAAGGGGCAAAGTCTATCTTCTATGATTATTTCTGTCCCCCAAACTGGTCAGCTTGCCTGAAGAAACAATCTCCTTTGGATTAAAATTTAAGAATAAGGTCAATCTGAAAATAGAAATTATCTAGGAAAGAAATACCTAGCGGACCCCAAAAAAACAAACAAATAAAAATCCTGAGAAGATGGAAAGCAATTTATCAGAAATTAGGTAGAATGTAACATATTACATCACATGCCAATCTTAAAATGGATTGAAGATCACACCATTTTAAAATCAGATAACTAAATTAGTTATCTGATTTTATCTGATTAGTTATCTGATTTTAAGTTATTAGATTATTTAAGTTAGATTATTCTAACTAATCTATCACATTAGATTATTTAAGTTAGATTAGATAACTAAATCAGATAACCTTCATAGCTTTGACCAGTGAGCCAACTGACCTTAGTCAATTAAAGAGATAGAAGAGATAAAAATAAAATAGATTTGCACCAACAAAATACAATGAAGAAAAGAGTTGACTGGGAGGGGGGATCTTTACATCAAATATCACTAATAGTATTTTGGCATCTAAGATACCAGTAACTTATGGCCCCAAAAGATAGTGGCTAAAACATATGAATAAAGAGAATAAAGAGATCTCAAAAGAAGAATTGCAAACTCTTAACAATGCTATAAAGGTTTTTTCTAAGTCATAAATAAGAGAAGCATAAATTAAAAACAAAACAGAGGCTTTACCTCATACTCAATAAATTGGTGAAGATGACAAAAGATGGAAAAGATGACAGAAGTAAATGTTGCAGGGGTTATAGAAAAATGTGCATATTAATGAACTGCTCTGAAATGGTCCAATGATTTTAGAAAGCAATTTGGATTAATTCAAAGAAAAGTGATGAAAATGTTTATACCCTCTGACCCAAAGATTCCATTACTAAGCATATGTCTCAGGGAGGTCAATGATAAAAAAAAATTATAATATACACCAAAATATTTATAGTAGCTCTTTGCGTAGTAGCAAGAAATTGAAAACAAATATGTGCCCTTCAAATATAGAATAGCTAAATCAATTGAAGGACATTATTGTAATAGAATATTATTGTATTATAATAAATGATAATTATGATGAATACATAGAAGTATGAGAAAAATTATATGAGCAGATTCCAAGAAGATTAAACAGGAAAATAATAAATATGATGACAATAATATAAATAGTAACAAAATAATTGAAAGTGAATGCTGTCAAATTATGACCAATTTTGGTCCCAAATAAAATATAGGAGATTTATTATAGATGTGAAACTTTCTAAATGTGTTGGCTAGTTTTGCTGAGCTTTTCCCCTTTTTTAAATTTTAAATTCTTTGTTACAAGGAATTGTTTGTTAAGAGATAGGGCAGGGATACATTGGGAAATGTAGGTGGTACAAAACAAATTAAATCAGATTTTATATTCATAAATTTGTTCAAATGTCAATTGTAATAACTTAGATATATATTTAGTTTTAGTTACACACATAAAATGAGAGTTCAACCAAAAGTAATACCGCCAAATGTGATTCTTTTCTTTGTTATATTATCTTCATAATTTTGAAAACAAAATTTCTCCTAAAAATGCTACAAGTCTCCAAGTTTCTTTTCCAAAGCATTGTTCTGAGCAACTAAATTAAATTAATGAACAAAAAAGAATTTTATTTTAAAATTCATATTATTTAAGAGTTTTGTCATTTTCTTGTTCATTACTTCTGATTTTGCAGTATCACATTTCTGCAAACTAAAATAAGGATAATTTGTGACAAGATTCTGAAATATCAGGTTTGCAAATACCTGAAGATATTTAAAGGATAGAGGACAGACAATAAAGAAACACTGAGGGAGTGGAGCTTCAAAGTCAAGAGAAGTGACAGGCAACCAAAAATATTCTTGCCTTCAGGGATGTTTAGTTATAATACCCTACTGACTAGTGTGTTGTAATAAATAAGCAGTTAAGTAGTTTAAAGTTTAAAAGGACTATTTAAGCACTAAGTAATGCTATAATTAGCACCATGAATCATGGTATGGCTAACATTTACCTTAAAAAAACTTTTTAAGTTGTCACCCAGGTTTGATCATTTTCTCTAATTCTCTCCCTTAATCCAATTTCAATTTCTCTCCCACTAAAGTATCCAACCCTTGCTTGTTCTTTCACTGTTTTTCCTGATATTTACAATCACATGAATATGACTAAATGATTTCTAGTGTTATCTGCTACCCCCCTCTCATCCAAAAAATTATAACAATTTACTCTTCTAAAAAAGATTTCCATTTATTTATACTAAAAATCTATAGGTCTAAGACCTTCTTTGATACTGTTTATAGATTTAAGCAAACACTTTGATTCAGTCTTCATATTCCTTCTTCTTTCATTTTCATTTTATTAATATCATTCACAGGAAAATTTGATTTTTATTTAAGTTGCTCCATAATGCATTCTCTTTCACTATTGCTCTACTCTTGATGTCTCATTATGACAGAGAGGTGACATAAAGTTCTTAAAGACTATGTTAAAAGAATGCAAATTCTGGCAGGTCCAATGGGATTGCAATCTGCAAAGATGCTAAATATGACTTGGAAATAGACACTCTTTCTTAAGACAATCAGCCTAGTTAAACTTGGCTACCATTTCCCAATAGGGCACCCAAGAGGCAATTATTTTTGAGCCCCAACAATTAATGAAACATAAGATATAAAAGGGGTTATATGTCAAAGATGAAATATAATACTAATGAAAGCATGAATCTTTTAAAATTATTGGTAATGATGCAATGTTATCAACTGCAATGCAACTAGTAACCACTAGTCCAGGTTAGTGTTCTCAAATCCAAATTAACTGGACCACTTCATGCATTCACCAAGTCTAGCTTCGCCCATCACTTTTACAACTACAATATCCCCCCCAACCCTTCCCCACAAAACCCTCATAACTGATTAATTTCCTCCAGGGGATTTAAAAAAAATTTATTAAAGCTTTTTATTTTTCTAAACATATGCAAGGATAATTCTGTAACATTAGCCCTTGCAAAACCATGTATTCCAGTTTTTCCCCCCCCCAAGGATATTTTTTTAAGGAACAAAAATCTATCACCACATGAAACCAAGTTGCCAAGCTATGGCCAATATTTGAAACTCTGATACACCATTAATTTAAAAAGAGCACCGACTACCTGTTTCTAGTGATCACTTCCATCGATTTGTCTCAGGAGCTTTAATTAATTTTCCACTGGTAATTTGGCTGGCCTGGGCTTAACTTCCTTACTACTGTCCCTTGACTGCCATGGTACTGACAAGCAAATGTTTCCATAAAACATGCTCAGCTGCTTTCAAAGTATTTGAGCACCAACCTGAGAGCTTATTGGCCTTTAAACAAAGATTCTTAGTTAAACAAGGAACCACATATCCTGAAACTGGTAGTTGGCAAAGGACAGGGAATCCCTTCATCTGAAGGTATTCTTGGGCAAACCTATTCCTATTCCAAATAACTTAGAAATAAAAATCAACGCATCCTAATCCTGGAAAGAAGTCAAATATGTTTGATTGCCAAATGCTTTTGCACACACACACACACACACACACAGAAATATGTTTAATCCAGGAGCAAGTTTAAGGCCAAATGACAAAATACTAGGCTTTTCAAAAAAAGTCTTTTCAGAATTTTAAGCTTTAATAAACTGAAGAGATGACAGAAACAGCATTCTAAAGAAATTAATTTCAAAAATTAAAGTAAATTAAAATTTAGAATAATTATAGGCAGCTAGATATTGCAGTGGATAAAGTGCCAGACACCTCTATAGAGGTAGGAAGCCATTTGCCCCAAGTTCAAATATGGTATTAAACACTAATTAGCTGTGTGGACCCTGCTTGCCTAAATTTCCTCATCTGAACTGGAGAAGGAAATGGCAAGCCCCTGTAGTGTCTTTTGGCCAAGAAAATGCCAAATGGAATCACAAAGAGTGACATCCAGTCACATGACTGAAAATGATCAAACAGCCACAAAAAGGACAATTAGGTTACACAGTTATATACAATCTACTCTTATTTCAGTTTTGTCAAACAAAAAATGGTATCAAAGAAGAATTCATATAAAATGAGAATTCAATTTATTCTAAATGGCATCTGTAGATTATTTTGATCATACTATAATTTAAATCTGCTGTTACAGAATTCTAAAATAGCATATGAAAACCTTATATCTAACTGGAAAAAGAGATCTCCACCATCATCAGAGCCTAAGCTCCCACCCTAATGAGGTCAAAGAAAAATTTCATGAAGGCCTGGAGACCCTTATCTCAATGCACCAAAGGAGGACAAGCTTATAAATTATATAATGGTTTTTAATGCTAGAGTAGGTTTGGATTACCAGACATGGCAGGGAGCCCTTGGGAGGAATGGAGTTGGAAACAGCAATAGCAACTGTCATTTATTGTTGAAGACTTGTGCATCTCATGACCTTCTAATAATCCCCAACACTGTATTCCACTTACCCAAATGCAATAAAACTTCATGGATGCAAACATTGGTATTTAATAGAGTATGTGATTGTAAGGAGAAGAGAGAGACAAGATGTGAGAGTGACCAAGGCAATGTGTGATGGAGAGTGATCATATACTTATTCTCTCCTAATATTCCCATTCAACCAAAGCAGCAGCCCAAGGCAAAAAGACTCCTGGAAGAATTAATGTCAGCAGATCAGAGGGAATAATTTCCTGCTAACTTGGAGGGTAAGCTGGGCCAACATAGCTGGCAACAGCGGAGCAGAAAAGGAGTGAGCAGCGTTCAGAGAACTAAATTAAGATCACACCTCTGACTTCAGGAATTCTTTAATTTTTTCTTAAATATCCAGGTTATTCTAATGTTAGGATAGATTATGTTAATTAAACCAAGTAAACCCTGGAGAGTGAGAAACGGGCTGACCAACAAGCAAAAAGAAACAGTAAATGAGACACAGAGTGGTAGGAAGGTGGGGGAGAGAGGCTTGGGTTGATGGTTCTGAAACATACCGAAAATCAGGAAATAAAGAAAAAAGAACTCAGAGAAATCAAAATATGGCACAGAATCCAAGCACTCAACTTCTCATAAAAATTTTCTGGCTTTCACGCTGAACCCAAATATTTATACTGCAAATCTAATTCTACTATGGAAGAGCTAGGGGACCTGGGTTTTGGGTTTTTTTTGTTTTTTTTTTGACTCTAGACAAGTTTTTCTGAGCCTCAGTTTCTTTATCCATGTAATGATGGCTTTCAACTAAATAATCTCTACAATCTCTTCCAGTTCTGTACAGCCATACCTTGTTTTATTGTGTTTTGTAGATACTACAGAGCTTTTGTTTTGTTTTTTTACAAACTCAAAGTTAGTGGTAATCCTATGTTGAGCAAGTCTATTAGCACCATATTTCTAATGTTTCATGTGTCCCATTTTGGTAATTCTCACAATATTTCAAATTTTCCCATTGTTAAATCTGCTATGGTGATCAGTGATCTTTGATATTACTCTTGTAGTAGTTTGGGGGTACCATAAACCACACTCATATAAAATGGCAAACTTAAAAGGTAAATGCGTATGTGTGTTCTAACTGCTCCACCAACTGGCCATTCTCCATCTCTATCCCTCTCCTGGGATTCCATCTTCCCTAAGACAGAAGAATATTGAATAATATTATATAAAAAGTTAACAAAATAGTGGCTGGGTTGAGAGGATTAACTCCAATTTTTAAAGAAGTTCTACTGTGGATAAAATGTTAACAAATGCTAAAGAGAAAGCTTAAGAGAGCTCACTGATGGCAGCAAACTTAACTGTTGTCTTGTTTTAAGAAACTACTCCAAACTTCAAGAACCACCATCCTTCAGTCAGCAGTCATCAATATTCAGGCAAGACCTTCCACCAGCAAAAAAAGATTATGACACACTAAATGCTCAGATGATAGGATTTTTTGGTAATAAGATATTTTCAATTAAGGCATGTTCTTTAACTAAAAAAAAAAAAACCTAAAACTATTGTATGCTTAATAGACTACAATATAGTATTCAGCATAACTTTAATATTTACTGGGAAACCAAAAAATTGGTGTGACTCACTTTATTGAGTCACAAAATATTACACGTTATTGCAGCAGTCTAGAACTGAAACTGCAATATCTCCAAGGTAAACCTGTAATTTTCTAATTCTGGGATTCTGAACCTTGGTATCTTGTTTCCTATTCTGAGGAGATGAGGTACAGCAAATTAGAAAAGGAGACAGGGAACAATTATGAGTAGGTATATAGAACGTGGTAAGAATGGAAGCTGATAAAGAGGAAAAAAACAAAAACAAAAAACAGAGAACTCAAAACACATGAATATATAGTCTGAGACCCTTTACTCCAGAGAGAAACACCCAATGTAATTTGGTAACTCAGGAAAATTATGGTGTTACAACATCTATTTGATATACTGGATTATTACTCTGGTTCAGAAAGAAAAGGTTATATTGCATTCATCATCATCCGTTGAAATATTTAAGTTAAAAATCAATAAATTTTGGAAAGATTTCCTTAAAAATGGATAATTGTTTTTAACTGGTATTTAGAATAAAACATTTAATAAGCTAGAAAAGTCACTTAGACAGATTAGTTCATTCTACAGTAATGATATTTATACATGTTCCTGGGACACACACACACACACACTCCTCTCCCTCAAAAATAATAGCAACAAATTTATCTGTATTAATTTTTGAAGACGACTAACCAATGAAAGCCCATCATCTGCATCATAATTAACTTTATCTGGGGGTATTCTTTTTTTGACCATTTCAAATTCCACTATGCAAGATTTCATGGATTTAACATGACAATCAATGTACAGAAAATGACAGATCAATAGCATTTTCCATGAAGGACCTTTGTATGATGATCTGCTAACTGAAGTTTGGCAGAATCTTAATCCACTGACATTCCTATGACCACATGAGATTTACCTTTTCTGGAAAGCTACTAAAATAAGAACATTTGTATTTTCATTTTATTTTATTCATAAAAATTTTTAATTGCTCCAACAATGCATTTAAAGTATTTTAATAATTTTCTTTATGTTTGTAGACAAGTGATTTTTACAAAAACCCCCCAAAAACCCTATACTCCCCCCAAAAAATAACGACAACAAAAGTAGCCTGATATGACCCCCCCAGAGAAAGTTTATTTTTTTCACTATTAAAAAAAAAGGGTTTCCATAACAGAAAATGTTTCTCAATAAAAAGAGAGTCAAGAAAAGAGGGAAAATGCTCCATTTTCAGAGAGTCTTTGAAGTATCACTCAACAGAGCCACTAGGTGGTGGTATAGGCCTGAGAAAGACATCACAAAAGACTAAAAGGATTTTTATAGTAATTATTTCTTTTAACAAAGTTAGAATTCAAACTTTTGCTACTTCTCCATTTTCTCTTGCTGTAACTCCTATTAAACTAGGATAACAGGATATGAAAATGAGGAATGGCAGCAAAGTAATACATATCCTGAAGACAGGCAATTAACCCAAACTAAACAAAAAAAAAAATTTAACAAATATTAAAAACCTCTATTAAAAATCAAGCACTGTGTCAGGCATTGTACTACCAATCAGAAATCTATTGCTGTTGTTTAGTCATTTCAGCTATTTTAGTGGTTTCCATCATGTCCAATGCCCATTTGGGGTTTTCTGGTGGAAATACTAACGTGCTTTTTCATTTCCTTGTCCAGTCCCAGGGCAGTGACTTACCCAGGACTACAGAGGCAGAATTCAGCATGTCTAGGATTGGAGAGAAAATCTTCTGATTGTAAATTCACTTTGCTAACACACAGGATCATAGAATAATATATCTTGAGTTATAAAGAAGTAATCTAACAGAACCTATTCATTTTACAGAGAAGAAATCTGAGAAGTGAAGATATTAAATGGCTTGCTCAAGATCACACTTGTAAGCCTCAGAAGCAGGGCGAGGACTTGGGCACCTAAAGCCAATAGCCCTTCTACAGAATACACACAAAATAATTTCAAGAGAAGTATGTGATACTAAGATGAAGGGGCAGAGTACGAGTTGAGGGTCCATATAGAATCAAGAAAGGTACCATGTAGAAAATTGTTCTGCTATACAACTTCCGTTAATGGTATAAATCTGTATTTATTATTAAATTATATTAAAATTCAGTTCACAGACTCTGGATCGAATTGGATGGGACCTAAATGATCATCTAGTTCAGAAAGAGTTTTTTAAACTTATGTATTTTGTGACCCCTTTTATCCCAGAAATTTTTATTTGACCCCGACTATATAAAATAGCTATACAAAACGACATTTACTGATAATAAATCATAATTTCATGACTCCTACATTGAGTTATAAGGCCCCATATAGGTTATAACTCGCAGCTTAAGAAGCTTTGGTCTAGTTCATAAGTCCAGAAAACTCAGTTGGCAGGTCAAGAGAAAAGCCAACAAAATTTGCTATAGAAGCCAAATTAAAATTGAATTTGGAGGGGCAGCTAGATGGCATAGTGGATAGAGTACTGGCCCTTAAGTCAGGAGGACTGAGTTCAAAATCTGACCTCAGATACTTAATACTTTCTAGCTATATGACCCTGGGCACTCAACCCCAATTGCCTCAGGGAAAAAATAAATAAAGGAATTTGAAAATGTTTATAATTTAAATAACTTAATATAATTAAAATAATTTTTTTAAAAAACGACAACACAAAGAATGTTAATTTGAGGTTTCTAAATCAATATGTGGCCCCTAGAAGTCTGTTTCTAAGCAATTAAAAATCCACAATTATCTCTGCTCCTACTATCATATATCTCATCATTATTCCATGAAATACAAAGGTAGCATAGAACTCTCCAAGTGACAGGATGAAAAGGCAGCCCAAAACAGTGGGACAAGAGACAGTAGAATCACTACGAATATGGACATGATTTGTTTTTCCTCATCGAGTTTAACCCAGCCTTTCCCTTTCCTTAAAGCTTTTTGCCAGGTATCATTTTATATTAGAGGGCCCTGGTGAGTATTTAATTTGCATTCAGTCAATGGATGTTAAATGAAGCTTTTGAAACAGATTTCAGAATTAACGCAGGTGAATTAGAGGAAGCATTTTACATCCGTGTTAAACCTTCCAACTTTTTTTTTGAATGACTAATGCTGAAGCCACATTAATTAAATTTAAATTAAATTCAAATGAGACTAGCCTGTTAAAGTGTTTCACTTGGCTATCTGACAGTTGTGCTCTTGCTACAAATGAGAATCATATTTGTCCACCCTGGGGAACCTAAGTCTCATACCCCAATGTAGTTGAGAGTTCCTATTTTTAAAAATAAAAATAGGAAATCCGGCAACATGCCCTGACTTTACTAAACAAAACAGATTGCTAGAAGCCAAGAATTTTATTAAATTATTTTATGTAAAGTTTCCCATTGTTAAATATATATCTGATTGTATATGCATATGTATGCACACCTATTATATATGTATGTGTGTGCATATATAAATAATATAGTATAACAAATATAATTATATAATTGTTATATATAATTATAATCATATAATATATTTACAAATAAATTATATATAATAAAATATTATATATGTACATACGCACACAGACACAGATGTAAAGGGCAGAAACTCTGTATGATTGTTTTAATCCTTCAACAATATTAGTGAATCCTTAGTTTTATTGAGGGTCCCTGATCAGCTTTAGCTGTCATTGCTCTCAAACTCAAGAAATCCATCACTCTCAAATTCCACACTAACAGGAATTCTATGTATGTGTCACCATTCCTGATTCCTGTTTTATTTAGTGTGATTCTCCAGAAAGAACATTTCTGAGTGTTATAGGATGTGAAACTACTGACAATTTTATGTATGCTAGCAGCATGATCTTATACCATAGGTTTTTAACTTTTTGGGGGAAGGGGGGTATCATGAACCCCTTTTGGACATTTGATGAAATCTATGACACTCCTTAACAGAATGATGCTTTTAAATAAATAAAAATATATAACATTACAAAGAAATTATGTTGAATCATAACTACAAAAATATTTTTTAAAAAACTTTTTACAGACCCTAGCTTAAGAATTCTCAAATATAAAATCAATTACATAGCTCTACGTTTCGATACCATACTACAGAATATTGTACTATACTACAGGATATACATATATAATATGCACATATATATATATAATATATGCACAAATATAATATGTGTTATGATATATTATATACATATGTAATATATGCTCACACAGGATATTGAGGATTAAATAATACACTCAAAAGAGGAAACAAGCCTACAGTGGCTCATTTTTTAAAAATGGGTAAAAAGGGAACTAAATATATATATGTATCTTAAGAATCACCTAACCCTAACTCTTTATCTTACAGAAAAGAAAATCAAGATAAAAAAAATGATTTAAATTAAAGCCCATATAGTTATGCTAGTGCATATTCTGGGATCTCTGGACATAGTAATATGAATAAAAGCCAGGGGGGAAAAAAGCAAACTTTTTTAGTTTACAGGTACCATGATCACTGGTTGATTCTAGCTTGCTGTTGTCAGATAAATTAAATTGAATTTAGCATAAATACCATTTGGTCCACCTTTAGCCAGTCAACAAAGTACTGTAGTGTGACCACAGTAGCAAATGTCATATTTCTTCTCCCTCTCTTTTCCTATAGCTATCTTGATGTCTACCTTGTAACCCATTAGTAAATAAGAATCTACTACTACTACTTACTACCACTTCTGCAGTAAAAAGATGCATTCATGCTCAACAACTGCATTCAACTATAAAAACTACAGTCTCAATTATATCATGACCAGCTTGTCAACTAAGATTTTGAAAAGAAGGCTCTTGGTATTCTGTGACTGGATTTGCAGTTCACAGAGAATTTCTCCCTCTTGGCAGTAGGGAAAAAGGTCATCTGTACTCACTTTGTCAAAACCGGTGATTATGCCACAGCAAAATGTATATAAAATGATTCTTCACAAAAGTTTATAATAACTAATGAACAATGACATGATTTTTTTTCCCCAAAAATTGCAATGAACCTTTACCTCAGACTGAAATCATTAAACAGAATTGGTAGAGAGTTTTGTCTTTTATTTGAAATCATAGATCCACTCACTTCCCAATCACTCTCCCCCCCAAAAAAAATGTTGCCAAAGAACTCATAAGGCAATATTATTCACAAACACACAAGTACTTAAAATGTTCAAGTTTTAAATTAGGAAGGACCTCAAAACAGACTTTTTTTTTCTTTACAGCTATATGGTCAAGGAAGTCACCTTGGAAGCAGAGAAATCACATTAAAGATTTGTTAATGTGCCTATACAAATATACATACAAGATGTCACACCAAGAAAACTAGTTCCTTTGGTTTTCACCTTTAATACAAAATTAATTTCCAGACCATTAATACTGTGGTAACTCAACTAACCTGCTAAAGTTTTATTTTGCACTTATGGTTTCCTGTTGGCATTAATATTTTAGCTCCTCCCTTAGTAATTACTGAGCATTTGGCAGCAATGATAATAAGCTGTAAAAATAATTTATTGGATATGTTCAAAGGACAAGAATATATTTGGATTTGGGCTAGATGATCTTCAAGGTGCCTTCAAGCGCTAGATCTATGACCCTAAGAGTCCTTTTTTTGCTGTTTTTTTAGTGCCTCCAGCAGCAGGTAAAGTACACTATCACCTTTGGGAGGATTGGCTGATAAAATTTAAGCTCCCAGGTACAGTTCCAAAATGCCCAGAATAACTTATGATAATAATAATATTACTGTGGGCTTACAAGAACGCCTTTCTCTGAAGTTAAAAATGCTTCACAGACTTTATCTAATTAATCTATACAATGGCCCTGGGAGTTAGGTGGTAGACAGGTATTATTATTATTAGCTCCACCTTACAAGTGGGGGGAAAGAAAATAATAATGAAATCCCTGGCACTTTTGTGTTAAATCTGCTGAATGAAGAAAAAGAATCTCCTCTCCTTTAGTCCAGTTCAGTTTTCTAACCATTAAGTCAAATTTCACATGTATTTGATAATTAATCTCTTAATATATTGGGAATTTTTTTTCTCCTTAAGCCTTTAACTAAGGCAACTAGGTAGTACAATGGTTAAGGGCGCTAAACCCAGAGCTAGGAAAACTCACCTTCCTGAGTGGACACAGACATATTATCTGTGTGACCCTGGGCAAGTCATTTAACCCTGTTTGCCTCAGTTTCCACATCTGCAGGAAATGGTAAACCACTCAAATGGGATCATGAAAAGTCAGAAAAGACTGGAACAAATGAACAACCACAAAGGACAGAAACCAAGAAAGCCACACTTCTACTATAGTAGCTATAAAGAAAAAGGAAATCAAAATCTAAAGATTTTCAAAGTTATTTTATGGTCACGTATCTCATAGATTTTACGCCGATCTCATGGACATCAGTTCCATATTTCTCTAAAACACACGGGAGCTTTCGACTAGATCTAGGAAATGCAGCAGGCTTGATCATTGTTTTTAGATAGACTTTTGCTCATTTTCTTTGTAGCAGTCATTCTACCTCACAGAGTATTTTACAGCTTAGAGTCAGGTAGCATTTCTCACTCGTTGCCTGTGAGACTGCTTATTAAATGGCAGTCTCTTTGGAATGTGAAGGTTCAAGCTGAAGGATAAAGAAGACTTGTTCCAGGGCTAATGCTTGAAATGCAGTGTTGTTATGAGGTCTTTGATGACTTCTGTATTACACTAAGTATTACAGTCATGTAAGGAGAACAGCAATTTTCTTGAATAAACAAAGCTTCCAAGGTGATCCACAAGGACTTGGGAGCACGATGGACACTGAAAGGAATTTCCACACACTACTGAAATGAATAGCAGCTGAGGCAAAAGAAAAGCTATTCAAAAGACGCACTTCATCTAACTTGGAGTGCTTCTGCTAGCTGGTACTAGCAGACGTGGTACAGCTCTGGGTCTAACACACAAAAAGATGCTCTCCCCCTTTGTGAGGAAGAGGCTACCTAGCGGCTGAAATTCAGCACAAGACTAGCAGATGGCAGCAGAGAGCAACAGAGGTCCTAAATTGAGCGGTCCAGCAGATACTGTTAGATGGCAATACTAAAACCAGCCGGCAGGTGGGAGCAAAGTAGAGGGAATATAAGCTAGGCAATAAGCTTCCAGCACAAGAGTGGAGATGGGTAGAATACTACCAGATGGGCAAATTTGTCTTGGAAGTGGAGTGGGAATGTTTGAGAAACAGGAACGGCAGTGATGGAGATGGAGAGGGTTCAATGACCGCAGCACTAAAAGCATAATTTACCTCAGCCACATGTCCCCTTTCCCAGTGTGGAATTTGTGGGAGACTGTATTCCACTGTGTAAGGAGGGCGGGAAAGGGAAAAAGCTAAGATTTTCCCACAAAAATATTAGTAGGAACTAAGGAGTTTTCAAAAACCCATGAGTAAGGTGAACATGGATTCTACATTTTGAAATAATCTCATATTCAATACTATTTGCCTCCAGAGAATAAACTGATAATAAACTGAGTGTAAACTGAAGTATACTTTTCCCTCTCTCCACCCATCCATATGTCCACTTTTTTCTTTCAAAAGATAACTAATATGAAAATGTTTTGCACTATTTCACACATTTCATTGATATTAAATTGTTTTCTCAGTAGGTGGGAGAGGGGCTTGAGGGAGTGCATTTGAAAATCAGTTATTTTTAAAAGAATGTTAAAAATAATCATATACACACACACACACACACATGCATACATACACACACACATATATAAAAATCTCACATTCAACTGGCTCTCCTCAACTGAATTGATAGTAATTACTCCCTGTACTTTTGCTGGAATATTTGTGGTAGAGTATAAAAATCATGGGCTTTGGAGTTGGGGCTTTATGACACCTGGAAAATTATTTAAATCTCTCTAAGCCTAAGCTTTCATCTTTGTAAAATTTGGGAACTGAACTAGATTACCCTTTAGTGGCACTTCTGGCTTTAAATTTATGATCCTAAACCAGGGGTGGTCAATGTCCAGTCCACGACCTGTGAAATCATTTGCTAAGGTAACCACAGGCAATGACGAGTTGAAAGCTAGGTACAACCTCCTCCCACTGATTGAATTACATAAGTTAGTAATTTTGTATGGCCTGTGAGTGATTTTATAAATATCCAAATGGTCCTTGGCAAAAAAAAAAAAAAAAAAAAAAAAAAAAAGAGGTTCCCTCATGTACTGTCCTAAGGAAAGATAAGCACTAACATTAAAATAATAGTTTAACCTTTTCAAAGCACTCACCATGCATTATCACATTTCAGTCCCCTATCAATCCTGTAATGTAAATTTGTAAAGATATTATTATCCCTCTACTAGAAACGAGGAAACATACTCAGAGAATATCTGTGGTGATATCTAAACCCAGTTTTTCCTAATTCTAAATATAACATGTTGCTTCATCTCTACCTTATCATTCCACTTTATTATGCAGTTACACATACTGTGGATGTAGGTATGTCTTCATCCTATGCTCACTAATAACTATTGCTATTTTATCATTCCCTAAAAGTTCTGGGATGTTTTCTGTGTATTTTCTACAGAACCCTGCACGAGACCATTCACAGGATACTAACTGTCTTCTCAAGGCAGTGAAATGCAATGCTTGTAAAAGGGAACTTGTCAGGTGGCTTGTCCAATAATAAACACATTTGGCAACATCTCTCCATTATTTTTTCATGTAGGACTCCTCAGCCATACTGATTTTAATATCATCTCAGAGGTGTCCAATCTGAGCACGACACTCTGGAGTGCACTTAAAATAAATTAAAATGTAAATGGCTTCCTTATGTACAGTCTGGTAATCTTCAATTTTATTTGAATTTGAAATCTCTAATATCAACTACTTTCAACAATGACACCTGACAGGTGTCAATGGGATAAATATGGTCTAGTGGAAATGAGCACAGGGCTTAATCAGACCTGGGTTCAAGCCAGTACTGCCATATACTGAGCTATGTGACCTTCGATTCTATTTCTAGGACTGATTCCTCATCTGTAACACGAGGACAATGTAGTTAAGTCATCGCTGACTCTGTGACCCCATTGAGGGCTTTTCTTGGCAAAGACAGTGGAGTGATTTGCCATTTCCTTACTCATCTCAAATTACAGATGAGGAAACTGAGGAAACAGGTTACGTGCCTTGTCCAGGGTCACACAGCCAGTATGTGTCAGAGACCAGATTTGAATTCAGGAAGATTTTTTCCCATCTCCAGGCTTGTCACACTTGGTACAGATGCCCTGTAAAAATACTTATTAAGTTAGCCTAGATGAGTTAGCCTCTAAAGCACCTCTCATTTTTTAAACCTTATAAATCACGTGTTAGCTAGTTATAATGGTTTCTGATATCAGAAAGTGATTCATTTCTAGAAAACTCAGAATCTTATTAAAGCAGCCTGATCTCTTTCTCTCCAACATACTTTGCCTGCAATGACACATTTCATGAGTAGATGGTGATTGTACACCAGAAGGGTGAGATTCTGACTCCTCAAAGTAGATATCATTGAGAACAGAGAAAGCAGAAATGCATTTTTATTAGAAAACATCAAGTAGACAGATAAGTGAAAACCTATATTATGACAGTCAAATTTTGCTACCTTCCTGAGTCCTCAAATAACCATGTATAAAAATATAATAATTGATATAATCATAAAAAGCATAATTAACCTATAAAGTAGTCCTGGGTCTTGGCCCTTTACAATGAAATTATAAATGGTTCCACAGTTGAATTTTATATTAATACACACATACAAAAATTGAAACATGAAAAAAGTATTTCAGGTCAGTCATGTCTGACGTTTGATGATTCTATTTGGGATTTTCTTGGCTACCTCCAGACCCCAAATTAAACTAAATTTGGAGTTTGTAACTTGCTGCTATGACTTCCTGGTTCAGAAGCAAAGACTTTTGTCAGGTAAGCTCCAGAAAAGAGAAGAATCTCCTAGATCCAAGTATTACTACCTATCTCCCAAAATGAAAACAAATAAAGGTAGGTAAGAAGGGGTAACCCACTCTCATATCATATCCTCAAAATAAATGTAAATAATGAAGGATGATAAAATTTTTTTTTATTTTTTTAAGGAATAAATTATTTAAAAAAAATTTTTAAATAAATCATTAAATTCCCAAGCTTCATGTTTCTAACATTTTCATCAGAGTTTTAGAATAAAATAACAAACAGATAAACCCCTTCTCTTAATATCTCTTCTTCCCCATCTCCTACATTTTAAGAACTCTGAACCAGAGTAATGCAAAGGTACAGTCTTTTGAGTAGAGTTAAATGAATTCTAGGATTCTGTGCACCTGCAGTTCATTCAGAGAATGCAACAACAGTAAGTGCCAATTACCTGTACATTATGTTTAATACCTTGCCACAAGAAGCCCAAAAATTTACAGGTGCCTAATTCAATTGTATGTGCAGCCTACTGGAATTATTTCTACTACCTAATATATTTTTTTCTTACTAAAAAACTGTTAATGCCAACATTTTAATAAGAATAATTATACATAAAATCTGTTCGTTAGCTTAGGAGAAAATGGAATTACAGGGCCCTACCGTGCCTATGAGTAATACCCAGCATGAATGCATCAATTTTCTCAAAGAGAGTTAGTCTTTACCCTTCCAAGCCACAGAGACAGAAAGGGAGATGAAAATTTCTTACCTCTTGTGCAGTCAGAGCATGTTCTCCAGCCAAAAGCAGCATGCTCAGGCCTCCCATTTGTGTAGGATCTATTAAAAAAATAATATGTTAAACCCATTGAGAAAAAATAAAATATTTTTAAAAAGGATCTTTTACAAAGACTTGACTGATTTACATTTACATTACATTTACAGAATACTATTTGTTGTTAAAAATTTTTTTTCTCCAAAACATTTCAAACATGATGAATTTAACATAAAGAGAAATTAGTAAAGTCACATATTCCATTTTAGGACAATGACTTTCAAAGCTGTTTGTGGGAAATTAAGTAGGTATTTAAAACCTAACCATTGCACAAATATGTCGCTTTCCTCAACATCAAAGCTGTCTATGGTATCGGCAAAATGATCTCTTTCCTTCCCTGAACTCTAATACTATTATAGATTTTATTATGCAATTATCACATTATGTTATATTTATTTCTTCAATAATACAGTTCTCCTATCCGACTGTAGGCTCTCTGAGGTTAGGAGTTTTAGTTTGTCTTTCATTTTGGTATGTTTTGAGTGCTTGGAAAACAGTAAGCATTTAAGACAGATTTGTTGAATAAATGGATGGCAATAAATGCAGCTAAACAAGAAAACTTATTCTCTTCTTTTTTTCTGCTTGCTAGTGTAGATGAGGGAATTCTTCACTGAAGACATTCTTTGGAACAAAAGCATACCTGTCCCTGTCCATCTTTCAGGCAGCCTTAAGAGACAGAACTGTTAATTCTGTCAACTGAAATTAGAGAGGGTAACTAAGAATCAACTAGACTCAAAGAACTATGAAAAGAGAGGACTTTTCAAAAAAGGCCCCATTAATCTAGTGGACAAAAACAAAACTTAAATATACCTAAATCTATTGAGTTTTTGGGCTCTTGTTTAAAATACATTTTATGTTTGTAATTAATCTTTTATTCTATAAGAATTCTTTAAAAACTAATTTCTGCTCATCATTTACCAGAAACAGTCAAATGTGGCAAAAATAATGAGTATAATGGAAACCCCATAGACCCTGAGTTACACACATCTGGACAGAACAAACAGTATATGAGGAAAATCAGTTGATTATTTATTACAGTACTATAAGATATTTGATCTTAGGAGAAG
This sequence comes from Sarcophilus harrisii, assembly GCF_902635505.1. Lineage (NCBI taxonomy): Eukaryota > Metazoa > Chordata > Mammalia > Dasyuromorphia > Dasyuridae > Sarcophilus > Sarcophilus harrisii. The sequence goes on along the minus strand of NC_045428.1, from coordinate 286,356,311 downwards.
ATACACACGCAAGTGGAACCATAAGGCAAATCAAAGGTACCAGAAAAAACTCACTAAAATGTGAGTAAAATGCCAATAAAATTCTCATGAAAATGTAGGAAAAAGACAGGATAAAGTAATCTGAGATAACATATCTCAAGGTAATTAAACTTCCTTGTGATGAATTTCTAAATACATCTGAGTGTGAAAATGACAGAGCAAGTACCATATATGGATAAATTTACCAAAACCATGACCCTAACCAAGTCCTTTGCTATTATTTGCCAAAGAAGTTATGAAGCAATTTGAAGAGTCACCATTTTGTAGATAGCTTAAAGGCAAAGGAAAAAGTAATACTGAACCAGTACTACTAGAAAGAAATGGGGAGGAAATGATGACAGGTTATTAAAAGGGCAAGGAAGACCACAGGATGATTAGGTGGTTAGTTAAGAAAAAAACCAATAGTGAAAGGCAATCACAAATGTGTGTACACACAGACCACTGGATGATTTGACAAAACAAAGATGCTCATTTTTTTCTTTAACAAGGGAATCCTTCCTTAATAAAATGCTAAATGAAGACATTGTGTTACAGTAGCAGTAACTACAGTGTAGCAGTACAGAAACTACAGTAGTAGTTTCAAAAAATACTTAAATTTTCTGTTTGTAAATAAAAATATCAGAGAGAAAAAATGAGCATATAAAGTGAAAGTATAACTTGGTGCTTTTAAGCAACTAAAGAATGCTACTTTTATGCAGCTGTTGCCCCAGAGATGAAGAAGACTGAATGTTTACTTCCTACTAAAGGCAAAGATTTGTTGGTTCAAATTATAAAAAAACACTGCAATATGATATTATATGTTAATTTATTGAACTTTATAAAACATTTAACTATTTTTATGTTCAATATATTGAATAACATATATTGAATTATCTATGTTGACAAGGTACTCCATAAATATGCTGAGATTATACTAAAATATTAGCTAATAAATTATAATTGTTCATTAAAATAATTTAGTCTTCCAAAATTATTTAGAAGCAGCAGGAGATATAATCCCATGAATTTCATACTCTATCTTCCTGAGAAAGCCCATCCTATAATATGTGTGATTTTCCCTATTTTGGATATGGTCCATTTTACTGCTTCTGGATTATACATAAAATAGGATACCATATGCTGTGTGCTGTTGGGCAAGAGACACACAACATACACTGTTTAAGAAAAGCTTTAGCCCTGTCTTCCTTGTGCCCCAGTATGTCCTCCAGGAAGACTTTTATGTGTATTTTTTCTTAAAGACAAATTATTCCATTTTCATTTTTGTGTTGTAGAAAAGGACATGATTTGAAGGTCTTTGAGGCTAAAGTCACACACTGCATACTAAACTTAGATTATAACTCTACGACAGAAGAATCAGTCACCAAAAAGAAGAAAAAATTAACAGGAAAATAACGAGAGTTCTTTGATTCTTACTAGTTTTACTTCATCACTGAAATAAGTTATTGAAATTGCTGACCTTTTACCATTGATACTGAATGAAACCAATGCCATAAACAACTGGAAAAGAAGACAGTGGAATGGTACATACAAATTGAAGAAAAACTATTTTATACTTTCTGTTTCCTTACTCTACAGCAGTGTAACAGCATGGTGGATAGAATGTAGATTTGAAGTCAGAAAGGACCTAAATTTGAATCTTACTGAGACACTTACTAATTATGTGATCTCATTTAATCTCTGTGAACCTAAGTTTCTTTATTTTTAAAATGAGACTAATAATACTTAAAATGCCTACATTACAGGTTTAGGAGTAAATGAGATGATCACACACAAATCTGCAAATCTTACAAGAGCTGTACGAAGGTAGCTAGCAATATTGCCATCTTCCTGAAGAGCAGCAGTGAAAACATAAAACTAAACTATTAAAAAAAATCATTTGGCCAGTCAGAACTATGCTAAATGAATAAGCAGCCAATGGAAAAACCCTGATAACCAATGATGTGGAATTCAAGAAAATGATTAAAGAAATAATTGTGTTAGGTAATAATCTATATGCCCCAGATTTTCTGCCAACATTCAAAAATGCTCTGTTTTTCAAAAAAGCTATATAATGCAAAGAAGCATCAACAGAGCACCACAGGCATTCAGCATGCTATCTTGAGTGAAATCTCAGCTTATTGCCCCATTGGGTAAATGACCAGATAAAACAAAGAAGCCATTACCTAAGTTGTATACTGAAGATATCATATTGGGGGCTCACAGCTAATTATGTCATTTTAATTAATCATAATTATTTCACCTATATGGAGTTTTACTTCTTCTAAAATGATATGTTAGAATTAATTTAATAGAACTTATAGGATTTATCATATATTCAAAGATAAAATGCTATGGGAGTTTTGGAAGGAATATGAAATATAAAGGTTGATATATCATCACAATGGCTTGTTTACTGGGAAAGTATAATTTCTTCCTAGGTTTCTCTTATAACAGCTATGTTAAGTGCCTGATACATAAGAACTTAATAAATACTTGTTGAATGAATGACAATCAATTAACAAGGCTATTTTTTTTAAAAGCATTTACAACATTCTAGCAACTGTGTTAATAGTTAAGGACATAACAGCAAAATAACGTTTTGGTCATGTATACTTATTGTGTATCTAATTTATATTTTAATGTACTTAACATCTACTGGTCATCCTGCCATCTAGGGGAGGGGGTGGGGGGTAAGAGGTGAAAAATTGGAACAAGAGGTTTGGCAATTGTTAATGATGTAAAGTTACCCATGCATATATCTTGTAAATAAAAGGCTATTAAAGAAAAAATAAAAAAATTTTAAAAAATTAAAAAAAAAAATAAGAGTTAAGGACATAAAGAAAATGCAAAAACAGCATCCACCTTCAAGAAGCTTACATTTCAATGGGGGAGCCAATATGTATAAATGAAAACATACATGGTAAATAGAGGGAAGGTATCTTTAGAGGAGATGGCACTATCCCATGAGAGTCAGAAGGAGGAATGATCTAGGTCTTAAAGAAAGCCAGGGATTCTGAAGAGAGAGAGAGCATTATCAGGAACAGAGATGAAATGTGATCTGTACAGAATAAAAATAAAGAACCAAGAGAGAGAGGTCACAAAAACCCAAGGAAGAGAAAATATTCAGGAGGAGAAGGTGTTCAGTATAAGTATCACGGAGAATGAAGACTCAAAAGAAGCTATTAGATTAATTAAATAATCACTAATTTGAAGAACAAGTTCAGAGGAATAATGGACATTATTCCAAGACTTTATGCCAAGCACTTTACAATTATTTTCTCAACGGATTCTCACAACATCCCTAGGATGTTAGGTGCTATTATCATCTCCAGTTTTACAGATGAGAAAACTGAGGCAAAGAGAGATTGAATGACTTGCCTTAATTAGTACCTGAGGTCATACTCAGGCCTTCCAACCTTCAGGCTGAATATTCTATTCAATGTACCACAGATGGCTGCTCATGAATAATGACAATGATTGATGAGGAAGCATTTCTGACAGAGTGGGGACAGGCTCTGGTAAAGAACTGAGACCAACTTCTGGACATGTTTGAATTTTTAAAATTGGTTATGTGTATTTGATACAAGGAGGAAAAATAGATCGTTGGCAAATTTGGAGAGAGCACTCTTGGTGTTTAGTTCAGCAGTTAGTTTAGTGAGGTCAGCAGTCAGATTGCAGAGAGTTTATAAAAGAGTGAAAGAAGAAAAGAAACAGAGGCTGCAGACAATCTGGCTGAGGTGACGAGGTAGAGGACAATAATTGATGGGTATATGGTAAAATCTAGACAGGATTTTTTTTTAAAGCTAGAGGAGACCCAAGTTATTTGTTTAGAACGAAGGAGGTAAAAGATAGTAAGAAATTGAACATTAGAGAGTAGACACAGATTATTGTTTATTTTCTAGAGAAGATGGATCAAGATTGACAAGAAGGTAAATAAGAGCGCAGTTGTCTTTAATAAGAAGAAAAGTGACCTCAAAGTCAGACACTGAGATGAAGAAAGAGATAATGAGAGATGCTATCACAGTGATATGAGGTGGGAAGGAGGGAATAAGACGGGGCTCAAGCCAAATGGCTAACTTTTTTGGTAAAGTAGGAGGCAGAGTCCTCAGCAAAGGGAGTGGAGAGAAGGAGTGATGTAGGAGACTTGAAGAGAAATTTTGGAAGAGTGAATTAATATTCAGATTCTGAAAGAAAACTGAATATAGCTGTGAAAAAGAAATACATAATGCACCATAATCTCGATTGACCAAAGTCCATCATATTTCATTTGACCTTCTGGTTTACCTCATATACTACTTTCTATCTAAGATAGTAATATGGTAGCACTCAGGACAAGCAAACTTTGTATTGGACCAGTTTCAGAATAAATATAAGCTATATTTAATTTATATAAGCTAATAAAAGCGTTTATATTCCATGACTCAGAAAGAAAGCTCCCATTTCTAATGGTTTCACTTTGGATTTTAAACTTCTTTCCCTAGAAGAGAGGAGAAAAGACAAACAAACAGGATACATACACAAATTTCTTGGAATACTTCATAATCATTTCTACTTCAGATTAGTCATATAGATGGACATACATTCTTGACCTCTAGGTCTTGGGAAATCAGATACACCATGCTATAAAATGTGGTTACTACTGTATCTAGTTGTTTAATGGAAAGTCTGAATTTTTTCCTTCACTTTTTTGTTTCTAGAAAACTCTAGATGACCCACAGGAGGATCTCAGTTTTCTATATCAGCAATCTTTGATCTCAACATCACTGTGAACATTTTCATCCATTAATGATACCTACTCAACTTAAACCTCATTTTTATTACTAAGGCTGAGCAGTATCAGATTGTCCCATTTTGTTGTTTTTGTATGGTCTACTTATTTATTACTAATCCACTCATAACAATTCTCATGGTTGGAAATACTGTCTAGATGTAATAACTCTCATTAAAGGAGATGAGGTAATAAGAGACCCAACTCACCTGCCATCCCAAAGTTAAGCTGAGGCATTTCTTCAGTCTTTGCTTTCTTGGGGCTTGGTAAATCTTTTCCAGAGTCAGATGGAAAGGCCCACAGCTTTTTTCGTGTATTAACAGTGGGCGCTGGGGATTTCACAGGCTTGTTTGTTGCAGGACACCATTTGTAGCCAGGATTGGCTTTCATAAATGCATCTTTGTACTAAAATAAAAGAAAAAGGTGAAAAAATTACAACCTGACATACTCTACTCAGACAAAAGAATTCCAGTATCCCACTAGGTTACAGTTAAACTTTGAACCAGTTAATAAAAAGATAAAGCTTTACAATATATCTTCTGTATCTCCTCTCCTAATGGGAGAAAGGGCAAAGCTACGAAAACTATCATATGTCCTAGGGTTCTTTCTTTTCTAGTGCCCCCAAGATAACTAACTGTTCATCATAACATCCCTATAAAAGAAGTTCTCTTTGTAGGGGAAAGTTCTCAAGAAATTGTGCTTCTTTTTAACCCTTAATTTTTTTTCATCTCTTAGGAAACTGCATGTGTTTTACCAGGAAAGCAACAATCCTGTATGCTCATATATATAAAAATAAGTCTTGAAGCTCTCCATTTAGCTCAGGGGTGCGGAACCTTAGGGTCAGTGGCTCAATCCTGCCTCTTATTTAATTTCATTTGTCAAATACAGTAGAGGCTTTGTTATCTGTGCTGAGAGATTCTGATGATAGAAATGCAATCTAAGATGCCTCTGGATCACTTAGCTAAGCCAGGGAAGGAAAGAGCCAAGGGCAGACAATGGGGGAAAAAAGGGACAAGAGGGTAAGGCACAAATGCTAAGGCTTTTTTTATCTATTCACTAAGAATTTCTGAAACTTTCAATCCCTTCTTCCCAGGTATCTTCCATCCTCTATGACTGGTTCAATCATCAAAAACATTTCTCCCCCTTTCTTCCTTGTCCTTTTTCTTCCTTTTATTCTTATGTATATGTGGTCATGAGGGATGTTTATTAGTAGTCAATAGTTTTTTCCTTTTTTCCTAATGTTACTTATTCCATTTTACTTGATTCCTATTTTACTACATCCTGGAGCTGTTAGTTAATTAATCAAATCAAAAACAACATTACAACTCTGAATGCTTATGTATAAAAATAGTTACTACAAATGAAAGGGTTTTCTTTTTTTACTTTTATACAATAAATCAGTTAAGTACTTATATAATTTTTGGTTGTATACTAGAGATTAAGTTGGAGGATAAAAATACACATTTTCTTCTAAACAATAACCTTTTTCCATTTTAATTTATAAATATACATAATTAAACCATTAATTATACACTATGATGTTAAATAGTAAGTGTTCCACAATTCCTTAATGACATATTTTGAAAGAAAATTATTCTTTTAATTTAGTCTTTCTGAATCACAAATAGCTTAATTTAACTATAAAATGCAAAGCTAAAGAAGCTAGGTTTTCCTTTTTTTTTTTGGATATAAATAAAATGCTTAACCATGATTTTCTCAGCTCTTCTTATAAAAGCAAAAAATTAGAATCCTCTTATAAAAAGTTTCTTTAGAATAGATATAGGATACTGTAATATTAGTAATAATAGTGTGTATATCTGTATCTATATACATGTAATAAACATAATATAAAAGATTCATTTGTAACATACTCATGCTCAAGGAACTTACACAATAGATCTAAATCAAAGAAGGTATTATCTAAAAAGCAACAAAGGAAAGATTATACAAGAAGCTAACATGAGCATCATTAATATGTGCTGCTAAAAAACACTGGATGGATGTGTCACATATGGACAGTCAGTAAAAAGGTATTCACTCTATGTAGTGACAAAAGACTTTTTAAGTCTTTTCCTGCTTATCAAGATAAAATTATTTCTCCTCTTTTTTTTTTCCTTGCAGTTTAAGTGAGCCTCATCCATGAGAAAGGTGCTGTCCTGATGCTACCAGCATCCAGGATCCTTCTATTTATAGAATACAAAGAACACAGGCAGGAGACAAGCCTGCAAGCTCCCTTTTGCTGATTCAAACTCTGCTCAAGATAAACCTCTTTTACAGGAAAAGGTCATTTCATTTGCTAAGACCCACTCCATTCTGGGGATTGGCGGATAACTCCGACAGCTAAGTTAGAAATGAACCCAAGTCCACCCAATAAAATGCAAGTAGTAGTAACAACAATAATATTAATGAAAATAAGAACAATGATAAATAATTCTCTGCCTTACAGTTTATAGAAGAGACTTCCTTGGGATCTCTTACCCCTTCACGGCCAGTCTGGAAATTCTATGGACCCTTGTCTAAAATGTCTCTCATACCCATTTCTTTTTTCTCATCATCCTCTTGCATTAAAGCTATCTTCTTTTCCAGTTTTTGTATGGATTTTTTCATTAGTTAACTCCTCCTATTAATTTTATATACCACTACCAGATTAATTCTTATAATTTACAACTTTAATCAAGCCACTTCCCAGCTCAAAAACTGCCAATGGCAATTAACCATTGCCTCATGCATAAAGTATATTATCAATATTCCAGATTCTCTTATTCCTGGCTTTAATTTATCTTTTCAACATATCTTTTACCTTTCACATTCATGCAGGCTATTTATTCAATTATTTTTTTCTTTAATGGGATTTTCACAGTTTCCGATCTCGTTATCTTTGTTTAAGCTATCCCCTTGACATAAAATACATATTATTCCTTTTTCTTTGTTAATAAATTTTTATTAATTTTAATTGTTTTTAGGTCATTTTTGTTGTTGAGTTGGTTCAGGTGTATCTCATTCTTTGTGATTCCATTTGGGGTTTTCTTGGCCAAAATACTGGAACAATTTGCCATTTCTTTCTCTAGCTTATTTTACAGATCAGGAAACTGAGCCAAATAGAGTTAAGTGACTTGCGCAGGGTCACATAGCTAGTAAGTGTTTGATGCTAATTTGAATGTAGGAATATGCCTTTTCTGAGTATAGAAACTATGATCTATCCACTGCACTATCTAGTTATATCACTTTTCAATATAAATCTGTTTTTCCTTCCCTCCCCACCCCTAAGAGACATCTTTTGTAAAAAAAGAGGTAGAAGTGGGAGAGATAAGAAAAACTTCCAAGAAAACTCATTAATATAAATATCAACTAAGTCAAATAGTACATGCAACATGCCAAATCCATAATTCTCCATCTATACAAAGAAGGAAAGGAGGTAGGAATAACACTTTCTTCTCTTTTGGGGGGACTAGACAGCTTTGCAGCATTTTTTGTCCTTTCCATCTACACTCTTGTACTCAAAATGGTTTACTGATTCTGTTACTTTGTCCAAGTTCATATTACCTTCCCATGCTGTATTCATTTTTATTATCATTTTTTTACAGCATGATAACATGTCATTAGATAAATGCACCAAAATTTGCTTAGCCACTCACCAAGATGGTGCATCACTACTTGGGCAGCTTAGGATCAGGAAAAGATCCATAGATTTAGGCTCAGATGCCACTTTTTATACTTGCTACTTATGGGCCAACTACACCCCTGGACCTCAGTTTCTTCACCTATAAAATATGTGGGATAGAGATAGAGGTCTCTTCTTGCTCTAAATCTATGATTCTGCTTAGTTTCTAGTTCTTCACTACCTCGAAAAAGTGCCTCTGTAGATACTGTGATGACTAATGGCTATGAGAATACGCATTAATAATAAGAATAAACCAGCATTTATATAATTCTTTAAGATTTACAAAGCACTTCACAGATATTGTCTTATTTGATCCTTACAACAACCCTGGGAAGGGGGTATTACTATTATTATTTTACAGATAAAGGAACTGAGACAAACAATGGCTAACTGTGACTCGTCCAGAGTCATACAGCCAATAAGCATCTGAAATGGATCAGAATGCAGATCTTCCTCACTCTACCACTAGTTTAGCCAAAAGCTATCTGCCTGGCAATAAACTCTAAGTCAAAGAGTATGGAAAATTTTAGTTATTTTCTAAGTGGTATTTAAAATTGTTTTCCAAAAAGTTGGGTGCCCAGTTTTAAAGTTCAAATACCACCCTCTCATCATGAAACTAGTCTGGACAGAAAAAAATTATTCCTTCCAGATGACAGATCCAGAGTCTTACAAGACCTTGGGGGCTATTTGGTCTAATTCCTCAAATCGTCCTATTTTATAGAAGAAGTAAAGAGAGGTTAAATAACTTGTTCAAGATCCTTTAGGTAACAAATGGCTGAGATTAAATTTGAACTTGGGTCCTCAGATTCAAATTAAGTGTGTTTTCCAATACACAATCGTCCCTTATCAAATCCCTTGAGAATTCTCTACAATTCTCATTACAAACTCATATATTTGTTGACTGAGTAATGTCTTATTTAAGGCAAAATAGTGAGTAATAACCAAATCATTTACTGCCACACACATATAATAAAATGCACTTTGGTTTTGTTCCCTTTGGTCCCAGTTTTTGGCTTCAGTGACAGCAATGACAGAGGAAGAAAGAAACTCTTGGGTCATGTGAATAATTCTCCAAACTGGTAAGCAGGAATCGAAGGTGATGAAAGCCAAACTTATTCTATGATTATGAAATGTCAAGGTCAAGAGTGTTACTCTGGTAATTGTTCTGAAACATTTGGCAACTATCAATCAGCAAATATTTATCAAGTGACAACTTTATAAAGGATACTGTCATGCCATGTCCTGACTTATAGAAGATCATCATTTAGCTCAGGATATAAAATACATATAAATTATGTATATGTGTCCCTCTATGTGTGTGGGGAATGTATATGTGTGTATGTATGTGTGTATATATATATATATATATATATATATATATATATATATATATATGTGTGTGTGTGTGTGTGTGTGTGTGTGTGTGTGTGTGTGTGTATTTATGGATATATGTATGTGTATATTTTATATATATTACATAGTTTTGGGGTTGCTTTGTTTTGTTTTTTGTCTTTCTTTGTATCCTCAGCACTTAGAGCAGTATCAATATGTAGAAAGTAAGGCATAAATGTTTGTTGACCACTGACTGAGTGAGGGACAAAGAAAGATAAGCACCCTGTAAATGGTACAGACAATAATGTATTCTGGAAGTTCAGAGAAGATAGAGATCATAGTGGGCAAAAAGCAGAGAAAGCATCAAAAAATAAAATAGCTGAGTCTTATAAGTTGTATAGATCTTTCACAAGGTAGAAGAATCACAAAGGCATTTTGGGCAGAGAGAAAAAAAGCCAGAACTTCAATATCCTTTCCTTCATGTCCTACAACTTACCATTAAACCAAACCTCCAACCGATTCTTTTGATAAAACCTATTACCAGAAGTAAAAGAGCTAAACAAACAGATCTAACTCAATGAAATGAATAATAGTTTGGATCTCAACCTCCTCCTAAGATAGATTTCTCTAAGCAGAAAATGAATTACTGATGACTACTTAGAGGTGTTCAGCTATTTTAAAAAATTATCAATCATCATCTACAAAGCACTAAGATTTTGAATCAAAAATGCTCTAACAGCTAAAATGCTGCTCTCCAAGAAACCCTTCCTTTGGGATACAAATTCACTTTACAAGAAAGTAAGTTCAAATTCCCAACTTTTTCTTTTTTTTGCAATTAACTAAAACTAGAAAGGCAAATGATGCCTACTCCATTGTCATGCTAAATATTTTTAATCCCTTTTCATTATGTACATGCACTTAAATACATTATTTTGTAGCTCTTTGTACATGAGAATAGCATTATTTTTGTACCTCAAATGACATAATAATTTCTATATATTAGCTGCATCATCAATGTTCAAAGGAATAATTGATGTGTGTCAATATAGAAATGCTTTATGAAATCAAATCCTAATTATTCTAATAACAATTTTTAAAAATACTCTAAAGAGAGATCATAGTTATTTCATGCTTTTGTAAGTGTTAATATTCTGACTGCTTTGTGTGGTCCCAAACTTCTCACACTTAACCAGAGTAGTTCAAGAGTTTGGCTGTTTTTAACTAAGGAGAATGATCCATTTATTATATGTCATTGAGTCATGTAACAAGGGATCCTGGCAATTCTGGCTTCAACATAAAAACAGGCAACTACATCAGGAGAAAAAAATGAGACAGTCACCATTAATTTCCTATTTCTGTTTGATTTGGGGATACATTTCTTCAGTTATTTCATATTGTAATCAGAAGACAAAGTAGGAAGTCAAGTCCATGGCAGATTTGAAATTTAATCATCTATCAATCAACATGCACTGGTTATTATTCCAACTATAATTCTATAATATACCATTTTAAGTATTCTCATTGGGAGAATTAACATTAAATAATTAACTTTAGATAAAAGATAGGAAAAGATATATAATATCTAAAAAGTAGCACTGATCTAAACCTCCTTTCCCAAGTTCCCTAGAACTTTTCTTTGGAAAGATTTAATAATACTGTTCACATATAAAGACTCAATGACACACCACACTGATTATCTCAATCATTCTTGCTATTTTTATATTTTAAACTAAGAGAAACTTAGCTGGACTAGCATTTTATCTGACAATACATTAAATTATATTAATGCTTTTAATGGAGCAAAATATATGAAAAAAAAGTATAAAGAACTATTGGTTTAAACAAAGGCACCAAAATAAATATTAGATTCAACTGAACTAGCCCCATTAAAACACTCCTAAGCTGACTGTTCTGTCAAAAATTCCAATGAAGCAACAGGAAAACATCTATAACAAAGTTTCAGTATAGTGTACCAGTCTCTAACATTACCTTACACAGAAAAGGAACTTAAAACTTCATGTGACAAAGGTAAATCAAGGTGAAGAATCATGGAACAGGAAAATCATTAGAATAAACAAATACTCCATTCTTTTCAAGAAGAGACTTGGTCTGGTAGGTAGACACAGACATGGAGTCAAATCTCCAGGTCTTTATTTATAAAGTTATGAGGCTCAAACTTGTACAAAGGGATTCTTATAACTTAAAGTTAAATAATCATAGCTATTATTTGGGGGAAATGCAGTATAATCTCAGTACTTTGGAATAGATAGATGTGTCAGTTTGAATTTGGTGAAAATCTAGATTATAAGTAATTTTTAATTTAACTTTAAATATATATCATAAGGAATACCAGTATCATCAGTATTTATTTGGCAATAAATTAAAGTCAGTCCTTTTACTTATTGCCAAGTTGTTATTGTCATCATTTGTTCTTTGTTCCCAAAGAGATCCATCACATCAGGGAAGTGATACCATGACATGTAAGGGAACAGGAGTTAAGTGAGGGAAGGCTGGGCAAGTCACTTGCCTCACTTTCCCCTCAAGAGTCATCTGGGTCCAGTGACAAGGTATAGATCTGGACAACTGTAGATAGCCCTGGATGCAATGGGAGAAAACCCTTTTAAGCTAAGCTCTTTCCTAAGTCTCAGTTTGACTGAGGGCACATCAGTGATTAAGGAAAAGTAAGAAAAGACCAAATACTTAAGGTCTGACAAATACAGAATATAGGACTTGATGGTTTCTTTGCATTTCTGTATGCTAAAGCTTAAAGCCACACTATTTTCCAGTTAGTTGATGGTTGATGAAATATTCTGCTATATGAAAGATTATACATATTAAAGATGAGCACCTTCAGAAAATCTTGATGGAAATATTCCTTCCACAGTGCACGTTATATATTCTAATTCTATTTTATTGACTTATTGCCAAGTACAGTCCATTTGGGAATAACTCTAATATACAAATCAACATCCATTTATTCAACAAGCTTTTATTAAATACCTACTATGTGCAAGGCCCCATATTAGGTTCCAGGAAAAGACTATAAATACCCCAAAACTTTCTACTGAGAAAAATAGATGGATGTGTAGATATCAACACAGAAAAGACTTGTTTGACTGGAATGTAAAATGTATGAGGAATAATCAGTCTGGAAAATGATTTGTTAATAAATATATCCATGTTGGTAAAGGAGACATTATGGTGCTCTGAACAGAGATCTGGCCTTGAAATCAGGACAATCTAGGTTCAAGACCTGCCTCTGACACATATTAGCTGTGTGACTCGGGAAAGTCCCTTAGCTGCCAAGTCCTCAAACAACTTTCTAATACTTTATTTGCAGGGAGAAGATGCTGACCTGTTTTGGTAGAAGAAACTTCCTCTTTCTCACAGTTCTACTTCTTATCCCAATTTGATTCCTCTATTATTGTTTAAAAAAAAAAAGAAAATTTCTAAATATGTTACACATGAAACAACTAAGAATAATGCATCTTGTGTAATTTATTTATGGTCTTACTTGACTTACACATGTGGATGTTCACCAATAACCATCAAACAGGTTTGACTCTTTTTGATACTATTGCTTTCAAGCTGAAAGCCCATTCTTTTAACTGCTTAAAGACCACTAATCTTTTTAGGAACAACCAGCACAAGAAAACTATTTGTCTAATTTGTCAAACAGCATCCTAAAGGAGAAACAGGAGCTAACATGTTCCACTCAAACCACAGCCATCATCCCAAGTACCACTTCTCAAACATAAAATGACTCTTTGCCCCAAAGCCCTAGGAATAGCCATAAGTTCCAATATGCCCAGTTTTGCTTCCAACTTAGTCCTGAAATCATCATTTAGAAGGGCATCTCTTGAAGAGGGGGGAAAAAAGGAATACACCAATCCTCTTGATGAGGTCCTGGGTAGCTAAATGGGCTTTAACAGAAAAAGTCTGAATTACTATAAACAATCTGGAAGCAAGCAGGGAGAAGCACTGATAGGATTATAAGTGCAACTTTCAATTTTGATCAGGACTTTAGTTCTCTAAGTGGATTTTATTCTTTGCATTAATTAAATAATCATAACCTCACAGTTACTATACCCAAACATACAGGCAATTTATGACATCAACACAAAGGTTATAATTTCCCTATAAAAGGCCTATCCTACAGAAAACCCCAACAACCATCCTCCCCAACTTCTTTAGGAATTTACTCTGCCCATTAATAGTGTAATCCCTTACTTGCCACATCTTAATGGCAGCTTGTCTTCCCTCTAATGGCATCTTCCTCCTAAACAGAATCTTCTCCCTAGTTAATTGCTAAAAACCTTTTTCTTTGCTAAAACCCATATATTTACTTAGGGAGAGTCTGACTACACCCTGTATCTTATCACTTCCATCACAAGCCATGATCAGGGAAACAATCTTTCTGGACTTATGACCTAGCAATTGCACCTGTAGGTGTTACGTATTGCCCTAGAGTTCTCAGAAGCCATAACTACTAAAGATTATTTTAAAAAGAAAGTTCAACACCAAAATCCTTCATCAAGTGAATCAAAAGTAATAAAGTGATACTTTTAAAAAGCCTCATTGCCACAAATCTTGGAGTATACCCTAAGGATCAATGGATTTTCAAATGGATTTTCAGCTGGAAATTCCTATATATGTTGTTTTATTAGTATATAAGCTTCTTAAAGGGCTTTTCTTTATGCTTTAATCCTTTCTACTTATATATTTGATTGGCATATTATAGTAAAGAGATTAATAAATGCAGTCATCGATTCATTTATATATTATTTTATTCTAAATGGGCTGTTACCAAAGACAATTGTTTTCATCTTTTTTTAAAGTCACTTGTGATATGTTAATAGTGTCTAATAAAGATGGCAGTTAAATGAGCCATTAGACCAAAAAAGAAAAAGGTTAAGAAAGAAATACATTCCTACAATTAGGAAAAAATTAGTTGATTTGTAGTGAGGCACATTAGATTATCCACCTACTTTGGTGGTTAATATACAGTCAAAGAATTTTAGGGGTGACAGAAACCATATACATCCATCTAACATGAGGCTCTTAAACAGATAAATAAATTGAGGCTTTCAGAGGAAAAGAGAGATACCTAGTTAGTGGCAGGTCCAAGGCTAGAACTTCAGACTATCAATTCAATTCTCTTTTCAATACAGCAAACTGACTCTTTTATATGCTGTTTGTGTAAGTAAGCAAGACTCTATTAATAATATGGATCTACATAAAGCAACAGCTCATTTATCTAGAAGACTAGCTTTCTCTCAATGCAGAAGGTAGCAGATTGGAAAAAGCAAGCTCCCATGACTGTGGCGTCAGCCATCATGGGGTAAGGAGACGGGGACTATAGCAAGCAAATAGAACTGAATAATAACAGCATGCTCAGTGAATACAGCCTCAAACAGCATTCTATACCTCAATGCTCTAAGTCCTAAGTTAAGTACAATAATCAACCCTCATAATGCTGACACTGAATCATTAAAAAAATAAAAAAAATTAAAAAAAAAAGGTGAAGTCATGTGCAATATCAACTCTTGCCATAAGGCACATGTTATTCGTTTTTCAATTGTGTCTGACTCTATGACCCCTTTGGGGGTTTTCTTGGCAAAGATACTGAAGTGTTTTTGCCGCTTCCTTTTCCAGTTCATTTTACAGATGAGGAAACTAGGGCAAACAGAATTAAATGATTTTCCTGGATCACCTATTTAGAAAGTGTCTGGGGTTAGATAAATTCAGGTCTTCTTGACTCCAGGTTTAGTGCTCTATCCACTACTCCCACCCAGCTGGCCATCATTTATTTTCAATAGAAAAAATGTTTTTAAATAAGACAATACATACTCAAACGCTTATGTGTCAGTTATTTGAAGGTTACAACTATGTGAAAAAATGTATTTCCTAATATGACAAAGGAGGTATCCACATATTTTAAGAGCTTTAAGGTACAGTACATTTAAACGCACTAAAACCAAGGCAAGGATATAAGAGAAGACCTGTGTTATCTCAATAATATCAAATACAGAAATTCTATAGAAACAAAAAAAAAAAAAAAAGGCAGTAGAAATAGCTGAATCTCTCTTCCTAATCATGGAGAATGTGCATAAAAGAGAGACCACAGAACCAGAGACATATAAACAAATTTTATTCTATCTGAAAAAATAATATATGCTAGTGAAATATTAACAGTTGCTAGTGAGCTTGGTACCAATAACAGATAAATTCTGCATTATTAAGAAGGTCATTTATTAGAATTTAGGAAGGGAAACTATGATCAATAAGAATCATCATAGGTTCATTAGGAAAAAATCATGATAAGTTAATTTTATTATCTTTTCTGACAGGATTGCCAGGCTGGTAGATTAGGGGAATACTGGGAAAAGGACACCTAGATGTTGACAAAACTCCTGTACTTGTGATTCAAAAAGTTTCACAATATCCATGTTAACAAAAGGAAGACATATGGACTGGATAATGGTACAGCAAAACAGATTGAGCTACTTGAACAATAAAACCCAGAATGACTGACATCAACCTGGAGCTTAGTCTCTACTAAAGTACTTAGAGATCCTTAGTCTTGGTTCTCTTGTGTTCCAATTTGATAGAAACAGTTGTTTACAAAGCACTGGTCAATGGCTCTCTCTTATACACAACATGCCATCTCTCTGCATTTGCATTGGTTGCCCCCATACATATAACAAAGCCTGGAATACATTTCCTCCCTACCTCTCTCTACCTCATAGAACCCTAGATTTACTTCAAAATTCAGTACTACCCTCTAGACAGGACATTTCTTAATTATCCCAGTTATTAGTATTGCCATCCAATTACCTTGTGCTCAATTTGTGAATTTATGTATTGCATCTTTGAATATTTACTTACTTTGTTTATCTCTGAATATAATTTTGTATTAATAGTTGGATAAGTGGTACAGTTGCCAGAGTACTGAATTTGCAGTCAAGAAGTCTTGAGTTCAAATCCCACCTCAAATCCCATATATTAGCTATATAGCCCTAGGCATTTAACCTCTTAACAACCTCTGTCTGCTTCAGTTTCCTTGGTTATAAAATGGAGATAATAATACCTATTTCTCTTATGAAGATAAAATGAGACATTTGCAAAGTGCTTTGCAAACCTTAAAGTGCTATATAAATGATAGTTGTTATCATCATTATAATCTAGTTATATGTTCATATATTATTTCCTCAGATAGATCTAAGCCCCTTAAAGGTAGAGACTGAGTTTTTTTGTCTTTGTATCTTTAACATCTGCTACATAGTAGATGCTTAATAAATTATTTTTCAGAGATTAGAAAGGGATAGTACAGGGAGATTGAGAGAATCTTAATTAAGAGAAGATCTAGATGGACTAGAATCATGGAAGCCATAGGCTGATGTGAAAACCATAGACTTTGTATTTGTTAAATATAAAGATGTAATGTAGAAGTGTTGGACAGATAAGGAGCTGGAGAAAGATATACCAAGACAAAACATAGTGTTTTAAAAATCAAAAAGCTGGGTATGTGAGCATTAGTGTAATATGGAGGTCCAAAAATTTCATGCAATAAAAGTACACAAATTGAATGAAAGAACAACACATTTTCTTGATCAGTATAAATTTAAATAACTTCTAGTTGTAGATGGTAATTTAAAAAATAAACTATAACATGTCTTGAGGAATGTGATTAGTAGGATGACCAAGCCATATAAGAATCAACTGAAATTAACACTACTATGTCTGTACCTTAAAGTGGTCAAAGAAAGAGGAAAGGAAAGTAATAAAAAGTATGAAATTAAGTACTTAAGGGTTCTCTGACCCCGTTTTAGGTTTTTTCTCCTTGTTTTTGGTCATACACTTTCTCCTGTCTGGAATATGATTTTTCTACTTCCACTTGTCTAAAACACTCTTATTCTTCAAGACTCATCTCCTGGCCACTTCTTTCAGAAAGCTTTCAGGGAATAAAATATATCCCAAATGGAACTTCTCACCCCCCAACCACAACCAATACCATCTTCAACTTCTTTACTTTTGTTAATGTCATTCCATCACTCTTCCCTTCCCCTTTTCTCTGTATCTCAGCAGCTGCTCTCCTATAGTTCATGTTTCTATGGCACTTTTAGGTTTACCAAGAAGACTCTGTAATAAAAAATTCAAGAGGTATTTCCCCTATTTCATATATATATTTGCTCTACAACTAAAATTTTATCCCCAATCATAGATATAAATATAGATATGTATAAATGTAATTAAATTAGAATATATATTTAGATATATATAGAGCTACATGCACATGTACATCTATACATATGTATGTATAAATATACATGTATATGTTTATATATCTATATCTCATTATAGGTGTGGATATATTTATATCTCTATTTATATAGATATAGATTCCTTGGGCATTTTAAAAATGCTTTAGAAACACAAGCCTTTAGTAATGCAAATGCTTTTGGCTCTGGAGTAAAACATAGCCCCTTATGCCTGGCATTTATAGCTCTTCACAATAGGGATTCATCCTGCCTTTCTAACCTTATTTTACATTTCTCTTTTTCATGTGGTCTACTTTCTAGCCACACTAGACTACTTTATTTTTCCCTAAGCTTAACATTCCTTCTTCATGCTGATATTTCAAGCTATTTACTAACTCACTCTAACCTATGTTTTCAATTCTATAATACCAAAACACTCCTTAATTAATACACCCAGTGGTCCTGCCAAACTATTCTGTTGCTTGTCTTTCACATACATTGTTCTTTTTCTTGCCTTGGTACCTTTATAGTCTGTTACCTACCCATTTCTGAATGGATTCCCTCCTTACCACAACTTCTAAGAATCCTTTCTTTCAAAGCTTAACTCAAATATCATGATACTTTTCTTGATGTCTTTCAACTATTAATACTTTCCTTCCAAAAATAACCTTATATTCATTTGAACATTCTGCATATACTTATACACTTCATATATATGATTGTGAGCTCATTGCACCCTCTGAAGCTGAGATTCAAGTATGGATCAATCCTCTCTCTGCTGCTTGTGTTAATTTTAGCCTAACAATTAAACAGAAAAAAACACAGGTCCTCCATCAGCCAGTACCGTGCCCTCCAAATGTGGAGCCCAGTACAGTAAATGGTGAAGTTTGGAATGCGGTGGAGAAGTCCTCTTACCTTAGCAGTAGAGTTTCCAGGGATGTCCACATTGATAATGAGGTTAGCACATGATTTGTCAGAGCTAGCTCAATGTTTGGGAGACTCCAAAGGAAAGTGTGGGAGAGGAAAGTATTACACTGACTACCAAGATCTACAGAGTTGCCTCATTGTTATGTGCCCAGGAAAATGCTTTGCTTACATTTGTATTGTCTGAGGAAGATGCCGAAGATCACCACATAGGGGAAGATCCCAGACAGAGACCCTTCCTTGAACTAAACTGCCAAGCACTCCAACTCTACTGCAGAGGGCACAACTCCATTAGGCTGGCCACCGTGTTCAAATGCCAAATAAACAGATATAGACATAGATATACACAGATAGATATATAGACAGACAGATATAGATATGGATAAATATAGATATAGACAGATGGATATATAGATAGATATAGACATGGTTACATATAGACAGATATAGACATAGATATACACAGACAGATACATAGACAGACAGATATAGATATAGACAGATATAGACATGGTTACATATAGACAGATATAGACACAGACAGATGGATATATAGATAGATATAGACATGGTTACATATAGACAGATATAGATATAGATATACACAGATAGATACATAGACAGACAGATATAGATATAGACAGATATAGACATGGTTACATATAGACAGATATAGACATAGACAGATGGATATATAGATAGATATAGACATGGTTACATATAGACAGATATAGACATAGATATACACAGATAGATACATAGACAGACAGATATAAATATAGACAGATATAGACATGGTTACATATAGACAGATATAGACATAGACAGATGGATATATAGATATAGACATGGTTACATATAGACAGATATAGATATAGATATACACAGATAGATACATAGACAGATATAGATATAGACAGATATAGACATGGTTACATATAGACAGATATAGATATAGACAGATATAGAATGGTTACATATAGACAGATATAGATATAGACATAGACAGATGGATATAGATAGATATAGACATGGTTACATATAGATACAGATATGGATATAGGTAAATAGATATAGATATAGACATGGTTACGTATAGATATAGACATGGATATAGATAAATAGATATAGACAGATGGATATAGATAGATACAGATGTGGATACATATAAATATAGATATGGATACATATAGATGTAGATACAGATATAGATAGATGGATGGATATAGATACAGATATGGATACATATAGATATAGATACGGATACAGATAGATGGATGGATATAGATACAGATATGGATACATATAGATCGGATACAGATAGATAATAGATATATAGATAAATAGATATAGATGTAGAAACCTGATATAGATATAGAAGGATGGATATAGATATAAACATATATACACACACATGTGTATTATATACATATGTACGCATGTGTATAGGTATGTACACACATATGTATGGATTGGTGCATGCATGATAGATACACACATACCTTCACACATGTGCATGCATGTATGCATAAACATGTGTGTAGGTATGTGTTCACATATGTATGGGTATATGCACAATATAGATATATACATACACACCTTCACATATATGCACATGCATGTACGCATAGACATATGTGTGGATGTCTGTACATATATGTGTGTTATGGAGAACTCAGAGGGCAAGCATTCACAAGCTGATCAGAAAAAGCAACACCAGACATTCTCAAGGTATCTCTTAAGAAGTTTAGAAGGGACGGTATTACATTGGAGACACTGGCACAGGACCGTCTAGCATGGTGTGCCCTCATCAGAGATGGTGCTGTGCTCTATAAGCAAAGCAGAAGTGAATCAGCCCAAAAGAAAGGTGAGATGTGCAAAATCAGAAAAGCCTCCACAAAAGTTCATATAGACTATTTATGTTCAATGTGGCAGAGCATTCTGAGCCTGTTATTGGTCTGCTCACCCGGCTGGACACACTGTAAGTTGACAAACATAGTGACGTCATTTTGGTCCTCTTCAAGACCAAAGAACAACTACCAACCAATCAGAATATAAATATACATATATAAAATCTATATTCATGAAATGTAAGCTCTCTGAGGGCAAGAACTATTTAATTACTCTCTTTGTATCCCCAAAGTATAGCACAGAGCCTGGCACACAGATACTTAACAAATATTTGTTGATTGTCTCTGATTTTGCATAAGCCATTTTCTTTAAGTTTGGAAATGAATCCCAACTTAACTTACTCTCTCAGAATCCTTATCTCTCTTACACACTCAATTCAGGTGCCACTTCTTCCATGACATCTTTTCTGTTCCCCTCAGTTGCTAATGTTCTTCTCCTCAAATATCCATATTTGTTACCCTTTGTTTATATTGCATCC
The DNA here is from genome assembly GCF_902635505.1 of Sarcophilus harrisii. Classification (NCBI taxonomy): domain Eukaryota; kingdom Metazoa; phylum Chordata; class Mammalia; order Dasyuromorphia; family Dasyuridae; genus Sarcophilus; species Sarcophilus harrisii. Next base: position 286,334,958 of record NC_045428.1, on the reverse strand, counting down.
TACCACCCACCTGATATAAAGCTTCTTGAAAGCAAATTTTCATTTTGTCTGCCTTTGTATTCCTAGTATTTAGCATAGTATCTTATAATAAACATTTATTAAGATTTACTTATAATAAAATGAATTTATTTATTGAATTATATTATATGTAAAGTAAGTAAAAGCAGTTACTGAGAGGTGAGGTTAGAAAGTTATATTGAAATTGACTGTGAAGAGCCTTTAATGCAAAGACCAGGAACTTCTATACTTCAGAAGGAAATGGGAAGCCACTGAAGTTTGTTTTTTTTTACTAGAGGAAGAGTACGACAATAATAATTCTAACAGTAAATCACATATAGCATTCTGAGGTCAGGGAATTAGAGATTACTATAGTAGCTGAGTGAAAAATGTATTGGAAAGACCTGGAGTTTTAATTTTATTCCAAAGACAATAAGAATTTATTGGCAATTTTTTTAAACCTGACATTGCCTTAGGAATATTATTTTTATAGTTGTGTGAAAGTTTATTGGAGAAGCTGAGATATTGGAAACAGGGAAGATCAATTAGGAGACTATTATCATAGTCTTATGAAGCAGTGTTAAGTGTACGGGAAAAAAAGGAACTAAATAACTATCATGAAATAACGTATTAAAGAATGCTATAGCAAAAGAATTGACAAGACTTGAGAATAGATTGCAAATAAACATCTGGGTAGATAAAAACATCAAAGATGACTTTCAAACTTATGAACCTTGAGTGTCTGGGAAAATAAGACTGAAAGTGGAAAGATTGGAGTAGGTAGTAGATTTGCAGGGAGAGAAATAATATTTCCTTTTCTACATGTTGACTTGAAGATGCCCCCAAAATAGTTCTATGATGAGGAACGGGAGTTCAGCAAAGAGATTAGTACTAGATATGTACATAATTAGCTAGCTAGACGTTATCTTAAAAGAGATACTAATTGATCCTATGAAATAAGATGTCAATATTCAAGGAAAGAGTGAATGAAGAAAAAGAAAAGTGTTAAAGGGCACCCTAGCCTTGAGCCTTGATTTCTGTTTTGAGGAGTAGGAGATAGTTGATGATGTATTAAGAAAGAGATTAGGGGGAAAAAATGGTCACATACTTAAGAGTGACAGGGATAACTGTGACAGGAAACCCACCACCTAATGAAGAAATTCCACTATTCCCCCTATCATAGGAATAGGACTTGTGATTTCACCGATATAGAAAATTCCCTGGTAGGAAAACTCTCTCTTACTAATGCAGGTCAGTGCCTTCAATTAGATTTCAAAAGGACTGCCTAAGGAACTGAGATATTAAGTGACTTGCCAAAAATTTGTTTTCCAATGAATGGAAATGTTCATTCATTCACACTCCTAGGTATTCCTTTTGGGACCTTGTAAAATAATTTTGATCTCTCTTCTAGATAACAGCCTTTCAAATACTAATAGTCAAAATATCTTCCTAGCGATTTTTCTTCTCAAAGCTAGAAAGCTATAAAATGTATTTAAAATATTTTTTGTTGTTAAAGATCTTGATCATCTGATCCTTTCGCCCTAATAGAACATAAGGTTTCTGAATAGAAAACATCTGTCTCAGTATCTAACATATTTTTGTGCTTGTTAAGTCAAGTCCCATTCTTCTTGACCCCTTTGCAGTTTCCTGGCAAAAATACAGCAATGGCTTGCCAATTCCTTCTCCAGCATATTTTATATATGAGGAAATTATGGCAAAGAGTTAAATGACTTGTCCAGGTTCACACAGCTAGTAAGTGTCTGAAGCTGGATCTGAATTAAGGTCTTCCTGACTCCAGGATCAGCACTCTATCCACCAAGTAACCTGGCCACCCAGTCACATAGGAGACACTTAATAAACATGTATGTTAAATTTTAATATCAATGCAAGTGTTCTAACATGGATTTGTCAAAATCAGAAACTAATATGTTGATGAAAGGAATATTCAAGAGTAGTGATTCAAAAAGTATGTGAATTTCTGATTTATTCATCTTTGTATTCTTTAATGGTAAGATACTTAGCGGTTCACTGGATAAAGTGTAGACCTAAATTAAGAATAACCTGACTTAAAACTCTGGGAAACTCAGTTATTCTCTCTAAACTTCAGTTTCCCCATTTATAAAACAGGCATACTTCACAGTGTTTCTGTAAATCCAAAAATGAGATAATATTTATGTTACCTTGCAAATCTTGAAGCAAGTGCTTTATAAACAGCTAGTAATAGTATTAATCATCATTATAGCATGTTGAATGTAATAGTTACTTAATAAACAATGATTGGATGAATCAATGAATGAAGAAATGAAGAAAAGACATTCACCTACATCTAGGTGTCTAATTGTGATATATCCTAGGAAAGTACTTTTGCATGCATTTTTAAAGAATAATGTACATTTTTCAGTCTTCCTTTCATTCTTCTCCTTATCATGGCTCTATGAAATGAAAACTATGTGCACCAAAGTATTTGACTATTATGTTATTAATTCTGAGAATTATTATGTTGCCCAAGTGGTGAGTGAAATGATACAGTAAGTTCCTTTTTCTGAAACTCTGTGGAGTATCTATTCCAGGCTTATAAGAACATTTAAAAACATTTAAACAGGTTTAAATAAAATAACTCCTACTGCTTTACCATTCTGTCTTTGGATTAGTCATGAGTCTCAACTTCAGTGGCACATTCAGAAATCAAAACTTGTGAACATTCACAAGATTGCACCATCATACACATCGCCAACACTAAGAAACTGACATGGGTTGCACGCTTGGAATGATATTTTAAAATTTCTTATAAGCTGTTCAGAAGAGAATGTCTTTAGAGCACCTAAAACAACCATTTAGCCATGAAAATTAGCATGGAATAGTTCTGGAGCATGAAATAAAGTTCAAAGAAACCCAAGGACTAATTACTCCTATATTCCTTACCAGGGTTTGCACTAGTACCAAAGACTTTGGAAAGGCTTGGTGCAAACTAGCAATACACACACACAAACAATAACCCTAACAAAAAAGTCTCTCTCTCCAAATTATTGTTCTTCATGACAGACATATTTCACATATCTCTTAATTTTAAAAGTTTGAGTTTTCGAGTTGCTCTAATTAAAAAACAAATGTAGAAAAAAAAGCTGTCAAATATTTTCCTTCAACTGGAAGTGATTGAATAGATGAAATATTCTTTTAAAATGCCATCAACAACTGTAATTATCAAAACTTTATGATAATTATTAAAAATAGAAAAGTAGATGAATAGAACAGGTAAGACAAGGAACAATCAAAAAATATTTGAACTCAGTCACTAGTGATAAATAAACTTCAAAACATAAATTACCTAAAACTTCCTCTTTGATAATAACTTCTAGAAAAACTATTAAGTAGGCTAGTAGATATTAGGTTTTAGTCTAACATCTTACATTATATTCTAAAATAAAATCAAAATGGTTATATTTTAATATTAATATCATATTGAAAAGCAGAACAAAAACAGATAATATAACTTTTGCACTATAAAAAGGGATAAATTCTTAACCAATCAAGAGACAGAAGCAATTATAAAAGGTAAAAATACATAAATTTGGTTATATGAAATTATAAAGCTTTTCACAAATAAAAGTACTGGACTTAGATAAAAAGGGAAATGTTAAACTAGGAAAAAATCATTATTCAAAAATTTTTGGTAAAATGGATATATTTGATATAGATAACTCACAGAAATATCACAAAAAAGGCATTCCCCAATTTTAAAAAGGTGGTTAAAAAGAATTGTGCATGAAATTCTTTTAAGAAGGATTTCGAAATATTTGCTATTGAAATAATGTCTGAAATCATTAATAATAAGAAAAATGCAAGTTAAAACATCTCTGAGATTTTACTGAACACCCTGCAAATTGGGGAAGATCATTTAAAAAAAAAAAAAAAAAGGAACAATCAATGTTGGAAGGACTGTGAAATGTATAGGCACACACTAATGCATTGTTAGTAGAGCTGTGAACTGACACAACCATTCAGGAAAGAAATTTGGGCATATTAGTTGGTTTATTTTCATAATCTCAAACATGATCTTTTGGATCTTTTGGGAAAAAAAACACTCTAAAAATACAGAAGGAATGGCTAAAGAAACTGTGATATATAAATGTAATGGAATGCCGGTGTGCTATTAAAAAAAAAAAAACAAAAAAACAATAAATGTGATATAGAGAAGCACAGAAAGACTTGCATGAACTGATTCAGAAAGAAGCAAAACAATATAAATAATTATAACATAAATGGAAAAAATGACAATTACAAAATAATCAAAACTGAATGTTGTGAAATTATAAATAAAGTTTGACTCCAAAGAAGAGAAATGAATATAAATATTTACTCTTTCTCCTTTGTAGAGATCAGGATTTGTCATTGTGGAATACAACTGTAGGTATTTTTAATATATTAACTGGATTTGGTGTATTTCTCTCTCCTTTTCATTTCTGTTTTTTACATAAATTCTTTTATATAATAATTGGTTCTGTTAATAGGGAAGTAGGGATATAGGAAGAAATCTAAATGATGTAAAAAACAAATGATATCAACAAAACAATCAACATTTTAAACATTCATTTTAAACTTAGGCACATCCTTAAAGGAATGTAGTGTTTTAACAATATAGATTTTTACCTCAAAGCTGAAAAAAGACTCTACACAACTAGCGATAAAGCTATAACACACAAAGAACTAATAGAAATATTGAATATTTTTAATTTGATCTATGAACCTTCTATGAGAAAATGGGTCAAAGTTTCAAATTAGAAATCAACTACATAATGATTCTAAAATACTTGAATTTTCCAAATACCTTCCACAGGAAACAAGACAATGAATGAGTTATAAAATACTATAAACAATGGAAAACTGTGACTGACCATGCATTTTAAGGTTACCATTTAACAGAACTGTGGGTTGTCAAATTAAGAAATTTCATTATAATAGCATCACAGTGGAAAATTGTTTTGGTATTATCTCACATTATCTTTAATATTAAGTCTCAGCAGTCAGATTTGGAACCTAATTAAGTAATTAGACACAAATTTCCTGTATGAAAATAATACTTCCTCCTTTTAAAAGTGGCCACCTATTGGGTTTGTAAATTAGCTGTGTTTAAGAAAAGGCAAACAATCTGTTTGGAACAGGCTGTATGTTATCCCTACTCAGCAATCCAAACAACACACTGAAGTGTTTAATTATAGAAGTGTAACAGAGCTCAATATGAATTTTTCAAATAATGGATTCTTTTTGTTTGTTTTGTTTGTTTACTGTATAGACTTAAATATGAATAGATAAGTCTATATAATGGAAAGGTATTGTTTAGTACTTTATTGGACATTTTCTGAAAGAATGGAAATCAGCTATCTTTTTTTAAATTTAGTTTTTAAATTCTCAGATTAAAAAACAAACAAATCTAGTTTCAATAACAAATATAATTCCAACAAAAATGATAGAAAGATGCAATAACATAAAAACCTCTAGATCCATTAATTACATATCTACTATACTACTAATAATTCATTCAAGATGCAAAAATCTTAAGCAATTTATGAGAAATTTTTATGTTCCATGTTAGCTTGTTAACAACTTTATAAAAATACTGAGCCTGACAATGTTATTTTTCCCCACACTGAGCTATCTAATAAAATGTGTCACTTGAAACTCACTATTTCCTCCCCTGCTGGTTGTGCTTCTCATAGAGGTTAAACAATTGTTTGTTTGTTTTTATGAACGAAGGCTTATTTCTCTGAGATGAAACATTAAATAAAGCATATCAGATTTATTTCCATTCATATTTAGCTATTAAATATTTCTGTCTTCCTTTTATTTAGGGCGTGATTACAAAATACACAATAAAAGGAATTAAATTTATTTTCTCAATCAATTTAGTAAACAAAACCTAGATAGTTTCTTTAAGAAACAAAAAAATTACCATCAGTACCAAAAAAGATTATTATTCTGTCTCTGGAATAATTTTCCCACCTAGAAATACTGATATGAAATATTTCAAACAAAGTAGGTTTTTGTATACACATGCACAAAACAAAATGTATTTACCTTGTTCTAACATGATTTCTTTTTATTTTCTTTTTTGAAAGGGGGAAGGGTAAATTTAAACTCTCAAGCTGTAAGACTTTACAGCAAATAAGTCAAGTTGGCTCTATACAGTCATGTTCAATCTACCTCAACTCTTCATAAAGAAACTGAGATCTGGAAAGGATAAATTATTTTCCCAAGGTCTCACAAGGCAAAAAGAGACCTAAAAGGCATGTCACTTGACTCCCTATTCAGAACTCTTTGTTGTATACTGTATTGAGTGACTCTACAAAGCCCTCACTTGAGTAAATCAAGGCCAAGCCATCATAGCTCCTGAAAAGTCTTCCATTGAAATGGCTCTGCTGCCACAGTAATTTATTTCTAATATCCACCTGATTTTCTCTAGGGTCAAATTCACAGGGGATAAAGAATCTAATGATGTTTTCTTCCTTAAATTCATGGCAGAAGATTAGCTGTATGCTTCCAATAGTAACATCTACAATGAAGAAAAGCAACTTTGAAATTAGTTGCCAATGGCAACGTCCAACAATATTTTGAGTATTTTTATAGAATAAGGAGACCAATTAAGACAGGCAAGATTATTATATTCTTATCACAATCACACACTTAGAGATTCACTTTGGGCACAGAGTAAGTCTTTAATAATACCTAATTTAATGATTAAATGTTTTTCTTTATGGTGGCAAAAAAAAAAAAAAACAATTGGAAACTAAAGGCATACTCATAAAATGGAAAATGGCTGGAGAAAATCATGTGTGGAAACAGGATACAATACTGTTTATTGTGCTTCAAGAAAATAAATGGAAAAATACAACAACAGATAATTGCAAAAGGAAAGAAAAGGAAAAATGATCTGATGTTGAAGGAAGTGAGCAAAAATAGAAGAATAATTTCATAACACATCAGTATTATAAAAAAAGAACCATTCTGAATACTTTTACATACTGATGAAGAATGAAAAAACCTAATCAGGATAGTTTACACAATTAATAACAATACTAGAAATATAAACAAATATGAAAACTGTAAGAACTATAATCAACCATGACCATCCATGATTCTAGAGGACCAATAATGAACCATGCTATCTATCTCCTCCAAAGAACCATGCTATCTATCTCTTACCAGTGCAGAATAAGACACTCTGTCCTTTAAAAAAAAAAAACACACACAATTACAATATCTAATGAAAATTTTAAAAGTACAAAAATACCTAATTAAGTTATTGTCATGGTAGTTCATAGTCAACATAGCTTTTGTGGATAATACATACCTCCTTGGCCATGTCTGTATATTTCTGTTTTTCCTTTGGGTCTAGAACTGCCCACCAATCAGCCAGTATCTTGGTAGCACCACGGTTATCCAGCCGGGGATGTTCCTGACGAACAAGGGAGCGATGGCGTTTACAAAATAAAAGAAATGCATTCATTGGTCTACGAGCTCGCTGCTCTGAAGATTCATCATCTTCGGTCTCATCTACATCGTGCTCTAGGCCATCAGCTCCAAGAAGTTGGACCTATTAGCACAAAAAATGACAAAGAAAATCATTTACAGACTTTCCCTTTTTTTTAAAAAAAAGTATAATAACTAAAGGACTAAAGTGCGATAATATTATATCATAAGATTAGTAGAGGAAGCATAGATTTCCTAGATCTATTTAACAGTTTTGACACAGCCCAGGCAAATGGTTATCATTTTACTCTACAGGCACTGTAAATTTTCATATATTATAGTAACAACCATACACCTTTTTGTATTAGTAACAGCAATATTTTAATTAAAACTTAATATCTATGAAAATGTCATTGTTTAAATATTAAAAAGCAAATTTAGATTATATGGGAGGGGGCTGCCTCCAGGTATCAATAGAGGAATTAGCCAGAAATTGGTGCTGAGATAATTTAAAATTTAGAAAGTGAAGAGAAAGCTATAATTAAATCTTCAAGTCTGTTAAAAAAAAAAAAAAAAAACTTCTGAGTAGTAAAGATAATGTGACTGAAGATGGATACGTCAGAGTAAATGAAATCTATATTCCTATGATCCTTTGAAATAAAAAATCTGATGGGACTAAAATTATAGAGGCTCAAAAAGTAGTATTCATTTAAATCTTGTACTTATTAACCTTCAAATTAAGTCTCTTAGAAAGCCCACTGCAATGTCCTTCACTCTCATACCTTCCCCTTTCTATTCTCATTGCCCCTAGTGAAGTTTTTGAGCTCCTTATTATCTACTGGACTAGTGAAATAGCCTTCTAATCAACCTCTTCTACGTCAGACATTCCCATCTGCAATCTACCTTGCATACATTCAGAAAAATCTCCTGAAAACAGCTCTGATAGTGTCATTGCAAAGCTCTAAAATCCTTAATGGTTGACTACTGCCTAGAGTTAAAAAAAAAAAAAAAAAAATCACTACTCTAATCTTGAAAGATTTAAATAATTTACTTTCAGAGTTACACATAAAGACATTTATAGTAGCTGTTTTTGTTATATTAAGAAATGAAAAATTAAGGGGATATCAATAAAATATGATATAAGAATATGATAGAATACTATTGTGCTATAAGAAATGAAGTTTTAGAGAAACTTACAAAGTTTTAGAGAAACTCACAAAGAGTGACGTGAGCAGAACCAGAATTGTGATAAAATAACAATAACATTGTAAAGATGAACAAATTTGAAAGATATTGGAGCTCTGATCAATAATAATTCCTTAACAGTCCTGATAGTTGTGGTTGTGTTTATTTGTTTTTGTGACCCCTTTGGGGAGTGTTTTTAGCAAAGAAGCTGGAGTGGTTTGCCAATTCCTTCTTCAGCTCATTTTACAGATAAGGAAACTGAGGTAAGCAAATCTAAAAGACTCTGGGAGCAGATTCGAACTTAGGAAGCTAAGTCTTCCTGACGCCAGACCCCCCACAATCTATCCACTATACCATCTAATCACTCATGACCCAATAGAACATAATAAGCACTTCCAGATGGAGAAGTGATGGACTTAGTACAGACTAAATGAGAAGCAAATGAGGAAAATGTTTCGTTTATCTATAAGTATTCCTTGTTTTCTCAATGGATGGCAAGAGAATTCTGAACTGAAAATAAAATAACAATGATGATAAAAGTCTATCTTCAACTTTCCTTTCTATTTGTGCATGGCTATTCTCCCATGAACCTACTACACTCCAGTTTACTTTAAAATCCCTGAACACTATTTTATGCTCATCTTTCTATTTATGTCTGATTTTTAATCTAAAATGCCATCTTCCATCATCTCTGACTCCCCCCATCTCATCTATTTTTTTTTTAAACATGTATCTTAACTTTTAAAGTACACATTTCTCTATGAATCATGTTGGAACACAAACACACAAAAAAAAGGAACATAACATGTGTTGATTTACATTCAATCTCCACAGTTCTCTTTCTGGATGCAGATGGCACTTTCTAGACAAAGTTTATCGGGACTTCTTGGATCATCTCTGATTTTCAAAGTCTTTCCCTTTCTTAGAAACCCTTTCTCAGATTCTATCTCCTCTGTGAAACCTTCCATAACCACTCCAGTCACAGAAGTAGCAATATATCTTCAGTAAGGAGTTCTAGCAAATCCTGACTCTGATGTTAGTACGAGACCTCTTAGTGTGAGTGTCAGGCTGAATTAGATTGGCCTCTATGATAAAAACTAATTCTAGACCTATGATTTTATATACATAATTCCCTTTTCTTTTGACTATCTACAAATATTTACATTTCAAATACTTCAACCCATTTATATACTGTCTTACATATATGACTGATCCTTCCAAAGAGATAAGAAAATTCTGGAGGGCCAAGAGCATATCTTATATTTCCTTTTAACACAGATAGCATCAAGCACAGTCTCACATATAACAGGCACTTAATATAGTTGTGGAATGAATGACATTTGCAAAAGAATTCCCTAAGGCTATGTGAGAGGGATGAAAATAGTAAATTAAGTTTAAATTTAAGGAAATATGAAGGAAATTAAGGAATATGAAGGAATATATTCACCAAGGAAAAAAAAAATCAAACTATAATTGTAATGGGCTTTAAGATATCAAATAGGAACCATAAAGGGGATTTAGGAGTTCTTCCTTGAAGACATGAACGCAATATCTTTCTCAAAGGGTCTACAGAATGAATGTCCAAAATTGTTAGGAAGTATATATAAAACAAAACAAAGATCTTAATCTTGAATATAATCATGGTATACTTGTGATATCACACTTTTTAAAGAAAAGAAAAATTGAAAGGAATCCAGAGGAAAATAATTAAGGAGATGGAAGATACCCTAGAACAGGATAGAGGAAAAAAACAAACAAACAAAAAAAAAAAAACTGAACTTCTGTCTACAATAAAGCAAACTAAGAGAGTAAGAGAATAAGATTAAATCTGATAAAAATTTTTAAAAATTATTGTAAGCAACTTTCCCAAGTCCCTAAATATGACAAAAAAATTTTAAATTAAACACCTTTGCCAAGTCCCAGACTATCAGAATTGAGCGGGGAAGAGTAAAACTACAAAAGTTAAAAGCGGGGAAGAGTAAATCTACAAAAGTTAAAAGTTATAATTCTATAAAAAATTAAATGAATTACTGGAATGGTAAATAATAAATGTAAGAATCTAACTTATTATTTTAAGAGTTAATATAGGGTAAGCATGAAAATTATTTTAAGAAGGGTTCATAAATGATCAGCAGAATGATTTCAGAAAGGCCTGGAAAGACTTAGATGAACTGATGCTAAGTTAAGTGAATAGAAACAAGAGAAGATTGTACACAGCAACAAGATTATGTGATGATCAATTGTGATGAACTTGGCTCTTTTCAACAGCAAGGTCAATTCCATTAGGCTTGTGATGGAGAAAGCCATCTGCATCCAGAGAGAAGACTGTGGGGACTGAGTTTAGATCACAACATATTTTTTTCACCTTTTTGTTGTTGTTGTTGTTTGCTTGTTTGTTTAGGGTTTTTTTTCCCCCTTTCTCATTTTTTCCCTTTTGGATCTGATTTTTCTTGTGCAGCATAATAAATGTTGAAATATGTTTAGAATTGCATGTTTAACCTATAGTGGATTCCTTGCTGTCCAAGGGATGGAGAGAAGGGGAAGGAGGGAGGAAAATCTGGAACATAATGTTTTGCAAGAGTGAATGTTGTAAACTATTTTTCCATGTATTTTGAAAAATAAAAATCTATTATAAAAAAGAAGGGTTCGCAGAAACAAAGGTTGTAAATGAGTTGCTAAAAGAAACTTTGGCATATATCTCTAAACTCCTACTTTTCTTAAAGAGAAACTCATTCATATGATATCCCTTGATGCCACTGTTGAATAGAATATTGCTTAATTAATCCATGATGGAATGTATCATGCATGTATTACGTTTTTATGTTTAAAACAGTTTCAAATATACTATATTTCTACATTTAATTAACTGTAAAATGTGTATAGAACATTCTGCATACTGAATCAATAACTAAAATTTCCTTGAATTTACATGTAACAAGGCTTCTCTATAGCCTGAAGCAGTTAACATATGCTACTGGTATAAGAAAAGGAAATGTGACTAATTGGTGGAGAGAATCTCAAGGAAATGTTGTATCCCTGGGTAAGGGTCAAAGCTGTAGTAAAAGGCTCTTCAGGAAAAAGAGATGTGCACAGAATATATTCCAGGGAGGAAAAAAACTCTAGAAGTTGCACATATGGATAAGGAATCCAGCTCTTCAAAATACTGATTTCCAACTTGCTTCCATAAAAACTTCAGAGAAAAAATTCTTGTGAGATCAGGCTTTTTTAAGAGTTTATATTATTCTTATTCAAAGAGCTAAACATTTTTAGGGTTTATTTTCTTGTGTGTTTTATTTACTTAGCTTCTCTGATTTCTGTTTGCTTGGATTTAAATACATGCTTGTTATTTCCTATTTGTGATAGTTTTTGTGTAAGTTTCCCATTCTGATAGAGAAGAGCTAACATGATGAGCAAAAATCCTGCCTATTTTTTGTCTTAGGAAAGACTACAGAAGTCATTTACTTTCTGAATTCCTAAAATTCATAATCATTTGTCTGAGATGTTAAAGTAGGAACAGGGAAATATAATTCTACTTCCTTGACCTTCTAGGAGAGGAGAGAAAAGAATAAATAGCTTCAAACTGCTCTTAAGGCCTGTCCCTCCCTCTGAAGCTCATTTTCTGGTACTATAGGAATGAACTCTGGCTAGCTTCCTTTCCACAAACATAGCCAGATTTCTTACCACCCACTTGTATTTGTTGTACAAGCAATTTGCAACCCACATCCATATATATTAAGACTACACAAGGGGACATAGCACCTATGTTACATATACAAAGGAGCAGAAAGCTATGATACAGAAAAATTTCCCAGTCATGTCTATTTGGTTCTAGAATACATTACAAGTAGTTTTGGATGTAATTTTTCCCCTTCTATATAGTTATTTTGCTTAATTGGTTACTGATTATTAACTTCCTATTTTTGTTGTTTTCTTGTTATATATTCCTTCAATATTCTGAAGATAGTTCAGGAGGCAGAGCAGAATAAGAATTAAAACTGTGTTATGTATAATGGAAGAGTGACTATAAAGTGTTTTAATAATCAACTCAATAAATTTCTAATACCGTCATCAAGTGGCAGAATTACCTTATCAATATCTTCTTCTTCCTCTTCCTCTTCCTCCTCTTCAGAAAAGTCAAGAAGTTTCTTTGCTAGTAATGGATGCCACTGAAGACACTTCCTCTTTGGTCGTTTTCCAGTTCCTTCCCCTTCTGCTGAATGATCCTTATTTCTATTACTGCCTTTCATTACTGTGACCTATGGTAAAGGATTGAGAAGAGGGGAGCAATCAAAAGAAATTTGATTAAATTAGTTTAGTCACTTGAACTTTAAGCCAATTAATATTCTAATGCCTAAATAAACTAACCTACTCACTCTGGGATTTATTGGATTAAATAAAACCAAAGGTCACAATAAAACCCATATCTACTTGGCCAAATTAAGCTAATACATATTTCCTTTCTTCCACTGGGTAACTTAAGATACTAGCAAACAAGATGTTTCAAAAATGACAACAAGGCAAGTTTATTTGGTATACATTCACTGATATATATATCTAGCTTATTAATAAAATAAGGGAACTGCCCAATAAACATATGCAATCTGATTTCCATAATTCATGAACTGAATTATAATTTATATATTACAATCATGTAAGCTTGTAAGCTCACAAAATTTATCAGCTCTGTAAAAGAAAATACCCCCAAAGACCTGACTGCGACTGACTCAACATTCCAAATAATCTAATAACGTTATTGTTATTGAGAATCTTTGTTATAAATTAATCAAAAATTACTTCAATATAGATTTTTTTTAAAATTACTACCTTAAAATAGGGCAATGCACTCTAAAATGGGTGCTAACATTGTTACTTAGAAAGCAAATCATTGCTGTGTTTGTCTGAAAAAATATTTCTAAATGCTACTTCCACAGCCCATAACTTCTGCTGAATATCTCTAGCAAGGACATAACTGAGGCAGCATTCCATTCTACCCACTTTTTCCACACTGTCTATGCATAGCTATCAAATACCCACAAACAAGCTCTGAAAAAAAAAAAAAAAGAAAAAAAAAAGGTTCCTCCTTGATGAAAAATTAGAAAGTTCACTGTAATTTTCAAGTATAATTTTTATTGTGTGTTGGGCAGTGGAGTTTCAGTTTTAATTCCAATTTTCCAAATAAAAATATGGAGACATTTTTTCTTTCCACAGATATCTTTGATATGTAATAGTCCAAAGGCAATTGAGATTTGTTGGGGATTATTATGAGAATAATATTTCATATTATTTCATTAGTATTTCTAGCCAGACAATGAATTAATATATATATTAGAATATAGTATGTATATATATATATATATATAATACACACACACACACACCCCAGGCTTGGGAAAACACACACTGTCCTAGAAGACAATGGGAGAAAAAGATTCAATAATATTAAAAATCTGCATTTTACAATTTTAGAAATCTATCCCATTTGTAAAGCAACACAGAAGTTCTCTTTAATTCTCTTATGTTCAGAGCAAACATATTCTTGATATTGTTATCACTAACTAGAATTGAATGTTGCGATTCTTAGTTTAGCTTTAAAATAAAATTAAAGGATAATATATACTAAGTAACTTCCCTAAGCTTCCTTGTCTGTTAGCAGATATATCTTTCACATCCCCAAGGTCTCTTTTTTTTCCATGTCTGATTAGCTCTTGAATTCTCTTCACTGCCTTTGGTAGTATCTCTAATACCTGCTACCCTTCTATTATAGTCCCACTGCTACCTAATTCAAGGTCCTTAAGTGTCCTAATCCTTTCTAATTCTTGCCATTACTACATACTCTACAGGCCATTGACCCAATCAATTTTCTTAAAACGGAACTATTAATCTGTTACTCTCCTACTCAAATATATTCTATGAACCCTGCAAACTCCTTAGTTTAATATTCAAGGACCCAAATCTACTATTCCTGTTAATTGGCCCTAACTTCCTTTTTTTTTTCCTGCCTTATTCTACATTATTTCCCCTTTACATAAACATAATTCAGGCACATAGAATATTCAACCCAGAATCTTCTCAATACGTTCTTTTTTTCTTTGACTCTATGCTTTTGTTCATTCCTTGTTCTATGTCTGGAAAACCTTACCACCAAATATATACATCCCTAATGTCAAAATACTACCCAATAAAGGTACCGTCTTTTTCATTTAGATACCTACTTTTCTTTTGACTTCTATGATACTGAACTCTTATCGTTCTCTCTAGTCATCTACTCTTTCTTCATAATTTTTCCACTTTTTAACCACGGGTATAACCTAATATTCTATCCTTCATCCTCTCGTCTTTTTTTCTATTTGGTCATCTCATTAACTCCCATCACCTCAATGGTCACCTGTATGCAGAAAACTAGCAAATGTATCTCTCTACTCCCGACTTCTCATAGGGCAAGATTTCCATCTACTAACTTCCGATATCAATTTGTAAGGTCTAATGGCAACTTAAGCTCACATTTCTTCAAAGCATGCTGCTGGTAATAATATATAAATATACCTATTATGTACCAGGCAAATGTTAAGCACTTTACAAATATTATCCCCGTTTTACAGCAGAGGAAACCAAGGCAAAAAGAGGAAAAATTTCAAATATTATTCCATTTTATCCTCACAATAACCTACAGAGGTAAGTACAATTATTACCTTCTCCATCTTACAGAAGAGGAAACTGAGGATAGATTCGTCTCTCTTTGTTTCTTTCTGTCTCTCCCCCCCCCCCCGCCCTCATTTCTATGAGAGAGAGAGACAGAGAAAGAGACAGAGACAGACAGGAGGGCATTTCAAGATAATTCATAAATAGAAAGGAAAATGAATAATAAGTTCAAAAAGAGAACGGTACGTGTAAAGATAAAGAAAATTAAAGTCCAGAACTACTTTTAATACTAAATTAAATACAAATTATATTTATGACAAAAAGATTTAACTTTTACTTATCTACAAAAATGACATTATCAAATATAATTAATTTCTTATACTTGAGAGGTGGATAATTAAACTAAGTGTATGAAGTGACTAAAGTGCTCTGTTTACTTAAATGGACCATGTTTCTACTTATATTGTAATTTCACATAGATTAATGGATATTTCCAGAGTGATCCCTCAATCATGTGTTAATGGTGATCAGGCTACTTTAGTTATCTTATTTAAGAACTGTATTTAGACATTCAAATGTAAAGACAGAATTGAAAGTCACGATTTTATCAAATGAATAATGCATTAAAAAGCACTTTTTAGGCCATGATCACTTTTATCACTATTGTCAACTGACAACACTGAGAATATTGTCAATTATAATTACTTTTCAAATACTTTATCATGCCCTCATTTCCCTGTCCAAACAATTAGTTCATAATTGTCATTTTAAAAATAAGATAAATCAGTGTGTTGCAATGTGAATGACACTGGATTTGATGTCAAAAGTTAATAGTTTAAATTCCAACTCTGATATTTCCTACCTGTGGGTCCATTAGCAACTAAATTCATCTCTGAGTTTCAATTTCCTCATCTGTAAAATGAATTTTATTAGATGGTCTCAGATGTAAATCTATGATCTTACATGTATATTTTTCTACAATTTAATAGAAATGAAAGGTCCATTTCACTGTAATATGTTTACAAAAGTCAATTTAGTAATGAGCAATGAATAATGGCACCAAATTGTACTATTCAAATACAATATGCCTATTTTAAGTAGAACCTGAAAAATGCAACATGTTAAGAAAAAAAAAAATTAAAGAATCACCATGTCTCATGAGCAAAACCTATTCTTTCAAAAATATGGCATATATGTCTCCACTGTAACAATGGTGCATGACTTTCATGAATATGATGGTTTGGCAAAGTAGATTCTTAGTTTATTTTCACTTTAAGACTAGTACAGTCAGGAAATGCCTTTTAGCAAATTTATTAAGCCATTTTTCACAGCCTCCAAGATTCCCAAGTTTGTTAGTTTATTTATTATTATTATTATTATTATTATTATTATTATTATTATTATTATTATTTTGCTTTTCCCCACTTTCCATGTCCCAGCGCCTTCCCTATCAGGTAATCTCAGGAAATGCTATTATAGAGGTCATTTACAAATCCCAGTAAATGTAACAAAATGTGTTACTACTCCAATAAGACTTGCTTATCAACTCCTGGGGAACCTACAGCATCAATGAACAAATAAAAAAGGAAATTTTTTTTGTAGAAGAAAACTCAGGCCTCCTAGCACCACCACTTCCCTTCATTCAGCCCACAAATGTATAGACAAACTGTAACTGCCTATCCTAACCAACTATTAAAACAAGTCTTGTATTGGACAGAGTATAACCTAATTTTAAAAGTTTTCCTTTAAGCTGTAGGGAAGGGCCAGATTCAGGGTGACTATGGTAACACAGCATCTTTATCAGTTCATCTTTTGCCACACAAAGTTTCATAGATTTGGGTCTTTCCTGGAATTCAGGAAACTTTGCACTTTGCTCAGTGTTTATTGAACTGATGCAGAAAGTGTCTTGGGAGACCTCCCCTGATTCTTCCTACCTATGACCTACCTGCTCAGATTTTGTATCCTGTCAATTCATACTCTTATAAACCTTGAATGCTCTCACTAGATATATTTCACAGCATATTTATCTATGGCTATCTTATTCTCCGACAGAACATGAACTCCTTAAGGGTAAGATCAAATAAGCAATAAATTTAAGTATTTACAATATGTCAGACACTGTTCTAAGAAATGGGAGTACAAAAACAAAAAAGTGAAATTAATCCCTACTTTTGAAGAGCTTACATTCTAGTGATGAGTGTTCAGTCTAGTAAAGAGAAGAGATGATGTCTTACAATCTTAATATTTCCCCAGCCACTGGTACAGCACTCTGCACACACATCAGGCACCTGGTAATTTTGTTATATTGTATTATATCACTGTATCATATCATATTGGCAGGTGTTACATCATGATGACTTGCAGCAGGTAAAAGCATCTCCAGAAGCAATATCTCAGAAAATTTGCCAATAGTATTCATCATTCTATATCTTCTAGAATAAATGGCTTACAAGATTATGTTCTATCACAAGACAACAAAATGTGTATACAGAGACATCCAAAAAATAAAATATTGGTGACCCCAGATTGGGAAAGTAAGTACTCTTGTCACATAATATGTAGCAGCATAATTCAATTAGAATAAATAAACAAGGTCTTTGGAGATAAATGCCCTGGAAAGTGCTAAATATTATTTATTGTAATTCTATTGACTTCCAAACTATAGATAGCATAGATGAAAAATTTCTCATTCAGTGAAATGATGTTCTCCTTTCAGATGCAATTCAGCCATACTCTTCATACAAAGAGTGTCAGCCAACTGGCTCTGGATGGTACACAGGCAGCTCTTAGACTTGAAACCTTAGCTTGGTTAAGATGCTATCAGGAAATCTTCTCATGAATACTAACGAGGCACCCACTGTTCAGAGAAGAATGTACTTGTACTAGCAGTCCTTCTCCCACAGTGTTACGTAACTGAGGAATACTTATTTTTAAGGTCAACAACTACAAAAATTGATATTTAAACCTTAGAGGGCAGAACACACTGCTGATAGTAGAATGCCACTCCATAATATCATTACAGGTACAGAAATAGGAAGAGAATTCAGTGCAAAGAAAATAAAGGTGTTGCAAGGAAGTTAAAATTCATATATATATATATATATATATATATATATATATATATAGAAATCAATACCAGGTCCAGGATAACTTGTCTCTAGTGCACATCTACAGGTGTTCAGGTGCCCACATTTTATCTTGCCCAAAAATTTCATTTTCTTTCATATGAATCCCTACATTTCTCTTCCTAAATTAATGAAAAGGTAACTCTTTGCCTTCTACATGATAATTTTTTCCACATGGTAATTAATTCCCTTGCCAAAAAGATTATCATTATTAAACCTCAACAATTCAAATTCAGTTTGACAAATGCTGCAAAATACTGGGCTAGGTGGTATGTATACAAAGGAAAAAAAAGTAGAGGGGAGGAAGGAGTCAAGAGAAGGATGAAGGAAGGGTAAGAAGAAGTAGAGGGGGAAAAAAAAGAGGAGAGAAAGCATTCTCTGTCCTAAAGGAGTTAAACTCTATGTGTCAAAATATAAAGGCACTCTCCTTCGATGAATCTGTCAGCTGAAGCATGCAAGACAGCTACTGGATGACATTCTATGTCATCTGGCCCCCAATTATTTATTTAAACTGATTTGTTATTTCTCCCTAACAAGGATCCTTTTCTGTTGTCAAAGCAAGCTTCTTTATCCTTCAGCCACAATATATTCACTACCATTTTCACACCTTCGTTCATTCTGTTCTCCCTGTACCGAAGCACCTTCATTACTCTTCTCTGCTTATCCAAATTCTCCCAAATGCTTCAAGCCTGTATTTCCATACAAGAGATATTTTTCCCTTCCTAAATACTCAAAGCTTTAAATGGCTATACTGTATATTTTGGCACATCATTACATTTAATTTAACACTTTTTTATGATTCTGTTTCATCTGTTTGTTTCAACTGGTTGTCCACTTCAAAAATGGTAATATTAAATTTAGAAATTTAGAGATAAATGTAAAATCTTGCACACAGACTTAAAAATTCAACTGTACAACTAAAGAATTAGAAATGAAGATATAACTAGAAAACAGTTCATATAGAAAAAAATCTAAAAGTTTTATTGGATATAATTTCAAAACAAATTAACAGCATAAAAGCTAACATAAGTACACTCCATTAAGAGAAGCATAACATCCAAAACAAAAGGTACCAATCATACTGTGCTCTTTCCTGGAGTGATATCTGGAATATCTGATTTGGAAGTCATATTTTAGAAAGAACACTGACAACCTGTAATATGTTCTAAGGTTGGTAGCCAGAATGGCAAATGAAGTAGAAGTGATATCCCATGAGGACTTAGGGATGTTACCCCTCAGAAAAGAGTTGTGAAGAAAGGCTAGCTGATTTTAATTATTTGAAGAATTATCACAGGGAGAAAGGAATTAGGCTTGTTCTGACTGGCAACAGAAGGCTGAGATATATTACAACATTATGCTATATTACTTGCTCATAAGTAATTGGAGCTGCAGAAAGGTGGATTTAAGTTTTATTAAAAAAAAACTTCCTACTGCTTAAAAGTTCTTCTACAGTATAACAAAATGGTTTGAAAAGTGGTTTTCCTTTCCCTGAAGAATTAAAAGAAACTTCATGACACTTCAGTGGGGAGGGTGGTAAAGGGGAATTCTATTCACAAGTGGGTTGGACTGTGTAATTTCTGAAGCCCCCTTTCACTATTACTATTCTATGACTCTAATGTTAGTTGCAGGCTCTTAGTTATTTCTGCTTTATCACACTGCTAGCTGTATAACATGGCCAAGGGCCATATAGTACAATACCTCTACATCCTCCACAATGCACAATATTGTAGTAAAAATTAGGTACTCAATAAAACCATGCAGAATTAAATTAGCTGGCAATAAAAATGGCTCCTATATTTTTACTTCCTTTCACAGATCTTTTAAATGATAGAAAAGCCAAAAAAAAAAAATTATACAAGACTAGAGTTAACAGTTTCTTATACAAGTCTCTTATTCTTCATCATATATTGATTTGTTTGCTGATAATTTTTGTGTTCATAATAAATTTTTAATGAAATCAATAAGGATAATAAATAAGGAGGGGTACAAATTTTACCTTACTGGGGTGAGGAGGCCCCAATAAAGATAAGATGACATAAATCTGTAGTCCAGCTAGTGAGCAAAATCTTGGGACTTCCTCCAGCATTGTTTAGCTGGATGTAAATAGGAAAGATAAAAAAAAGATGATGGCAATAACTCAAGATTAGGGTTTGGCAATGCATAGAAAGTGTACAACAAAGAGGCAAGAAATTCTAGACTAGAGGACAGTATAACATTGAATTGTTCTGCTACAAGATCAAGAATGGGAAGGAAAAAAAGAGAAACCATAAAGGGCAATATTGTAAATGAGTACTGAAGGGTGGAAAGTTACCATGAAGAAAAATAGCAGATCAGAAGAGAGTGATAGGAAGAGAAGGAATGAGATGGACTTCTAGCCAAATAAAGGAGTTACAGAATTTTTGATTATGGAAGTAAAGATGTCTTCCTAAAGGTGACAGCCAGATCAAAATTATGGCTGCCTCTCTGTATATCTAAGATGGAGTGAAGGAGTAATTTTTGAGAATAAAATAACAGAAACCATGAAGGCAGAGAGTTTGAGGTAACAGCAATTCTATGCTCAAGTCCATTAGTATTATGGAAAAGGGTTGGGAGCTAAGTTCATGAGTAGCACATTGTTGGGAAAGGAGGCTGTAAGCCAAGTACTGAATTCCATGAGAAAGGGCGGAGAAACGAACTGAGAAGGATAAGAAGTTATAGAGGAAGAACTGCAGTGTTGATGAGAGCAAGAAGTCATCCTTCTCTATCGTCCATTTATAATCAGTTGCCAAGAAAGGGACAGTGGATAATGCAAGGAACCTGGAGTTATGAAGATCTGAATTCAAAACTGCCTCATATGCTCAGCAGTTAGGTGACTCATGGCAACTCACATAACCAGTCTACCTCTTTCATCTTCAGTAAAATGAAGATAACAATCATCCTTACATTGTTGTGAAGACAAAAAGGGATAATATTTTTAAACACATTGCAATCTTAAGGTGCTACATAAATGCTAGCTATTACAACATCCCCTGCAACCATACACTTCTTCCCATCCATATGGCCACAATCCTACTCTAGGCCCTCAGCAATGCTTTCATTTGTATTGCAACAATATCTTCACAACTGTCTCCTTTAAGTTGCTCCCCTTCCAATCCATTTCACCACACAGTTTCTAAAATGATATTTCTAAAGCAAAGATGCGATCACAACAGTCTAATTGCTCAATAATTCTCATGGCTAAAAATCCCTCAATTTATTCTTTAAATACCTTTACAATTTGATCGTAATTTTTCTCAGCCTCTCTTTCACATACTCCTTGGTCTGGCCCAAACATCCTTCTTGCCATTTCTCACATAACTATCTTCCTCATATCTCTGCGCTTTCCATCTCCAGGTATTTCATAAGCTTGCCATCCACCACGCCTGAAATGTACTACTTCCTCTGCGCCTCTTCTTGTTAGAATCCCTAATTAGAATCCCTAGTTTCCTTCAAAGCTTTCTTGATATCACTTGATATCACTTAGCACAAAGGTCCTTCTTTGATACTCCCATCTGCTAATGTATCTTCCCTTCCCCACCTATTACAAATTTATTTTGTTATCTACACACACACACATTCTCCAGAAGATGTAGGCTTTTTAAAGCAAAGTGATCATATTCTTGTTTCCTTTTAACCCTAGTACCTAGCACAGCGTGTGACACATACTCACAGCCCTCACGGATCATAAAGTCATTTTGCTGAACATCACTGAATAGTTGAAAGCCATAAATCAATTATTCCTGTGGTTAATTTATCTAGAAAAAAAGGAAGGTTGGCTTTGGGACAGGTAAGACATGGGGAGAACTAGGACTCCTGGTATGGGGGCTGCTCATGCATCCTTGGCTCCATCTTCACCCAAATCTCATTTTTGACTCCAAGAAGTTATAATATGTGCAGTTTTGACACACTGGTAAACCTTCTCAGGAGAAGGGGTAGCCCTGGTTGAAGGCAACCAACAGATCTCAAAACTGTCGATGAATGGGGGATATTTGCTCCAAACACATTAGAACTTTCCAAAACAGAATGAGTATTTGGGAACAAACTTTTCCAACAGCTATGAAAGCAGTTAAAGCAGGTGCTGTGGAGCACTTAGCACTTGTTCAGGCACTAAAGAGCCAAAGACATCCACTGTATCCTGGACCATTATCAGTCAGCTTGATTTCTGTCTTAGCACTAAATCCCTCTGACTCAGGAAGAGAGAATGAGGCTGACTACTTTGCCCAACTCTCCATAACTCTGCTCACTTAAATCCAATTTACTTGAGAGTCAAGACATCATCTGTGATGCTGTTTCTCTTTGAAAATGAAGACAAGTTTAATTGCATTTTTGCTTTCTCTCAGGTTTTTTTTTTTTACTTTCTTTCTAAATCTGATTTTTCTCGTGCAGCAAGATAACTATAAATATGTACACATATATTGTATTTAATATATACTTTAACATATTTAACACATATGGAACTGCCTGCCATCTGGGGAGGGGGGGAGGGAAGAAGAGGAAAAGTTGGAACAGGTTTTGCAAGGGTCAGTGTTGAAAAATTACCCATGCATATATTTTGTAAATAAAAAGCTTTAATAATAATAATAATAATAATGAAGACAAAGAACAAATAAGACAGGAGTTCAAGTTCTATTTTCTGATACATATTATTTATACAGTCACACACAAGTCATAATCTCTCATTGCCTTAAAGCAACTTTCTAAATATATACATTACATATGCACAGCTTAGATTATAGCCATCAAAGGTAAAGGCTGCATAGTGGGAGGGGTTCCTACAATGATGAAATCACTGGTTCTCCGGACTAAATCTCTACCCTGCCCCCCCCCCAAAAAAAAAAACACCTAATAACAAGGGACCATGGCTGGAAAGAAAACACATACATGCATACACTTCTGTGATTATCTACTTAAATAAAACCAGAAAACAAAAGGAAGAGATCTTGTGGTCTCTCTTTCATGGTATGAGTGCATAATAAAGCATATAGAAAATGAAGATTAGGTGATTTTTGTGACCTATTCCCAAGGACCTTTCTTCTCAAATGGCATCACAAAGAATCAGACACAAGTGAAATGACTTAACAATGACAACAATATGAGCTACCTAGACAAATTTCTCCAGATGATGCTATTCCTGAAACAGATGGACATTTGGGGCAATAAATGAGACACTAGGAGGGAAAAGGTCCCACATATGCAAAATGTTACTAACAAAGAATTGGAAAATAAGTAGATGCTCATCAATTGGGGAATGGCCAAATAAGCTGAGGTATATTGAATCTTTTTATTCTATAAAAAATGACTGGTGTTTATTATCTTATCAATTCCACTGAGTTAACACCTTATTTTAAGTATACTTCTCCAGAGTTCCAGCCCTCTACATCAATAAACAGATTTTAGAAAGGCCTGGAATTACATGAACTGATGCTAAGCGAAACAAGCTCATAGTACACAACAAGAAGAATGTACAATGATCAAAGATTTGTTTCTTCTCAGTGGTTCAGTGATCCAAAGCAATCTCAATAAAACTTGGGATAAAAAATGCCATCTGCAACCAGAAACAGAACTAAGGAGACTGAATGTCAATCAACACATGCTATGATCACTTCTTTTTTCTGCTTTTTTTTCTCTCCCATAATTTTTCCCTTTTGTTCTGATTTTTCTCTCCCAACATGATTCATAAAGCAATGTGTATTAAAAGTAAATTAATTATTTTTTTAGAAAAGGAAGAAATGAGATGCCATTCTGAAAGGTAAAGAAACATTAAGTTATCTAAAATACACATGGACATTGTGACATTTTTTTTCAGGGGCTGATTCTCAGTATCTACTGACTATAAAATAAAAAGTCTAATAATTTAAGATTTTTCAGATTTTGAGCCTATTTTTACCAAATTTATGAATCATCCTCTTACTCTGCTCATGGTATTTTGTTTAGTTTTATTTCAATACAATAAGTATTTATTAAATACCTTGTGTACAAAATACTATCTTTGGGGCAGAGACAAAAATGATATTCACTCCTTTTTCACATTTTCACATTCACATTGCCCATTTATCTCTCCTCCATTGGTCAGATTTTTTCCCCTCTCTTATTTCTTCAACCTTGCTTCCAAAAGATTCAAATACTTATTCACTAAAAGGCACTTATTAACATGCTGCCTACATACTTAATAAATTTAATATTTAATTTTTGTAATTTAATAACATTTAATAAATATATTTAGTTGTAATGTCATTGATGCTTTACAAATTTCATAGGGACAAAAGGTGCCACAAATGAAAATAAAAAGAACAACCTGTATATACAGTACTCTAATGATTCCTTTTAAAGAGGAAATGTCCCTAAGCAACATACCTCTCCATCAAAATCAACTATCTTAATTAAGTTAGGATCTCTTCTTCTTAATACTATTGTTTAGTTCTAAAAATAGTAAATTGTTATCACCAAATTAATCTGAAGTTCAGTTTTACTCTAAAAAAAAAAAAAGTCTCTAAATTGTACTTGGTTAAAATTGAACACCATAAATCAGATGCCCTGACTTCCCCCCCCCCCCCCACTCAATTACTCAGTCACTACTTCCATTCCTTTTTTTTTTTTTAAAGTAAATACTATTGGACATTAATTATTCCAGTCTTTAAATTAGTGACTTAAGAACTTCAAGAAAGTACAATCTCATCAGTTTTTAAAACTATATCTCTGTAAGGTTAAAGCAGATTTTATTTCTAGTCTTATACCCACCATGGCACTCAAAATAATGCTTTGTACATGTAAGTACTAAATCAATGCCTAAATGAATTTGTCAAAGAACAGACAGTTGCAAAAGCAATTAACCACAAAATCCTGTATAGTCTCACTAATTGGAAAACTAGGAGAATGAGAATCTTTGGATAGGTAAGGACAGAGCAGAAAGTCTTTTTTACTTAATTTTTAATAAAATCTTTCTCAAAGGCGAGTTAGCTTTCCTAACTGAAGTAAATATACTTAAGCGGAATGAATCTAACAATATACATCCAAGTTAGATATCTGAGCTGGATATCAAGTCAAAATTCCAAAAATCTGTGATTTTGTCAGGAGGGGAATTTCTCAGAAAACAGCTCTGTAAGTTAGCTGGTCTTAAAAGAGTTTACTGAATTCAAGGCAGGTTAGGTGACTTACCCAGGGACAAACAACTAGTAAGAATGACAACACGATCTGAACTCAGATCTTCTAGGCTCCCAATTCGTCATTACATACTTAGAATATTTGTAAATGCTTAGTAAGTCTACTAACCCAAACCTAATCTCTGGAAGTTCTTTAATTTTTTACTGAGGTTTGTTATGCTTCCTATGAAGAGGGGAGAAATTCTAAATTCTCAAAAAAAACTTTTTATACCCATGCCGGACTGCATATAAATAAAAATTCCATTTCTATAAAATACCATCTAAATTTGCTAGCTCTTTCCCCTTACTTTGCCATTTTGGAAATAATAATAGGCTGAGAAAACAGCACACCAGAAATTTTACTGGGAACACAATCATTCACATTTAGTGGTTATTCTTACAAGCAATAAATGTTAGTATACAGATGTATCTTTGGGGGATTTATTGCCCCCCCCACAGTAGTTTATGCAAATTTACTCCCTATGCTCAGACATTAAGATTTAGAGCTATGTCAGCCCTAATTTAAAAGGTATATTAAAATCACCTGCAAATAATAATAATAATAATAATAATTGTAAATGATTGCCCTATAAAAACTGTAGCTATTACTGGAATTATTTTAAATGGCACTTGACAGTGCTGGATAATTAAGCATTGTTAGGCATGAGACTAATATTTAGAAACACTCCAGTGTTAAGTCAAAGTACTGAAAATACATCAGAAATTCTGATCATTAATCTGAGATCTTCACAAATAATATTGTGACATAAATCACCTAATACTTGTTTAGTTCCTTTCTGACCAGACTCTCCAAAGTAAAGTACTATAATAAAAGTCTTCTTACCACTTATGCAGTTTTTTTTATTTTATAAGTAGAGTTGTAAACACTGAGAAAAAAAGTTTTACCCAGGTTAGATAGAGATAGAAGCAAATTGAGCGATAAAAACCACATTCTTGAGCTTTCTCCTTCACTGATCTAAGTACAAGTCAGGACCAGTACTTTGTTCTGCTTTGTCTTCCTACTGAAGTGGTAGGTTAACAGGATGACAATAAAGTACTCTTGTAATAGCAGCAGCAGCTTATATTTATTTGGTACTTTAAAGTTTACAAAGTGCTTTTCTTACAAGTCTGTGAAGTTAAGTAGCTTAACAATTTTTACCTCTTTTTATGAATAAGAAATTGAAGCATGTATATGACTTGCTTATGTTGTCAGAAGGAAACCAACTACTTGATTCCAAATGCAGTGTTGTCTCACATAACTGTCTCAGGAATTAATATTTTTAAAGGAATTTTTGTAATGCAAAATGTCTTCATTTAATAAATACAGAGTGCATGTTTAATAAGAGAAAAAATATCCACTAGGGTTAATCGATATTAACCTTTATCCAATTCTTTAAATTAAAATATGCATTTTAATTTTTTGTTCTGTAACTTCTCTTTTCAAGAAAAAGCTAATGAAATGATCAATGAGAAAAATACAGCTCAAGTTTTTTAAAAAGTCATAGTTTATATTCCCAACAGACTTAACTACATAGAAATTTTTCTCCCCCATCCCAATATGAGTATCAGCTAGGGGTTACATAGACTCAACATTTCTTCTTAAATCTGAAGAAAATCTTGGTTTATTTAGACTGTGCAGTTTTATGAAAGTCATAAACTAGGGAAAAGCCTGAGAAAAAAATAAAGTCCTTGCACTTGTAGTTTTATGTGCTTTTTACAGTAAGCTTTGCATTTGGTAAATATTGATGTTTCAGTACTTCAAGTATTCTCAGAAGCATTATGATTGACAGTCCTTGAGTGCTGTGTCTTTCAAAACAAATATGTCTTTTTGATGGAGAACACATGCAGTATGTGAATCCAATTATCCTATGAGAGGGAGAATGGGGCAAACAATATGACTTCTCATGTCTTCTTATATCGTTTAATATGCTTTTCTATTATAGAATAGGCAACTTAAATAAATTTAACATATTTTATGAAAGTATTTCACTACTTTTAGTAATTATAATCATAATGAAAAGAGAAAAGGAACTCACTATTGTTTAACTGAATCATGGGAGATGTTAGTTTAGAGTTTAGAGTTAGTTTAGAGTCAGTTCTCTAAAAGATTATTTCTAAGAACATCCAAGGTCAGAATATTGTTAATAAAAATTAGCTCGTGATTGCTCAGTTATTTTTGGACATGAAATATGCAACAATATAGGTTTTGGGGGAAAATGTTGTATCAAAACTTTAGATAACAAAATTAAGTGAACCAACTCAATCAATATGTCATTAACCATCTTGATATAGTAAAAAAAAAAAAAATCTTTTCCTATGTGTCAAAACTCAATTATGCTTACCTTGATGAAATTTTTAGTCTGTCCATAAAACAGATACAAAATTCTATTGTGACCTTCAGTCACTTATTGCTCTTTTTCCCTTAGTAGAGATGGGTGAAGAAAAGATAACTCTGGATGCTACATATGACATCATTTTGGACCATTTACAAAAAAAAAAAAATCTAATGATTAAAGTATTTTGAATATATTATATTTGCCCAATGCAGAGTGAATCTATACTACTAGAGAAGTTAAGTCAAATCCATATTGGTATAACTGGTATAAATGAAAGCAGAAGATACAACTAACTAGAAAGCTAGATTACAATTTCTCCTTGGAAAAATGAATGAAGAAGTTAAAGGAAAGGGTTCTCTGGTAAAGCCAGAAGTAATAAGAAACATCATTTCATTGAATATTAAGACATCAGGAAATTCTGTATTCATTTTAAGAGTAATCAAAGAAGACCACTGAAAACATAATTGTAACTTATGTTTCAGTCACTTGCTGAAGATATACAAAAGTAGTAAAATTCTATAGAGAATTTAACAATATCCGCCCATCAAATTAAATTAACATATATCTTAATGCCTGATGACTTCAAATCAACAAGCATTTATTAAGCTCCTGTTCTTGATAAGGTAAAGTTTAGGTACTGAGAATACAAACACAAAACAAACCAACAAAACATTCCTTGCCTAAATTCTGAAATTTTACAAGTTCTTCTTACAACAGGAAAATCGACATAGGAGAGGGCAGTATGATTTTCATATTTTCAAATAAAGTCACCAAGACATGAAGAAGCAAAAAACTAGACAGAATTTTTATGACTCTATATCATAATTATTTTGTTGAAGAAGGTGAAAGTTGTCACATATTTATAAGCACCAAAAATATATATACAATTTTTTAAAAATAAACAATCTTAAAAGATAGAAAAGTATGTTACTGACATAGCAACTGTTTTAGAAGCAGTTAATTATCAGCTTGATGTGTTAAAGAGTTCAAAGTTAACACCAAATCAGAACAAAGACTAAATATGAGAAAATACTGCATAAGATGAAAGCAGATCCAACTGTCTACAATAAACAATTACAGAACAGCAAAGAGGAAATGAATAAATGTCCGACTCAATAGGATAAATCAAATCACTTGACATCTGAGTCTCAGTGTCCTCTTCTTGCAGGGAGGGACCGCTGTAATTTTCTTTCAGCTCCTGACCTATAATTCAAGAAATAAAATAAATTTCTTCCACTCCTCTCCATGTCTCCATCTCTTTCCATTTCTGATGTTCCATTAAAGGTGTCCCAGTTCACTACAGGAAAGAAAACTGATGATTCTGCATAAAAGTAGGGATGCAAATCCTGAGATGCTTGCTGCCCAGGTGTAAGGAGTACTGGGGCTTCTTGTAAATCATCTTGCCTTTGCTCTGCTGATCATGTCTGTACCCTCAGGTATAAATTGAATCTTAATATTAAGGCCATCCAAATTCTTAGGATTTATTATTAGTTTGTTCCTGGGAAGGCAAGGTGATAAGTAATCTGGCTATGCAGGAGCCGTGACTTTCCAACATTGAAAAATATTCAATGCCCTTCCTTAATTGCAATCTCCTAAATGATGATAATTGTGGTAGTAATTCTAATAATAGCTAGTATTTGTACACTGCTTTATGACTTTTCAAATACTTTATGTATTTTACTTCATTACTTCATTTGATCCTTATAACTTTATTAGATGCTATTACTAATATTATTAATGATAATAATAGATGCTAATATTTACAGAGCCTTTAGGTTTGTTATCTTTACAAATATTATTTCATTTGATTTTCACAACAATCTTGGAAGTTAGCTTCTATTTTTACATCCATATTACAGATGAGGTAGAAAAGTTAAAATACCTGACTAAAGGCTAGACAGCTAGTAAGTGTCTGAGGCAGGATTTGAACTTCAGTTATCTTACTTTCTACATACTCTATACACTGTTCCAATTACCTGATCTCATGTTTATTCCTTTCACTTTTTTTTCTTTTATTTTACAAACAAAGAAACTGAGAGGCTGACAGAGGCCAAGTGATTTGCCCCAGAGTTAGATATTTAATAAAGATATTCAAATAATCAAGGCATCACAAGCAAAGGCTAACCAAAGAAAGGAAATAGCTTACTTAATAGATTAACTAGATTGCTGGCCCCGAATTCAGGAAAATATTGAGTCTGAAAACAATATCAGAAACGTATTAGCTATATAACTATCAATACATAATTTAATGTGTTCTCAGCCTCAGTTTACTCATTTGTAAAAGAAAAATAAAATAGCACTTACATCCTCAGATTGTTGTGAATTACAAATATGTTAACATCTATAAGGAATTTTGCAAATCTTAAAGTGTTAGGTAAACGTCAGTTATTATTATTAGGAGAGAGTTATTAGTATTATGAAATGCCAATTATTATAAAATTATGAAAGGCATTATTATCATAACGTTATTATTTTATAGATATGAAAAAATTTAACAGGAGTAGTATTCTCTTTCAATACCTTACTAACTTATTACCCTCCAATCACTGCAGTTTATAATACTCGTTTTGCATACCATGGTATTTCACAATTACCACAAGATGATAAAAAATGTCTTGCTTCAACAGTACTTGACTGGGAAGTGAATAACTGATTCAACAATCTCTAATTAAGAGGTCTGAGCTGGTCTTATGATGTCTTGAAGAAGAAGAATTTGTCAAAAGTGACAAGACAACCTCTTTTCCCCATAATTAAAATTCTCCTGTTGTGTTTTTTCCCTTTATTTCCTTAAAATTGAGAGTAATAAAAAGATATTGACTTCTTGATTCTGCCTGCCTCCTGTCAGTTAATATAACTCTGAACTATTAAAACTTATAAGTTGTGACTTTCTAGGCTATCAGTTTTTTGTAGATCTCACTGGTGACATATTATGTTGATTTGGCATGAAATCATCTGGAAGACATTTATGCCAACACCACACAGCAAAATTTAAAGTGTTTAAAAAAAAAAAAAAAAAAAAAACAAATTTTTCCATGACTAAATTGACTTTCCCAAATACATAAATCCAGTAGCTCAGGTCTTAAATGCTTTTTTAAAAGGGTTGCATTTTCCCCCTTTATAATCAGGAGAGAAAAAGATGAAAGACAGGAAGGAGCCTAACCATGAACAAGTAGTTCTTCTTTGAAGACAGATAAGTAAATGCTATAGTTTTATATTTTAAAAAAAGCATATTTATAATACCCAAGCTACAACTCATCTTGAACAAATTCCAAATACAAAATCTCTCTTTGATCTTGAGTATTATTTTTCTCCCCACCATTGACAGATGACATAGATGTAATTAGCTAGAGGAATACTGTCCATAAATAGGAGAGCAAATGTTCTGATGTAGTCATATAAATCTCTCTCCCTCCTTTTCTCCTTCCCTCTCTCCCTCTCCACTTTTATTCTACTAATTACAGGCCTGGAATTTAGGAATACTCTGAAAGATGTTTTGGGTTTGTCTTTGTACTTTATCCATAAGGAAAAGATAATAGACACAAAGTGATAAATATTTTTCACACTGAAACAAAATTTTCCATCAATTGACACACCTGATCCTTCCTCATTTAGGAAAATCTTCAGGAAAATCTTTTTTTGGACTTTAAAATTCCATTATATCATTCTACATGTTGCTGCATTCTTTTTCACGTCCACTACAGTTTCTTTCTTTCACTGCTTCTGACATACTCTACTGTTAGTTATTAAGTACTTAATGTGGAAGTAATGGCCAAATGGATCCTACCTAGGGAAAAAAAATGTAATTATTCAGAATTTCCCTCCTTCTTCAATTACAAAAGTCAATTTTAAAAAAAAGTTATTCTCTAAAAGTTCCTCATAATTCACAAACTGTGAAATAAGTTTTCTTTTGAATAAGAATTTTTAAAATTATGGCTATAAGGCCCTGATACTACTTTAAATGTTATTAAAGTAATACTGTATTTAGTTTCTTTTTCATTTATTTTACTTATTTACTGTAAAGTTCTAGCACATAATTACAGACATTTGGACCCTTTAACACAGGTCCTCAACAAAGATTTAAGACTATATAATTAGTTTTATATAAAATGTATGTTCAGTCATATCTAACTCTTTATAACTGTATTCAGGTTTTTCTTGGTAAAGATACTAGACCACTCCAGTACCTGCCAAGAAAACCCCAAAGAGGGTTAACAAGAGTTGGATACAACTGAACAACAGTAACTAAATCCTGACAATGACAGAGTTGTCCTTTCCTATCCCAAATGGTTTGTCATTTCCTTTTCCAACTCACTGAAAGATGAGGAAACTGAGGCAATGGAGTTAAAGAACTTGCCCACAGTCACATAGCTACTAAATATCTGGGGCCAGAAGTGAATTTAGTGTTTCTGACTCTGGGTCTGGCACTCTCTTCACTGTGCCCCACAGCTGCCATAAAATATATAGTTTAATGTAAAATAAATATTTTCCCTTTTGTTTTAAAGCTCATTTGATAAACTGCCTCAAAAACTTGAAAGTAGGGAACACTGCCTATAGCCACTATGCATATAATTTCTGTGGCACTCATGCTTCCTAAGTGAGTGATGCTCACTTTTATCACATTAGAGAGCTGAAGCCACAGAGAATGAAACTTTTGATGAGTCACACCTTATCACAGAACGCTAAGACCACAAGAGGAATTGGGAGTTCATTTGGCCCAACACACTTATTTTATAGATGAGGAAACAGACACATGGGAAGTAGCTTCCCAGTGCTAGCAGAATAATAGGATTATTTATCTAAAGCTGGAACAGACCTGGGAGGTCATCCAGTCCAACAACTTAATTTTACAGCTGAGGAAAGGTTAAATAACTTGCCTGAGGTCCCGTCACTTATAAATGGCAGAATTGGCCTGGGAACCCAGGACTTATATGATTGTATCATTTTTTTTTTTTTTTTTTTTTTTTTTTAACTATACTGCCTAAGTTTTCTGAATCAACCTCAAGTTTTGAGTGCTTTGATCCCAAGATCAGGGCTCTTAGACATCTTCTTTAAAAGAAATGTTTAATACCTAGATACAATTAAAATGATCAAATGTAGTTATTTCTACCATGTTTAACATATGTTGGACTATTTGTCATCTAGGGGAGGGCCTGGAGGAAGTAGGCTGGGGGGGGGGGGGGGGGGGGGGAATTGGAACGGAGGGTTTTGCAAGGGCTAATGTTGAAAGAC
This sequence comes from Sarcophilus harrisii, assembly GCF_902635505.1. NCBI lineage: Eukaryota > Metazoa > Chordata > Mammalia > Dasyuromorphia > Dasyuridae > Sarcophilus > Sarcophilus harrisii. The sequence continues at coordinate 286,301,826 of NC_045428.1, read as the reverse complement.
TGTCCACACATATGTTTTAAAAAAATAAAAAGCTTTGAAAAAAAAAATAAAAATAAAAATAAAATGGTCAGATGTAAATTAGGCAGCTATGTGGTATAGTGGTTAAATGTCAGGTCAAATCTGGTCTCAGCCATTTATTTATCTGTGTGACACTGGGTAGTCATTTTTCTCTATTTCCCCAGTTCTTCATCTATGAAATGAGTGGGAGAAAAAAATAGCAAACCACTCTAGTGTCTGCCAAGACACTTCCAAATAGTGTCAATAAGAGTTGGACTCAACTCAGCGTCAACAATAACAACAAACCTGACAATAACAGAGTTGTTCTTTCCTATCCCAAAACACCTTAACAGTTTTAAATGTTAAAGTTCCAAAAAGAAAATTTGACTTCTGATATAGGTCCACAAAGCTACCAAGCAATATATCTCAGATTGGTGGCTACACACTTTGGTTTGTAAGAATAATATTTACTAGCTTCCTAAGTTTATAAACAAAAGACACAAAAACTTGAAGCAAAAATATAGGTAAATATAAAGAATATAGATATGAAAACAGAAAACATTGGATAACACTAAGAAACTATCTTTGGAATTTTCAAATTATTTAGAATAATTTTCTTCTGATGATAAAAATGTTTTCTGTTAAATACTTGAATAAAATTATTTTCATTAAAGATGGCATTCTCTTTTCAAGTGAAAAAGAAATAAAATTAAAGCACATTTAAAATATATTTTTAAATAGTGGGCAGTAGTTTCTCAAATTCACAGAGCCCACAAGAATTTACATGTTTCTGAAAATAACAAATTAAGAACCTGGGGATTAAAAATAAAAATAAAAATATATCAAAACTCATTACAAATTTCATATAGCTTAATGGGCAAGGGTATCTTGCTTTGAAGATACCACTGTATATGCACAACATAGTTAATCACTTTCTCTTCCTGAAAGCCTTTGTGACCATGTAAGGATATTTCACACTTGTTATAAATTTAGCTGCCTCATTACATAATTACTGCAACCAAAGCAAACAGGCTTTTTGTCTGAAATTCAATTACTGTGGGAGGTTCTGTGGTTTAAGTATCAAGGGCTGAAACATTCACTTGACATTTAAGCAACTATACACACAGAGAAATAAAGCATTTACTCAACATAAAATATCTTAATTAGGACAACTTCAGAAAAATAAAACATTCTATTGTCTTTCTGTGTCAAGATATATTTTCACAGTCATTAGACCTTATTAAGGAGACACACTAAATCTAGAGAGAGACTGAGAATGTTATCTTGCTTTATTCTGAGCCAGTGTACATGATTTGAAAATGTCAAGATCAGAAATCAGAGCTGATCTATTCCAGTGCAAAGAACAAATCTGTTAAAAACAAACAAAAAAACCCACCAAAGTGCACAATTAGATAGCACAGTGGATAGAGCATGTCCTGAAGTTAGAAAGATCTGAGTTCAAATTTAATCTCAGACACAAGTTGTATGATCCTAGGCAAATACTTTAAATACAAGTTAATTTCTAAAATACAAGTTAATTTTAACTGCTTCCAAAAAAACAACAACAAAAACACAACAAACAAATGATAAATAATTCAGGATCCTCAAAGATGTTATAATCAAATAAAAATTTTATAAGCAGTTAAAAAATAGCTAGAGAAACAGCTAAGTCATAGCAAGAAATTCATTATGGTAAATAAAAAGAGAGAACAGGGTATATATACAATGTATTATAATCTCAGATGGTCAATTAATAATCTTAATATTGCACAATATCTTCAATATAACTAGGGAATGTTTCTCCCAAAATGGCAGTTTCAGTATCAATTCAGGGTACCTGCATATCCATTCTTAGCTTCTTAATGGAGAGGAATTTTTCAACACTTAATAAAAAGTAAAAATTTTTAAAAATTAGATAGATATGTATATACAAGTATATATATATACATATCTATACATATCTATATACATACATACAAGATATATACATATCTATATACAAGTATATACATTTCTATCTATCTATATAATTTTTTTTGAAAATGCCATATAATTCCAATAGACTTGGAATGGAAAATGTCAATGGCATCCAGAGAGAGAGAACTATGAAGATTGAATGTGAATCGAAGCATAATATTTTCACATTCTTGGGGGTTTTTTTTCTTGTGGAAGGTTTTTTTCCCCCTTTTGGTCATTTTTCTTACACAATGTGACCAATATGGAAATATTTTAAAAGATTATACACATTAAACATATATCAGATAGCTTGTTGTCTTGGGGAAGGGGGAGAGGTAAAGGAGAGAGAGAGAAAAAATTAGAACACAAAGTTTTCCAAAAAGGAATGTTTATAACTATCTTTACATATATTTGCAAAAAACACTACTAGAAAAAAATAAAATCATTAAAACAGAGAAAAAAAAAATTAAGGCCACAAACAGTACCTGAAGCACTAAGAATATTTTTCTCTATATAACAGACAAATCAGTTTCATTCCCTGCCCAAAAAAAGCCCCAGTGTCTCCCTTACTGACTTTAGGATAAAATACAAATTCCTCTGCTTGGCATTTAAAGGTCTTTACAATCTGGCTCCAGCCTGCAGTTCCAGACATTGCTCATTACTCCTCCTTCACACACTCTACATTCCAGCCAAATTGGCCTGTTTGCAATTCTTCCTGCCCAGAACTACATTTCCCCTCTCCATGACTTTGCACAGGCTGTCACTGATCCCTGGAAAGCACTCCCTCCTCACTTCTACCTTATTAATCCCCAGCTTTCTTGAATGTCAAGCTCAGATGAGCTCTCACATGAGGCCTTTTCTGATCTTCCCAGAGGATAGCTCCACCCACTTCCAAGTTATCTTTTTTATTTAATCCAAGTACATATTATGTACTTACTTATCTCCACACTTTGAATGATGTTTTCTCACTCTGAATGATATTCCTAAGTACCTGGCACACAGAAAGTATTTTTTTTTTAAATGAATCAAAAGTAACTGATTGATTTAGTTTAGTCACAGAACCTTATAATAATATTGGATAATTAGATTTCATAGTATTTGATGCTGTTCCTGGCCAAGAAAAACATTACTCAATTGGTACAGCTGTTGTTGTGGTTGGTTCCCCTTCATTCTCAAAGAGGAACCAATGACAGTGTGGTCTTGACTTACAAGTGAACTGGATTTAAGTAAGGCAGGGCTTTGCAAAGACATCTGTCTCACTCTTTCCTCCAGAGTCAGCTCAGTCTAGTGACAAGACATCAGCCACTGTCTTAAAAATATTTAATGATTTGTATTTCTCATTATTGTTCCTATTTTTTAATTTTAGGATTAAGTAAAGAACTACTGAATTAGGGGGAAAATTAGTTTTAGTGTCAGTGAATATAATGACAATTTCCTGGTAATGTTTGGCCCACTGTGATAGGTAAATATTGTGAATGTCATGTAATTTACTGGACATATAAAAGTAACCCATAATTATTATCACTATATTCCCAGTAATCCTCCCATTTTTAATAAATCTCACATAACATTCAGGTTTATAAAGAAAAGTTAAATTAGGAGTTATATAAATGCCTTGGTTCTCGAAAAATTAAAAATGATTCTATTGACAAAATTCGATGTTGAACGTTTTAGAAGACATTGTGTAAAATGAAGTATATAAGTATTCTTTTTTTTTAACAATAAGTGGCAGAACATGTCAAATTCAAGTCAGCCCTTCCATCATCTAGTCAATGCTCTCATTTTACAGATAAAGGAGGTGGACTAGAATCTGGGACTCCTCATTCACTGTCCAGTTCCATCCTCTCCCCCCACACTGTATCAGGATGGATAACATTTCTCCAGTTGCTCATTCTCTCTCCATTATATTCTTCTAATCCATAAAATCCATTAAAAAAATAAAATTGCTAATCCAAAAAATAGCTACACATGTTTCCCTCACAAGGCCACTGACAAAATATTATAAATACGCTGGAAAAGATAAAGGTGATACATAATTAAAATCAATATTGTGTTTGTACTTGCACTAAAGTTCTGCTTCAGTGCCTCATCATGGCATGGAAATGACCCTGGGCCCTGAAGGACATAACTAAATGGAACATAAACTCTGGCAGGTTCCCACAGCAAGCTGAAAATAAGTTTTAAAAACAGTCCTGGTAATGGACTGCAGTTCTGTTGTCTGAATAGCCTAAGTTCAGAGAAAGTTACCACCTAGTTGCTACAGGAAACATTTTTGGAACCCAACAACTGTTGGAGATGATATCTATATACATAAACGCATATATGGCATTAGAAAGGGCGGAATTGCCATTAGTTCAGAGAATATACCACTGTAAAATCAATAAAATTAAAACTGAAGTATAATAGTTTATCTACCATTATCCTAGCAAGTTATTTTTATTGCAGTTAAAAGTATGATTGTCTAATGTCATGTCTGTCAATAACTGTAACCAGCATGCATAGTCAAGAAAATTAATTTGGCTATTTCAAAAGATATTTATGTCTCAATCTGTTTCATGCTCTCTTGGAAGATGGGGAGAGTGTTTCAACGTGGTTTCATTGAAATGCATGTGGTCATTGTGCTGATCAGAATTTTGAAGTCTTAAAAATTACTTGTTATTACAGTGCTATTAGTAATACATTGTTCTCACTTTGAATCAGTTTATATAAGTCTTTCTAGGTTTCTCTGAAGATGTCTCCATCATTCCTTACAGTACATTCATATACCATAAACTGCTTAGTCCCCAATTAATGGGCATGGTAGAGAATTCTTCTGCAGTTACCTGAATGTCCAAAGTGTTATAAAAGAAAGCTTTGGGAGGAGTTTAATGCTCTGCCTTCCAATCCTCCAGTAAGAGAGGGAAGACAATGGAGGGTGAGTTCAGATGGCCATGAATACCAAAATCTGAATAAATTTGCATGGTGATTAGATTTCTGGAGATCAGAAAAGAGAGGGAACAAAGGGGAAAGAGAGGGAGAGGAAGAGAGAGAGTAGGGGAGACAGACAGAGAGGAAGAGAGACAGAGTAAAAGACGCGCGCGCGCGTGTGTGTGTGTGTGTGTGTGTGTGTGTGTGTGTGTGAGAGTGTGAGTGTGTGTGTGTGTGTAAATGGGGAAGAGGGTCTTCAGGGAAGGAGATGGTGCTCCTTGGAGTAGAACTGCTGATAGAAAACAGAATGCAGTAGCTTGGGAGGCATATTTCCAAACTGCTTTCCTGAAGAGTTGGACCATGTTACAGCTCCATCACCAAAGTGTTAATGTACCTATTTCCCCACAGCCCCTTCAGCTTTGTCACTTTCCTTCTCTGTCAATTTACCCTATCTTATAGATGTGAAATGAAACCTAATGGTTACTTTAATTTGCCTTCCACTAATTATTAGTTATTTGAAGCATCCTTCCCCCATGTCTACTGGTAGCATGCATTTCTTTCTCTACAGCTACCTGTTCATATCCTTGACAATCTGTCACTTGGGGAATGCTCTTATTGCTATAAATTTGAATGACTTCCTTATATAGCTAGGAAATGAGAACTTTATAAGAAAATTTGCTGCAAATATTTTCCTCCAATTACTTGATTTCCATCTAATTTTATTTAAACAACTTTTTAATCTTCTGTAATCAAAACTGTCCATTTTTTCTCTGATCCTTCCTATCATTTGGTCATGAATTCTTCCATATATAAATCAAAAAGGTAATTTCTTCCTTGATCCTCTATTTGACTTAATTTGTCATTATTTATATCTAAATCATGTACCCATTTGGAACTTCTCAGTGTATAGTGTGAGATGTTAGTATATACCTATATTCTTCCACATTGCTTTCTGTATAATGCCATTTCACATCTTTTCTGAATGCAAGCAAGATATGTTGTTGTTGTAAAGAGTAGAAATGAGATTGTTATCTGTGTGTGATTGCCCAGAATGGTGACTCCATCTACTAATACTTATTGTCAACTCATCTCTCTACCTTAATTTAATGCATTTCAAAGACTACTGAGATGAGTTGAGACTTTTCCATGGACACTTGTCAAGGAGACTGATCTTTCTGACTCCAAAGCTATCCTTCTATCCATTATACAAAGCTGATTCTTCTAGTATAATATGCTAAGGAAACAAGAATCAATATGTTCTATGAATAAATGACCTCTAAGATCCCTAGCTCTAAATCTATGATTCTATGAACTCATCTCAAATACTGGCTAAGAACTAAAAGAACAATAAAGTTCAACTTAATATTTCAGAACTGATTTCTTGGCAATGAGCCCAAGGTCAGCCTTAGGTTTATTTTGTTCATTTATTTATTTTTTTTACAATATGTAATAATTAAAATAATTCACATGAGATTTCTCTAATATTTCAGAATTGAGGTTTAAAATATACAAATAAATGAATGTAATTAATGTGCACACAAACAAGTATATGTGTGTATATACAGGCATGTATAAGCATGTATATATGTGTGTATATGTTTTATACACACACAAATATATATACCACATGTATATACATCCACCACACATATATAAATTCCTACTCTATCCCACCTCACCCCATGCTGAGAATGTAAGCTAAACTTAGTTTGACCTAGCCTTGCTCAAAATTTTGGAATTTATGATGAAGGATGAAATATTTTGTACCTGGAAGAAGTTCAAGGTGATTCAATTACCATTATAGAACTACTTCAATAATATTGAAGGTGTGGGATAAGACCAACTCCAACCTGACAGGCTAATAACTCCGCTAACTCAGGCAACTTTACATGTAGCAATGAACCCTTGAAAGGTAGCTTGGTCTGGTGATAGAAAGCTGGCATTGGAGTCTACAAGACATAGTTCCAAGACCTGTCTCTGATGCATATCCTAGTTGTGTGACATTACCACCCCAGACAAATCTCTAAGACTATAAATTAACAGACTACTTAATAATCTGTATTGGTAGAGGGAGTTTTCTCACCAAGGATATCACAGGTTTGGAGGCAAGAAAGAATTTTTATTACTAAGATCACATTCATTTTTCTCACCATTCAGGTATCATTTTTAAAAGTCCAATTTACTACCGGTATAACCCTGGACACAACACTATAGCTCTCTGGGTCACAGGTTTTTCATAAATAAAATGAGAAAGTTGATCCAAATAGCCTGTACAGTCCTTTCAAAATTCAGATCTATAATCCTATGAACTATCCAAATGAGTTTTCCCATAAAATTTTCCTATGGATTTGTCCAAATATCAATACAAACATATACATACATACATGTATATATACATATATACATGTATGTATGCATATGTATGTATATATGTGTGTGTATATATATATATATATATATACAGTGTATATATATATAGATATACAGTGTGTATGTATATATAGATATACAGTGTGTATGTATATATATATATATACACACAGTGTATATCTATATCTATATCTATACACACACACACACACACACACACACACACACTTTCTTTCCAGCTCCAAAAAAATACAAGGATAGAAAAAGTATTTTGGGAGGTCCTATTCTTTGGGCCAGTAAGGAAATACAAAGTAAAACAGATGAAACATGGGATATAGAATAAAATTCTAGAAAATAAGACATAATGTCAATCTCATAAAATTAAAGGTCATCTTGAAATTTTTACTCACAAACCTTATTTGTGTTTAATACTTAAACTGAAAAAATATAAATGTGTCTAGGCGAATAGAATATTCTAGTTTTCAAAAACCAAGAAGGCACCAGAGAAGCACTTCTTTCAGTAACTAGCAAAGCAAGAACAATTCAATAAAACCACATTTATTCCTTTTATATTAATTTATATTTACACGTATGTACAGATTATTCATGTTTCTCCTTGTTAGCCAAGCTTCATTAGAATGTAAACTCCCTCTAGTTAAGAAGAAAATACTGCAAGCAAAAACAATTTAAATACTGTGAAAATAGTCAGAATTTCACAAGAGCTAGCTAGCAGCTTCTATTCTCAAAGACAGTGTACTTAATTTTATTTCAAACACCAAAAAAATCTGAGTTGCCTCCAAGAATAATTTATCCAGCAAAGTTGAGTATTTTTGAATTTTAAAAATGGACATTTGACAAAATGAAATACTTTCAGGTATGTGTAACAAAAAGACCAGTGCTTAATGGAAAATTCAACATAAAACAGAAAAAAATATATAAAGAAAACATTAAAAACTAATTATAAAGCACTCATTAAGGTCAAATTGTTTACTTATTTAATAAATGAAAATGTTATCAATATTCTTAAAAACTCTGAAAGAAAGTTTGGAACTGAGTTGTATGTGGTGGGATGATTCTAAAAATCAAAAATGGGTAGTAAAGGTTAAAAAGGGAGCACTTTTATTATAAAAAATGGAGCATGAAAGGAAGAACTAATATAGAAGATGGACGTGGAAGTACTGGGCTGGTAATGCTGGAACCTTACTCTCATCTGGGTTGAAGAGAACAAGTATATATATGGAAGGCTGTACAAGTTCTTCTGAACATGTAGAGGGATGAGAAAACTTGGGGACAGGGTGCAAAAGGAATTTCTGAGGGATGTATGGATTAAGATTGGAGGCCAAGAGGACTAGGGGATTCAGAAAGGTGGATAAGATAGGGAGTGGGAGAAGGGGGGTTTATACAGTAACAGTGATAGGGTAGAAAGACTGAGAAAGAAAATAATAGTGTGTAAAAATAAGATGGAGGAAAAATCACAAACAATAATTATAATTTAGAATGTGAATAGGATGTTTATAGAAGCTTTCTTTCAGATGGCAAAGAATAGGAAATTGCAGGGATCCCCATCAACTGGGGAATGGCTAAACAAGTTGTGGTATTGTGATATAATACTGTGCAATAAGAAATGGTCTTAGAAAGGCATGGAAAGACTTGCATGAAATGATTTAGAATGAAATAAGCAGAAGCAAGAGAATAATATATATGGTAAAAAAAAAATACTGTTTTAAGAACAACTTTGACTAAGTTATTTTGACTATTATAAATACACAAATTAAAAATTAAGGATACAAAAAAAGATGCTACCTGCATCCAGAGAAAGAACTAATCCAAGCAAAAGTAAGCATAAAATATTTTTACATATATATCTCTATATAAGTGTGTATGTGAGAGAGAGAGAGAGAGAGAGAGAGAGAGAGAGAGAGAGAGAGAGAGAGAGAGAGAGAGAAAGAGGTCAAGGATAACTAGGTTGAAGGTTAAAAATCTCATGTTCCCTATCTGTGCTTATTGCTTAGATTCTTGTTTCTGTTTTCCTGAAATTAAAGAATATTTTATTTAATGTCCAAAGTTATCTTAAAGGCATGGCTACTATATTATTTTTACCTCTGTTTCACCAGTATCGGCATAGTAAGAATTAATTCTGATGATTGATTAAAATTCTGCCTAGACACACACTAGCTATAAAAGCTCAGTTTAGTTAGCTAAACTCCCAAACTTATGATCTTTTGACCCACTAAGCTTATCCTGAGCTGCTGAAACTTGAGTGCATCAAAGTACCAGAATTTGAGACATCCAGATGGAGGAAATATCTATAAGCAAGGAAATCATGAGGGAACCTCTCCACCAAACCACTTAATCCAACTACCCCTAATCTTAAAGCAGGTTTTGGCTGACTGCACTGTGACCACAGTAAGGAAGACAACATTTGGGAGAAAGGAACCCTTTCATTGTGTCTTATGGGTTTTTTATGATATCTATTTAAATTTTTATAAACCATCTGCCAAAAATTTTCTACAACCCAAAGATGAAGCCATCAGAAAATATCTTATGCTTTTGTCCCTATTCTGTACTTCCAACCAAAAATGAGATGGGGAAGGGGTAAGGAAACCATGTATTTTCAGCCAGTTTACTAAGCACCTACTTTTGGCTTAGCTTAAGAAGTTCAGAGATTGTGACAGAATCAGCATGACATAAATCCCTTGAAATTTTATTAACCTAATTTTAAGTAACAGACATAAAAAAAACTAAACTTCATGACTTTTACATTACATTAACTTCTAAGAAAAATAAATCCTACATATTGAGTCGCCTTATTAAACAAGGGCTACTTATACTGACATCTTAACAAAACAACTTAATTTTGCTGTGCCCATCACTATTTGTAATCCACTGTGAATATTAAACACCTGAGATGTAGCTTCAATAGCAAAATCTGCTTGTAATGACTACCAATTTCAAGAAAACCATAGATAGCTCCATGGTTAAATGAAAGTACAGGCCCCTTAATATGTTTTTTTTTTTTAATGGATAAAACAATCTTGCACAAGTCTAGTATTCATATTCTTAGTGCTTATTTGAACATAAGTATTCAAATTAACCTAACATAAATCACCATAGTAATCACCAACCATTATCTGAAAACAACAGAAGAATGATCAATGTTAATATACTACATTTGGCCTAGGGCTTTCATCTGTTAAATTCTATTACACATGCATGAGCATATACATTTTGGAAACCTTTGAATACAGTATGTGCTAAAACATCTTTCAAGACATCTTTTGAGATAATTTAGTGTGTGTGTTTGAATGTGTATATGTATCTTCCTATAAGATTTTTACAAAAGGAGTAGCAAATTCCTCCAAGTTAAAATTATCAAATACAGTGATACAAAATTAACAAAACAGGGTATATTTTCCAGCTTTTCTTTACTGCCATATGGGTTTCAAGTTCGAAAATAAATGTTTTGAAAATAAATGATTTTTTTAGATATAAAAAATATCAGGCAATCTCATTCTTAATTATTAATGCCAGAGCCTATGGGATAGGGCCTTCAGATCTCTAATCCCCACTTTATATATTAAAAAAAAAGATTTAAAAGGGGTGACTTGTCCCATGTCACATGCAAATAGAACAGTGGTACTCTGAGTGACCCTGGGTATGAAATTTAACCCTGTTTACCTCAGTTTCCTTATCTGTAAAATGAAGTAGGGAAGAAAATAGCTAACAATTTCACATTTTTGCCATGAAAACAACAAAATGGGGTTACACATTAATTCCAAAATCTGTGCTACTTTTTAATAGCATTAATGAAACTGCATACAGTGTTCACAATTCACATTATTTACAGTACCATCTTCCAACCTGGAGAAATGCAAAGACAATCAATAATGGTCCCTGCCCTCAGAGAACTTACAATTTAGCACACTAACAAATCTATAATATTTCACGTGGAAAAAACTGCAAGGCAACACTGGAAAACATTATTACCTATGATAAACAAAAGAATTAACTAAAGAGTACCTTTGCACATAGTAGGCATTCTAAAATATTTACTGATTGATATTTTTAAAACAAACTAGCTCTCTATTTTATAGTTCTCTAAATACATACTGATTAGCATTCCAGATATTATTCAAACAGCATTCCTAGTGGATTTTTCATACAGGTTAAATGTCAATATGAAAAATAATATTCACTTTCAGAGACATGCTTTTTCTCAGATTCAATATAACCTCACTAGATTAAGGAATGCAGTACATGAAATTATTCGGAACACAATTATTAGGTGCCATCTAGTGGATGTTTTTATAGGACTTTTGTATTTGCTTTTCCGTATTACATTTCCTTCCATTCTTACACAGGAAATAGTTTGATATTTTAAGCCTTGAAAAACCTATATAGCCTCCCCTCTCCTACATTACCCACTCACCCCTACACATACACACACACACACACCCTCTCTCTGTCTCTGTCTCACTCTTTCTTTCTCCCTGTTGCCTCTCTCCCCCTCTGTTGCATCCTCACTCTCTCCCCCTCTGTTGCATCCTCACTCTCTCCCCCTCTGTTGCATCCTCACTCTCTCCCCCTCTGTTGCATCCTCACTCTCTCCCCCTCTGTTGCATCCTCACTCTCTCCCCCTCTGTTGCATCCTCACTCTCTCCCCCTCTGTTGCATCCTCACTCTCTCCCCCTCTGTTGCATCCTCACTCTCTCCCCCTCTGTTGCATCCTCACTCTCTCCCCCTCTGTTGCATCCTCACTCTCTCCCCCTCTGTTGCATCCTCACTCTCTCCCCCTCTGTTGCATCCTCACTCTCTCCCCCTCTGTTGCATCCTCACTCTCTCCCCCTCTGTTGCATTCTCTCTCTCTCTGTCTCTCTTTCTGTCTGTCTCTGCCTCTATCTTTGTCTCTGTGTCTGTCTCTTTTTTACTCTTCCCCCCTTCTCTCAATCCTAAAAGGGGACAGAGGTAAGCAAGTATATTCAATGTAAACTACATTCTACAAAATCTTCAGAATTTTCCATGACTTACTATGATCAATAAATTAAATCCTATATCTTTTTTTAATGTCACATCTGATTGCTAATATTGCTTTTAAAACTCAGTTTGGGCATATACCACTCTCTCAGTAAATAAGGAACGACCCAATTATCTCCTAAGTGGTCAGTATGCAATAAAGCAGCTTATACAAGTTTGGAGATTCAATTTTACAAACATGCTTTTACCAATCATCACAAATGATAATAATAGACAATGAGCATCATTACACTTGAACAGTAATTACAGTTACTGCTGCTCCGTACCACATAAAGCCAAATTCACTTAGTACAAATAAAATACATGAGATACATGAAAATTAACATGCTTCTCTGCAAAGCTTTAGGAGTCATATCATTCTACTCTCAAAGCAGCTATAGAAAAACACCATCCTCCCACAAAGGACAGAAGAAATTTCCATTATGGCTGGTTAAAATACAATTAATTGAAAATATTAATGTACACGTGAAAACAAAGCAAAATGTCAAATTGAGGTAATTATCTACATCATAGCAGCCTTGTTCTCCAATAATTCAAATAAAGATTTTAGCCAGATTTATTCTGATGAATTTCAGTACACTTTTAGATAAATTATGCTAACATAGTTAGACCATCTCTTTCTTCTGGACATGGAGCCATTTTATGAGTATTTTGAAAACATTTCAAGGACAAATTATTCACTAAGGGATTGAACTCAAGTGTCACTGAAAGGAGAGGCCATGTTGAAAAAACTATAGTATTAAAGATACTTATGTACATGTCTTTTTCCCCTTATCCCATTATATTATAAGATTCTTAAGCACAAAGAATAGTATTTTCTTTTCTTCTTTTTTTTTTTGGCCTTTTTATTTTCCATTTTTCGCAAAGTGCCATACCTATAGAAGGTGCTTAACAATCTGCCTTCCATTAATAAATGTTTGATTTAATTTCTTTGTGTTCACTAGAATTTTAATATTTGTTCTCTATCAAACTGAATTTATAAACTATCTTCCCCTAAAAGACTTTTTATTCTGACACTAAGCATAGAGACCTACAATGTTGAGTGAGAATCCACCTTTGGTGATCATTTGGTTTAACCATTTGATTTTGGATATGAGGTCATTGAAATCTAAAGAGGATTCCTACTTTGGCTAATATGAGATAATTAATACCAAACAAGAATAATGTTCACTAATTCTACCCTGTGCCTTTCATTCTTCTTGAAAATTTCTATTCCATTTACCAAAAAGGCATTTAGTTTATCAGTTGTGTCTGACTCTTTATGACTGCACACACATTTTATAAAAGAGAAACACAGGGTTTCTCTCCAGGGTTATTCAGCAAGCAATTATCTGAAGTTGGATTTGAACTCATATATTCCACTATACCACCTAGCTGTGGGAGAGAGGGAGTGAGAAAAACAGATACACAGGCAGAAAGACAGACAGACAGGTGTTTTTGTTGTTTAGTTTTTTTTTTTTTTTTTTGGGTAGTACTTGATACTTTGTGACTCCATTTGGGGTTTTCTTGGCAAAGATACTAGGGCAGTTGACCATTTCCTTTTTTAGCTCGTTGAATCAATAAGGTAAACTGGGGAAAAGAGGGTTAAGTGACTTATACTGGGTCAAACATATCTATTGGCATAAAAGTACTTACAATCTAGCAAAGGAAGATGGGACATGGACACATAAATATAATAAAAATGGAACTGGATAAGAGCAAAGGAGAAGGTCAAATTTTAAAGTATTATGAGGAATCTGAGTATGAAAAGATAATTTTGAGATGAGGGAAATTAGGCTTTAAATAACAATAGCTTTCAATGTGATTCTTGAACTGGAAAAGAGTCCATTCTAAATAAGGGGAGTCATGAGACAAAAAAAAAAAAAAAAAAAAAAAAAAAAAAAAAAAAAAAAAAGCTTTAAAGCTTTTCCTAGCTTTAAAGCTGGAAGGTACAATACATAATTGGAGACCATGTTAGGTTAGAGTGAAAAGTAAACAGACAGATAAGACTGTGGAAGACCTTCAAGGCAATGTAAAGACACTGGAGGGTTTTTTAGAATAGAATATATGATCAGAATGGTAATTAGGAAGATTTACGTGGTCAGCAGTATGGAATATGGATTGGGAAAGGGAATGACTGGCTTATTCAGTTGTATCTTCTTCTATATACCCCCAGAACCTCTGTCCATTAGATTTTCTTGGCAAAAATACTGAAGTGGTTTGGTATTTCTTCAGTATGTCCCCATTTTACAGATAAAAACCTAGGACAAATGCTTTTTATGAATGAAATAAGAAAAGGCCTGAAAAAAGTTCTGTGATGCAGTGAGAACCCAAAGCAGTAAATGGATCTAAAAAAAGGAGATCTGAAAAAGGAAGAGAAATGATATGGTTATAAAAATCAAAGGAACTTGATAATTCATTAAATGAGGTAAACAGTGTTGAGAAGCATTACCAAAAAAAATCATGAGATTTTTGAGACTGAATGATGAAAGAAGGTGGGAGAAGGTGGGAGAAGGGGGTAGTCTTTAGAGAATGATTATGAGGTCAGTTTGGAATAATTTAAGCTTCAGGGGCTGGTAGGTGGACATACAGAGACATACAAGGCAGCAGCTAAATCTCTGGGCCAAACCAAACAAAGAAAAAGATTTGGCAATCATTTCTCTTGATGTGATCATTAAAGCTACAGGAGTAAATGAGCTTGCCATGGGAGAAAGTATATATTAAAAAGCCCAGGAACAGAATCTGGAGAGAGATGTAAACATCGATGAGGCAAGAAAAGGATGAGAAACCACTAAAGGAGACCAAGAAGAGAATTTAAGGAAGAAGTTAGAAGAGCCATGCTCCAACTGATAAATGACCAAAAGATATGAACTACGTCCAAAGGCATAAAATCATGCATTTTATGACCTAACAATACCACTAAGAGGAATGAATCAAAACAAGAGATTTTTTAAAGGGGCAGGGGAATCTATATGTACAAACTTTCTTTCTCAGGGCAAAAACTGAGGGGATGCCCCAAAATTGGAAAATGGCTGAATAAGTTATGGTACATGATTATGATGGAATATTACTGTTCTATGGGAAATAATGAACAGAATGTTTTCAGGAAAACCTGAAAAATCTGGAAAGTCCTCCATGAACTCAAGCAAAGTGAAAAGTACTGTGTACAAAGTAACAGCCATGTTCTGGGATGATTAATTGTGAATGACTTTGCTATTCTCAGCAGTACAATAATCCACAATTATTTTGAAGGACTTATGATAAAAAAAAAATCTTATTCATACCCACAGAAAAAAACTGATTGTATTTGAATGCAGGTTGAAGCATACTCTTTTTTTTGTTTTTACTTCATTTTTCTTGAGGGTTTTTCTTCCTAAGGGTAGAGATTCATGTTTTCTTTCACAACATGGTTTTTATGGAAATGTTTTGTATAACTTCACATGTACTTTCTTGATGAGGGTTAGGCAAGGTGATAAGGAGAGAAGGTGGAACTCAAAGTTTTAAAAACAAATGTAAAAAGAATTGTCTAAAATGATGGTCCTGGGGAAGATAAAAATATTAACTATATAAAGAAACAAATGTAGGGGAAAAAAGGAAGGGGATTTAGGGAAGGAGAAGGAGAAATATAACAGTATGAGTTACTTACAAAATTCAGGGGAAGACAAGGGTATATGATTTATTCAAAGTTGTTGGAATCTTTACAAACTGTTAAGCTATTAGGGTTGATAGAAACAATAATTATCTAATTTGGCATGGTTCAATATGATTGATTTGATCTTAGAAGGAGATATTTTGGGCCAAAACTTGAAACAAGGTACTAAGTACAATTGATGGAAACAATGCTTGTGTTCACACCTTTAGAGAGCTCTTAAGTATCTAAGTACTTAATGGAGTTCACACATTTGGGAGATTTCAGGGATTAGTATGAGATATCCGAATTCACACCTCCCTTAGGGTCAGAGAGCACTCTGGGAGATAACCCAGAATCCCTCTCTTTCCAGAAGGAGGAGTCAAACTTTGGGAGATCATATATATACAGGAAGCTCTTACAAAGTTATCCAAAAAAAGAAGGTCAAGAAGTCAAAAACTGAAACTATGAAATATTTCTAATATTGAATAACCATTTTTTTTAAAAAAGGACTTATACATTTGTATACATATGGGGTGTTCAAAAGTCTTACTCCAGTTCTAAGCTATTAAAGCTTTAATGACTCCTAAGTTATTAAAATTCAAAACTACACTATGATTTTTGGAACACTATGTATATATACATTTGGCACCATACAGCATATTTATACAGGTGTTGAAGAAAATCGAGTGGAAGTTATCAGAGTGAAATCTAGAAAGAGCTTCTGCAATATAGTTTTAGTAATCTTGATGCCCTGGATTGAAGAAAGAATTTGAGAGGCCAGTAAATAGGCAAGCCAGGCGTCAAGCTGGCTGAGGAAGTCAGTGGCCTTTAGGAAAACTTCATCACCTTTTCAGGAAAGGAGAGAGGAGGCTTCATGCCTACTACCACTATTTTCCTAAAGTTTATTATGGCAATTAACAAGGCTGTCCAGAGTCATTCCATTCATTCATCCATTCATGAGTTTACAATTTTCCCCTTGGTGTTTGTTGTTGTAAAGCTGGGAACTGCTGATTTATAGAAATATTAAGAAATTTACCAACACCAAGAATGCACACACATATTCATTCACATCTAATCAGCTTGTGTTTCACTTCCCCAACCCTGATTTTGAATTACTCTCTCTCATTTAAAATATGACACTTGAGATTATGGTTACATTTACTTTCCCCCTTTAAAAAAAAAAAACAAAACATTAGTAATCTGTCACTAAAGAGTTATTATTTTCATATTTGTTTACTCATATATATTTATATTTGTTCATTTTAAGGGAATACATGTACATACATATTTCATGCAAATCCTTCATAACACATAACAAACATTGCAAGTGAACGGGCTGCTCTGACTGCAAAGATAAGTTGAGGGCAAGAAATGATGACAGAGTCAGACAAAATGGGTTCTTTGTAGACTGCAAACAAATTGCATTCTGTACAAAGTCTTACTTTAATGTCTATTCTATAGAATGACTAAGAGCCGTTTATTTAAAAAGAAAAAAAAAAAAAAAGTCTTCAAACAATCCGTATCCCACACCAGGCATTCTTACTAGGTTACAACCACTGCCAGAAGTTGTGGGGTTAAATCAATCAAAGCAATTCTATATCCTCAGGGTCAGGTAATCTCTTTCTCCTCTTTCTCCCCACACTTGGCAAAACACTGAGATCAAAGTCATCAGTTAAATGCCACTAGCATCTCACAAATTTCCAATATGAGTCTTTCCAACTAATAAAAAAGTTTATAATTAATAATAATATAGATGCACTCTCATGAGCTAGGAATAACCCGTGAAAATTGATGACTGGAGAGGCAGCAACCTCAGGATAAATGTGCATCAGGAAACATGAACACATATCACTCTGGATCATTGGCTTTACTGACACTAATAAAAAGGGTCAAATGGAAGAATCAACATGTCTGGCTTTCATATTGTTGGAGAATTTTCAAAGCTTTGGATATCTGAATGACCAAAACACCAACTCCCCCAACACTTGTTGGAAAATTTTAAGCTTCATTCAACATCTGCTTATTTTTCACCTTCAAAAATGAGCATCCACATGGGTATAACTAATGATTCGGGTTAAATCTATCCTAAAGTTTACTTAAATAGTGAATTCTGTGCTAGGAGAAATGATTAACTTTATGGTTTATAATTATGTAATAACATAAGAGAACTTATTAAGATTTTGAAAGTTAAAAAAAGATAGGGAATATATATTATAAATTTAATTCTAATAAATTTGTTAAGAAGTTCCACAGTTTTATATATCACCATTTTTTTCCACAGAGCATATTAAGTGAAAATAGCTTAAATGCAACATTACTAAAGAAAATTTTTGAAAAAGGTCTTACTATTAAAAGTTTGTAAAATTTAAACTTCATCTTGAAAGAGAATTCAATTCCATCTTAAGTAGTCTCATTTTCATTCATTAACTATCTGAGAAATTAATGGTAGAATTGATACAAATCTATACAACTTGGCTAAAATGGAAATAATTTGATCAAAGGAAAGGGAGTGGAGAACCAAAAAATGGGAAAATGCTATTTTTAATTTAAAATTCTAAATGTGAAATTTTAAAATAGGAATTATTAAAATTTCAACAACTTTTTTTTTTTTTATTCCCAGAACATGGAACAGTTCCTAGAACATAGTAGGTACTTAATAAATGTTTATTAGCTGACTCTTCAAAACCCTCCCAAAATCTTTTGTGTCATGAAAATGTTAGAAATAAAGTGCATACCTACAGAATAGGAGTTGCAAAAATTATGGTCTATGACTATGATGAAATAACTCTTGTGCCAAAAGAAATATCAAATACAAAGAATTCAGAAAAACATGCAAAGACATACAACTAATTCATGATAAAGAACTCTTCACATGGTACAGACACATAGTAACCACTATCATATTATAAACTGTTTTGCTTAAATAGTTTTCTTTGTTACAAGAAAATTTGAATGAAAAGATATTAGAAAGTGACTTATCAAAACAAAAGAAAAAAACTTTTTTTTTTTTAAATTTCTCTGATCTGATCTGAAACTTGAATGCTCACTATTAACCAACATTCATGTACTCAATTTGTACTACAGCAATTTATATATCATTAATCACAGAATCCTATAATGTTGAGACTAGAAAGGCACTTAGAGATCATCTGGTCCTAATTCTGAGGAATCTGAGGTCATCTGCACATGTGCAAGGTACTTAACTTTTCTTGGTTTCCTCAATTGCATAAAATGAAGAGGTTGAGCTAAATGATTGTAAGTCTTGTCCAATTTTTTTTAAATCCAGTGTTCAAAGTCCTCACAAATCGACTGGTCTACACAACTTCGCTGGTAACTCTCACGTCAATATTTCAGACATCACACCACGCTTCCTTAAATTAAAATTATTTTACTTAAGAGCTTAATGAATTTTCAATGAGAAATCACTCATCACTAGCTGTTGGTTGCCTTTCCACCAACAGAAACACAAGGTTAATTAATCTCTGCAGCTATCATAGACCTTTTGAATTCTTGCATATATCCTGATAGTGATGTTGAGTGGAAAAAATCTTCAGGAAAAAAAAAAATGAAATTTGCCATCACATCTGAATAAAGTCAGACATAGCCAGAGTAAAAGGTAACAGATGGTATGCTACACTGGCACTAATCTAATGTAAAGAGACCTAGGGGAAAGGTTTCCAGCATATTGGATAGCTCTTCTATGGAGGATTATGGAAAGACATGTCTAAGAATTACAAAGGATGAGAAGGCAAAGATGGGTAGCATTTAGTGCCACTGGAGGGTGCACAGACACTGATGAGAGCTCAAATCTAATGAAATCCAAGTAAATTTCTTGAAATATCTAAATAGACTAAGTTTTTTTTTTCTTTTAACATTGTCTGTGGTGGAAGAATATTCAGTTCCATGGATACCAACACTTTTTTTACTGCCTAAATATTTACAACTACATGGATAGAACTGCTATTTGCAGACTCATATGACTCTAATAAAATGTGTGAACAGTTTTTATGCTTCACACTTTATTTTACACAGCTCAAAAGTCTTTGGGGATATCATTCTAAATATGTTCCTGGCCTTGTCCATTTCATGGTCTGAACTGATTTTCTTTGTTGAGTTCAACTGTTCACCTATTTTCACAGAGCAGTAAAAGGCATTTACTTCTCCCTCCACCAGCATCTCCCTACCCACCACATCTCTAAATTCTGAAAAATGTGCTGGTGTAGTATAGTCTGAATAATCTGAAAGCTCCACGGGATGTTCTCCAATAGATCGTTACATTGAAGGATTCAACTTATTCTTTTGGCCCTCAGAATAGGGTACTTTCAATAATATTCTAATTGGAAGCATTTAAGTTGCAAGCTATCAAAATTCACCAGCAGAATATCTAACATTAGTCCCAACAAAAAGAAAAAGATGATAAAAACATTTCCCTTCCCCTCAGTGAAGAGATAGAGAGAGGGGATCTTATAGTTTCATATCCACTGATGTCTAACATCAGTGAGTTAATCAAAAGCATGTATTAAGGGTGTTTTTTGTTGATTGATTATATTATGGTTTTTTTTTCCCCCTCTTGGTCACAGAGAATTCAAAGGAAGATACATGGGATAATAGCTACAAGGTAAAATAAAGACATCAGCATAACTATGAAAAAATATGGCAACAAATGATGTGGATTTTAATGATAAATGTATAGAAAGTACTACTGTGGCAGCGAATGTCTAATCAGAATGCTTATTTTGATTTCTTTATGCTACTGAATTCAAATAACTTTTGTTGGGAAATTGCAAAATCTCAGTTTAGTCAAAGAATGTGTTTCAAACAGCTGCTTTTTATTTGTAAGCCTAAAACAATCACAGTTTTCAGTAACAGCAGGTTGTACAAAGAGAAAAAAAAATCTTTGACAGGACAAAAATATCGCTCAGTCAAAATATATTCTAAGTATCATTAATTGTTCCTGAAAACAGGGAGTCCTACAAAGGAAGATGTTTTACATTGATTTTAGTAAAACATAATGTCTTTCTTTTCAGATACTATCTGGTGATGAGAATGAAATCTAACTACATGATGCCTCCATAGTTTTTAACAGAGTTTTAAGCTACTATTAAAGCTCCTAAAGACTTTTAGAGACAGAGTTGCATAAATTAAAATCTTATTTATCCAACAATCACTCTTGGCCCCTCAGGTTCCTTCATCTTTAAAACAGAGGGATATATTAGATAATGACTGGTTCTTTTCAGCTCTAGCACTATTGATTCTGTGCTTCTCCCTAGGTAGGAGACCAAATTAAACAATACCATTTTGCAGGCACCATTTTTTTTTTTAAATAAGAGACAAATCACAATAATCTAATGCAGAATTAAAGAAAATCCAGGGAATGTTCTGAAATTCATATATACTCTACCAAATCTTCTAAATTTTCTATATTCACAGTATTTTGCAATAATCCTAGATCTTCATAGCAATAATTCTCAGATACCACAAAATATTCAAATATTCAATTATATTTACTTAAGAATAAGTGTAATATACAGTAGTACATTACAAGATTGGGAATGAATGCTGAAACAAAATAGAGTTTCTAGTTAATATTAAATTACAATGAAAAAATTATTTTATTCCGTGTCTCACATATCTTGGTCAATAAAATTTTATTGTAATTTTTATTTTCAGAAAACTGGGTGTTTTTTCTTCATACCAACCAGTCTTTGGTGGATAAGATTATCCCTCATTTACTTAAATAAATAAAATTGATATTAAAGATATTAAATCAATGTTCTTATGTTTGGGGAACACTTGTCTATAAATGATAAGATAAGGACGTTTTCTAAAGAGCATCTGTTGGAAGTTTATAAATAAAGAAGCTTCAGATGCATGTCTCTAGATACCTATAAGGAAAATTCCATTTATACATATCCTTATCTTCAGAGATAATATTTACATGATTGTTTTTGAAAACTTTCACAAATATTTTATTCTCAGACCAACACTGGGAGGCAGGTGCTATTGTTATTCCCATTTTACAGATGAGAAAACTGAGGTAGGCAGTGGTTAAGTGACCATCCCAGAGTAGCACTCTATTCTCTGTGTCATATCCTGATAGCACTTCAAACAAAATAGTCCAAAACAGAGCTCATTATATTTCCTCTAAGCCTGGTCTCTTTTTACACTTTATATTTTTTAATCTGTGACACTATCATTCATTCATCAGTGTTCAATGTTTGAAACTTGGTTGCCATCTTTCATTATTACACTTCACTTCCTTAATAAGACGAGCATATTAATATTGATTAAGAATTGGAAGGAGTCTTAGTGGACATGCAGTCTAATTCCACCCCATATTTTACAAACTGATGGCAAAATTTAGGACCAGAGAGCTTAAAATGCTCTATTCAAGGTAATGTAAGTGGCTCCATAACAAAGGAAAACTTTGAACCCAGGTTTTCTCACTCCAAATCCAGGTTTTTACCAGTTCTTAAGTCCTCTATCTCTTACATCTGTCCCTTCCTCTCCATTGCTACCATTTCAGTACAAGTTCTCTCTGCCATCTTGGTCTACTGCAAAAGCACCCGCTTTTTATTCCTTTCAGAGCAGTCAGTCAGCATGTCTACTCCCACTCCCTGGTTCAAATACCTTCAGTTTATATTGTCTAATAAGTCGAATTGAGCTTTCCTTGCCTGGTATCCAAGGTCATTTACAAGCCACTTTGCTGCCTTTTCCATGCAAAAGTTCCAGATGCCAAGAACTAAATTCTCCATCTGAAAGAGATAGATCATTGTCTATTCCTATGATGTGTCCCGTACTTGAGTGCATCCATGTTCATATATTCAGCTAAGAAAGGAAGATCTTCCTTCCTCCCCTGTGCCTTCTGAATTTATGGCCATCTTTTAGAGTTTTTCTCAAATACTACTTCTCCTTTGATCCCTATTACCTACGCTCCATGAATAAAGGGAGAAGAGGAAGAATCTTTGGGCCTTGCCTTATATTTGATTTTCTATCCCTTAAACAAATTGCTAAATCTTAAATAAACATGTAAGTATTACACACTTCAGTTAGTCACATATCTATTATGTCCCCCTACAAAACTATAAGCTCAGGGACTATGTGTAATATAAATTTATATTCCCCAAATGTCCAATTTAGCATTCTCTCCACACAGAAAGTGTGTAAATAAATTTTTATTGAATAGAAATCAGTCAATAAATATTTATTAAGTACTTAATATATTGCCAGCACTATGCTAAACAAAAGTTCATCATCTAAAGGAATTCAGTCTGACTGGGGAGTGGGGGAAGCAATAGTGGGGGGAAAATAAGAACACAATTGTACAAATAAGCTACATGCAAGATACACTGGAAATAATCAATAGAGAGAAGACACTGGAATGAATTAGGAAAGGCTTCCTGCAGAAGGTGGGATTTTTGCTGGGACATTAAGGAAGCCACGAGGCAGAGAAGAGGAAGAAGAGCTTTTGAGGAATAGGGGACAACAAGTAAAAATGCAGAGACAGAAGATGGAGTGCTGTTCAAGGAAAACCAAGGAGGGCAGTGTCATTGGATCCGAGTATATTAGGGCGGGGAATGGTGAAAATAAGTTGTAAGAATACTGGAAAGATGGTGGAGAAGCAGGTTATAAAGAGCTTTGAATGCCCAAAAAATATTACTTGACCCTTGAAGATAACCTTGGAGTTTATTAAATATGGGGCAACAATCGCACTTTAGGAAGGTCACTTTGACAGCTAAGAGGAGATGGACTATAGTGAGAGGGAATTGAGACAAAGAAACCAAACAGAAGTTTATAGTAATAATCCAAGTATGAGGTGATCAGAGCTTATACTAAAACTGAATAATATTTAGATTTAATATATAATATCTCCTAAAGCAAAAAAGTATTACTATTATATAACAAATCCATTTGATAATTAGTTTGTAATGATTAGGGAACAAAGCAGAACAGAAAAATCACTGAATTTGGTAATCAGGAAGATCTGGATTCAGACCATTGATAATTAGTCTCTAATAATTATACAAGGAACAAGGCAGAGCAGAAAAACCATTGAATTTGGGAATCTGGAAGAACTGGATTCAGACTTTGCCTTAGACATTTACCAGCAGTTAACACTAACTAAGCAAATCATTTACTCTCTCTTTTCTCATCCGTACAATGAGAGGGTTAGACTTTGCAGGCCCTACCTCACTCAAATTCAACCCACTTACATCTCATGGTACCACCTTCCCAATGCCACAGAAATTATGGTCTTCTCCCAGAACAAAGGACAAAGAACAACTCATAAAGAATAGGATGAGCAGAAATAAAGTAAAATGACTTATCCAAAAAGGTCGATAAATTCATACTTTACAATGATGGTGTTTTTTAATCAGTTTTTTCCTTTTCATCCCCATAACTACCATGATAGTTTTGGCCTTTGAAATCTCATTTTTGTTAGCATCTCTTTCTCATCTTCCTCTGTGTTTCTTTTACACCTCCCTGCCCTAATATAGCTTTAAAGATCATAGGATAAAGTCTAAACTTCTTAGCCTGGAATTTATGGACCTCCAAAAGCTAGCCTTATGCCCTTTTCAGTTAAATTTCCCCACCACAAATTCCTTACTCAAGTCTAATGGGTATATATATTTTCCCAAAGCATTCTGGTACTTACAACTCTCCCTCTTTCTCCTAAATAAGGAAAGGAAATAATAAACATTTATTAAGCACCTATTATGTGTCAGGTTCATTACTAAGCACTGTACAGATATTTTAACTTAGTACTTGTATCTGTATTAGTCTCTATTTGTACAGTCCTTAGTACAATAAAAGACAGTTATTTCTCATCAATGTGGTCTCCACTTTTTAACAACTGATGATAAAGGGATATTTCCACTACTGTCGCCCACTCATTCAAATGAGACACCATCCTTTAAGGCCTAGATCAAAATCTATCTGCCCTTTAAAACCCTTTCCTGAACATTCCAAAGTTGAAATCTTCTTTCTACTGTGCAAAGGTATTTTAACCATTCATTTAGTCATTAATTATATACTGTGCCTTGTAAGTACTGCCTGTTGTTGTTTTAAGACAATTAAGTTGCATATAGTTATTTAACTTTATTTCTGTCTTATCTCCCAAATTTTGTGATGTCAGGAACTCTTTTCTACTTTTTTATATGTGCTTCCATATAGTACCTCATCCATAATAGGAAGTCAACAAAAATCAATTTCTGTTAAAAGAAACAGTTACCTTGACCTTAAACCAGATGACTACTTTTTGGTATACGGTTTCTGTGAATTATCCCAGTTTAGATTGAGGTAGAACAACATCTTAAATTAAAAAGAATAATAGTGTGTTTTGGTTTCTCACTTGGCAGATCCTCACTCTCCTTACTTTGAAGAAATTGCAAAAATTTCCAGTGGCCCTTGCATCTTTCCTTTTCTTCTCTTTCCCCCATCTCCCTAAAAGATATAGGAGGATGGGCCCACTCAGGGAAAAGGAAGAACCTTATATATATATTAACTCTCACAGAGAAAGAAAAAAGAGAACGCTAATATATGAAAAAGATAAAAGATATTATCTGAGAAAGAATTCTCTTTGTCTCAACCTGCTACTAACCTAGGACTTTAATTAGCAACATACTTGATTAATAAAAAATACCCCAAAAAATAAAAACCTAGAGAACTGGCTATGAAATCATTTGAATGCAAATCATATCAAGCAAAAAAATAGCTATGGCATCATAAATGAAAATACTTTAAAAATATACTTAAATTGTCCTTTGAGCATACTCCAAAAAATGACCAAAAAAATGACCACAAATATAATTTGATCTAAATCAAAATACTTTGATCTAAAAGGGAAACTATTTTAATATACTACTCCATCCAGTGGAAATAAGAATCTATCTGCCCTTGGCACTGTGATCTAGAACATTTTAACCTGGATGTTCCAAATCACTTGCTAGTATTCAAAATGGTTCTTAGCTGTTAGAAGGTAACTAAGTAATGAAGTGGGAAGAGAAGGGAAGAGTAGACACTGGGAGAAATTCTAGTGATACATAAAACAAAAGATATCAATTAAATTGATTTAGTTAATAAATAAAATGTATTTTAAAATAATATTTCTACATATTCAGCTTAAATCAATATATAATATCACACACTATGACCATCCTATCATATTTCTGTCATTGCTTCAAAATATTTCTCCCATTAACTTTATAATAAAAGAAATCTCATAGATTTTTCTCTAATAAAACCTATGTTTTCAAAGACCTTTATCCCAAATCTTCATGCTTGTTTGCAGAAAAGATAAGGTTTCCTTCCTCAAAAATACATATTCCTCTTACAATAGTAATGTATGGTTCTGTAAATGTTATGTTAAAAGCAAGTGTACAAGTGATTTATTTTTTCAAGTTCTGCAAAATCAAATCAATCTTCCTGAAATGGATTTTTAATACTGTGATAGTGATAAGAAATTACTTGAACAAATATCCAATCGTTACTCCCTTAGTTTTTTTGTAAACTACACAAATATTTCTGCATTTAATTATTTAGGTGTACAAATTAGTATCTCTTACCCATTATTTCTCAGAGGGAACAGAAAAATAAAGACTATCATTTTATCCAAAATTTCTTTTCACAATTCTGGACTTAGGATTTTAAATAGAGGACTCTGTAATATATTATTTACAAATCAGATCTCAGTATTACTTTGCAAGTACCAAGACCACCACCCCACCTCATCTCCCCAAGACAGCTATTATGTTTGGAAATTTATGTATAAATTCTTGTTAGAAGACAAGAATTTTCTTTGGTACAAAAAATAGTTTTAACTGAACATTTAAAAATACATGATTGTGATAAATGAATAGAAGATTAGTATTCCCTTTGATAAGCATAAAAGATGTGTAACTGACCTATGTAACATATATACAATTAAAACAATTTATATTTCTCTGGTATCTAATCAAGTTTGGTTTGTTATTGTGGTTGTTGTTAAGAAAAGTAAGTACAAATATGTTAGGAAGTTAAATTCATCGTAACAGAAAGAATTACTTGGCTCCCCAAAGATGGAAGTTTTGTTTTGTTTTTTTTTTATCATGTTTATATGCTAACTGATCTTTTTTCATTCTCTACAGAGCTAGATGAAATGTAAAAATTAATTATCAAAACAACAATTCTTAATGTTTGCTACAAATTAAACTTTACGAGGATTGAGGCTCCCCCTTTCAAATTCTAAAAAGACTAAATATGAACAATTCTCTGAAGAATGGTTGAGATTTTTCTGTAGTACTTTGAAATGTGTCCTAAACTAGATTAATAACATACTAAAGAAATTAATATTACAAAAGAAATTTTGATCACTGATAAATGAAAATATTAATGAGACTACTTAACAGGTCAAGCCTTTTACATTAATCAAAGACACAATATAAGAGCTATTACATTTTGCTTTCATATCACCAGAGCTATTGTGTCAGGTAATTTCCTCTAGTTGTTCCTAATTTATAAACATAAAGAGTGTTTTCCTCCCTGAATTCTAGAGGAACTGAAAGTAAGCCTGTTTTCCTAGAGATATGATGCTAGTACCCATCTCTTTCTAGTTTTGGTAATAAAATGTTTTACATAAATAAGATTAAAATAGTTCCTTTTTCATTATGTGGCCTAAGCATTGAATATTCACCTTGATTTCTAGCCTATTTCATAGCAGATATTATATTAGGAAATGATGAGGGGAACCTGTTTTTTACCATTACCACTTAAAATACATTTTTTAAAAAATCCAAATATAATTTTTATAAAAGGAGATTTAAGATAAATCTCTAACCAAAAGGTTATATTGAAAAAAAAATCAAGATTTTTTCCCCTTCATATATATTCATTTACTATATACAAATAACAATGCTACAATGAGAGCATCATACCAAAAGAAAGGTCCCACTCAAAGTGCCATAAGAAATTTTAGCAGGGACCTGTACCAGTTCATACAGAGGAATATTATTACTGCCTCTATTAAACCCAGTTCAAGGAACTTGATATGCATCTCAGTCTCTTCTTCTGTAAAATAAAGGGATTGGACTAAGTGGCTCCAGATATTGCTTCCATAGCAAATGAATTAACATATATAAAATGCTTTGCAAATCTTAAAGCACTACATGAATGTAATTGTTATTATTAATATGCTACAAAAATATTTATAGCAGGCTTCTTTGATCAGAGAACTGGAAACAAAATGAGTGCTATTAATTGTGGAATAGTTAAATAAATTATGACATATGAATGTAATGAAATATGACTGTGCCATAAAGGAGAAAAAAAAAAAAAAAAGAAAGAAAAAAGTATGGATTCAGAAAAACTTGTAAAGCCCTAAATGAACTGATTCAAAGTGAAGTGAGCAAATCCAGGAAACAATGTGTACAATGACTAAACCACTGTAAAGGAAAACAATTGTGAAAGACTTAAGATCACTAATGAAAGCAATAACCCATCATCTCTAATAAGACTGATGATGAAGCTATTTCTCCCTCTTGACAGAGTGGTGACAGGCTGTAGGTAAAGAATGAGAAATGCATGTTTTGATTAATGTATGAATGAATTTATTTTATTTAGGATATTTCTTTATAACAAGGAAGAGCATTTATAGAAGAGGAGGGAAGAGTTGTGAGGAAAAAAGAAGGAAAAACATTAGAAAGGAACAAATAAAGAAGAACAAAAAGAATGTCAATGAAAAAAACAGAAGAAGGAATTTCAGGAGGAAAAAGTCAAGCAGAGTAGGTTTGGCACCATTATGTTAAATTTAATATTTTAAAATATAAGTAATATGAGATAGAAGATATTCATGGTTTTATATGTATTTTTTCTCTTTTCTGTATATGAAGTCACTTTTTTTTTTTAAGTTCACAATTTTTTAAAAGAAAAGAAAAAGAATATGAAGATAATGACATTTTCATTTAGGTAAGCCAGGTAAGGCTTCCTGATAGAAATTGGACCTTGATAGGAACTTCAGTAGGTACATATGGATGAAGAGTCCATTTCACATAAGTGAATGGTATGGTCAAAATCAGGTAGACAGAGACAAAAATAGGGAATTCAATGTAGTCCATTTAGCTAGGGAAGCTATTTAAGGAGTAATACAATTTGCTTCCAAATTACCTAAGACTTTTCAAAGGTTATTAGGAGGCACTTAAGATTTTTTTAAATAAAAGAGTAATATATTTATGTACTATTCAGACAGAATGTGCAAATTTACCAGGAATGGAGATGGCGTGAGTTAAGATTATATTATTATAATCAAACCAAATCTCCCAGATTGAACAAGGCTAAAGTAGAAAGGAAGTAACATATACTCAATAAACATAGATATATGGATATCTATATCTATCATTATATAAAATAATATCATTAATATAATTATATAGAGACAAAAACAGAATGGATATATGAAGTGAGAGGAGTCAAAGCTGGTTCTAAGGTTAAAAATCACTGGTATAGTAGTATAAATTTTTAAGTGAAAAGCAGTTAAACAATCATCCAATACCACCCCTCATTTTACAGATAAGCAAACTGAGGTCCAAAATGATTAAGTGCTTTGCACAAAGTCACCCTGCTGGAAAAAAGGGAATAAACATTTACTATTTTACATATATATATGTATGTATAAAAATAAAATGCCTTGTAAGTACTGCCTGTTGTTGTCTTAAGACAATTAAGTTGCATATAGTTATTTAACTTTATTTCTGTCTTATCTCCCAAATTTTGTGGTGTCAGGAACTCTTTTCTACCTTTTTTATATATATTTCCTTTTGTCTTTTATTGCAGTGAACAGAATAAAATGCTATATTTAAATAGCACATTAAGATTAGCTAGGTACTTTTATAAATATCTCATTGGTTGCTGTGAGAATCAAATGAGATAATATTAGTAAAGCACATAACATAGCCCCTGACACATAGCAGGTGCGATGTTAATGCTAATTATCATGATCATCATCCACTGAAACCTGACCATTTTGTCAGGTATAACTAATGTTACTGGGTAAGAACAACTAATGTTGGAGGGGTGTTTTGGGGGGCAGGGTATACCTAGCTATACCTATACAAATCCCTTATTTAAATATTTATATATCTATACCTATATATAATTTATTTTTAAATCAAACCAATAAATTAATTCTGATCACGTAGCTTTTATTGATCTGTAATTTAAGTAGATACACTCTGTCTTGCTGTGCTTTTGCCTATAATGCTCTGGGTGGCTCTATATTAATTTTAAATATAAAGGAAAGAAAAAATTAATATTCAATAAAAGTGGAATTCCCTTCCATGAGAAAGGAAGAATTGGACATTTTAGGCTATTTGTTTAGATTGTTTTTTAAAAATCCAACAGGTTAGGTTTAATTATTTTGATAATAGTTTTCAGGTAGAAACTGAGGTGGGGACCACACATTATATCATTGGATCGCAAGGGCAGTTTACCAAGTGCCTTAGACACGTAACTGTGTGACCTTAGGAAAATCAACTAACGTCTCTGTAATTTAGTTTTGATATCTGTAAAAGGATGGGGGTTGGGCTATATGATCTGGTCCCTTTTGGCTATAAATCTATTCCTCTATAGATTAGAGATGGAAAAATATACAATGCGAGGTCCAGTTTAGATTTTATAAAACACAATTTGTGATAGTTTTTATTCACATAGTGGTTAACTTAAAGATATCTGTGGAATATTCAAAAGATTAAGATATTTCTAAAGAAAGTTTGCCAACCTTACATTTATTGCTTCTTAAAAATCACTCACCCTACTGTCTCGACTTTTGCATCTAATAACTCTCATTCAAAAACTGACATTTAGAGATATCTTTTCTTCAAAACAACTCAGTGACTGGTCATGTTGCAGTATTTTCTCAGTTTTCAAGATAATGAAATTTAGGCTGAGAGATCATAATTTGCTCCCAGGAACAGTACTTATAAGTATTTAGACCAGAATTCAAATCCATAGCACTTAATTTAACAGTCCTACAAGCACTCTTACCACACGGCATTGTTGTATGGATCAATAAGGATGAACCTTTAAGGTTTAAATAAAGGAGAACCTCCAAGAAAGCATGATAATAAATGTAAGAATACATAATTTATAGGGAAATTTCTGGCCATCCATTTACCAACTGGGAGTAGGGTGATTAGTTAATAGATTTGGATTAGGACTGGTGTACTTTAGGTTTTTAATGAGTCAATGACATCTATTTTTTAGCCATAAAGATAAAGATATGCTGCATGCTTTAGCTTTGATTCTTATTAACTATAGAAACTCACTGGTTCCACAAATTCCCTTTCTGCTGAGTTTCTACATAGTAATCCAATGTCAGTGCATCATGTACAAGTCATGC
Organism: Sarcophilus harrisii; assembly: GCF_902635505.1. NCBI lineage: Eukaryota > Metazoa > Chordata > Mammalia > Dasyuromorphia > Dasyuridae > Sarcophilus > Sarcophilus harrisii. The sequence goes on along the minus strand of NC_045428.1, from coordinate 286,270,582 downwards.
TTTAATGCATTATTTCTTGTAAGCATCCATGTTTTCTCCAGAGAAATATTCCTTATGGTCTTCTTGTATATAAAAAAAAAATAAAATAAGATAAAAATTTTCCTTCTGGAGGAAATTAAGAATATTTTTACCAATAACAGAAAGGTACTTTTGGTGCATATTTTTCCAGAAAAAAGGGAGACAATGAGAATATACAGAAAACATTATCTGATTGTGTATCCATATATATTACAGCTTACTTTACAATAAGCAGGAAAGTAAAGGTCTGTTCTGCCCTCTAGTGACTAAGTTTTTACAACTATCTCTATTTTTTTCTTATTAACAATTTCATTTTAAAAAATAAAATACATACATCTGGGTCCTTAATGTATTATTTTTAAAATGTTGCAATAATTAATATCAGTTGCTGTACAGATTAATAATTAGTTGTCATAAAAAAAGGAATTTTAAGAGATGATATAGTACATTTTTAAGATGTTTAATCAAATTATGCCATACATGACAACGCAGATTCTTCTCTATAACATTTTCAAATTTTTAATTTTCCCATAAGTAATATCAAGAACCAAGTTATAAGGTTTAATGAATTCATTATTTCTTTTAAAGTTTCCTCTTGTATTATTCTTTTCAAAATATTGAACTTCTTACAAATTTATTTCTATATTTATAGAAATGTAACAATATGGGGAAAAAAAAAAACTTAACTGATTCCAACAATGATCAACCAAAAATCTAGAAGACTAAATAGAAAGAATGCTACTCATCTCCTAACAAACAGGTGTTAGATTCAGAGTACAAAAATCAAATATACATTTTGGGTTGTAGCCAATGTGGAAATTTATTTTCGTTGACTATGTATATTTTATTTGTAAGAGGTTTTTTTTTCCCCCCTTTTTCAATGGGAGGAGAAAAAAGATGGAAAGGAGAGAAAATATATGATTGTTAATTTAAAAAAAAACTAAAGCATGAGAGAATAAATATAATTTAACCTTTTAAAAAAAAATCAGACTGACATGATTTTAGGGTCCCTCTAAAAAGTCTCCCCATCTGCTTGTCAAAGCCTAAAATTCCATTAACATCAAAGTCTCATTCCATAATTAGAGATAAGAGGTTTAAAATGAATTTTCAGTTTGAGATGACACATTAAAATTAGTATATGTTAAAATTTATCAGTCAATCAGAGTAAATGTCTTGCTGAGGAATGAACTGATGAGGTATGGAGATTATTAGACCCTTGAACTGATGTGAAAATATCCAGAAAGGCACAAAAACAGACAACATAGGACACAGAAAATACATTTCTTTACCAACTTTACATAAAAATTGGCCCTTCAGAAACAAACAGAAACTTTGACTGGAGCTATTTTTTTTAAATGCTCAGTTCTTGTTGGAGATGCAAAAAGCTATGATTCCTATGATTTATGAAGGTTTCAAGGTTTTCCAAAATAGTTCCTCATAAATATGAGACCTTTATTCCCATAGGATCCCATAACTGAAAAATCATCATACTTATTTTTGAAGAGCTAGCAATGACATATACATCAATTAATCATTCCTCTATTCTATAAACTATAATACATATCAGGGCTGAAAGTGAGCCAATCAAGAAAAATGCCAGCTGAGGACAGTGATTTGTTCAATGCAGACAGCTAAATGTTTGCTGAATTATTTAAATTTAAAAGATAAAGATAAATGGAATCAATGATATTTAAATTTAAAAGTTAGGTTGATGATAAATTTAAAAGAAAAGTTCTTCTTGCAAATTGGTAAAAGCCAGTAATATATACAACTTGGGAAAGTGTAAGGCAAGAGTGCTTAATCTTTTTTGGGGGGTGTAATAGATTCCTCTGGCTATCAAAACCAATGGGCCTGTTCTTAGAACATTTTTTAAAAATTATTTTAATTTTTAAAATTTTTAATTAATAATTTTAATTTGATAATTAAATAAAATGCTAAATTAATTAGTAGTGGAAATAAAGATACATATATTTTCCTAATTTTCCTACCCATGTGCATAGACCACCAAAATCCAATCCAAAAACCCCTTGTCCTTAAATATCAGATAAAGGCTTAGATAAGTAAACTAAACTTTACTTTTGGTATTTTAGTATTTAGTAAATTTTAGTATTATTTATCATAACATAATAATTTAAAGCCTAAAAAACATTTCACGTATTTCATTTGGTCTTCCCAACAACCCTGTGAATTAGGTGCTATTATTATCTTAACTCTACAAATGAGGAAACTGCATTTGACAGAAATTAAGTAACTTACCCATTAAATACCCAACAGAAAATTTGAACTCAGAACCTCCCAAGTAAGAACTCTTTTCACTATACCATCATCACTGCCTCATTCAGAGCTACTTCATTACAGACAACATTTGAGGTTTCAAGCCCCAAAGGGAACGAGTTATCATTATAGACTGTTCTCCAAGAACAATATCCCATTATGTGGCTTTGGTCAAAATGCCAGAAAAATGTCAGTCAATGTCAGGAACAGTATTAGAAGCAAAAATGAAAATGTATCGGCCTTGTTCAAAATAATCATTTTATCCTGGATTACAGTACCCAGTTCTGGCTGCCATGTCATAACATAGACAATGAAACTAGAGAAAGTGTAGAATGAGGCAACTGAAATGATCATTATGGGGCTGAGATGGTTGGGGGAGGACCATGTGAAAACTATAAAAGGATTAGTGCTCTCTAGAGTGAAAGAGGAAAGAGGAACTTAAGATGCCCAATAAATATATCAAAACACAGTTTTATTCATTGAATCATTCTAAAGCAGACCTAGATAGACCTTGAAGCTAGAAACAGGTGAAGTTAGGATAAAATGAAGTACCAATTTAGGAAGTAAACTTAGGGAATATTACCTCATTAGGCTGAAAGATAGCTTCAAATAAAAGATCCTATACCTTCAGGAAAAAAAGGCCCACATTGAGATGGGTTATGTTTTATGGGCAAATCTCTCATCTTTGAGATTTGTTTTAGGTTAAAATGTACTACTTCATTGATGTAAGGAACTCCCAGAAAAAGTAGGTCTATCACGAAAGGCTGACACTACTCTACCATATATGGTCTTAAGGAGCTAACTGGAGCAGGAACAGGATGGGGGACTTGCTCAAGGTTACACAGCCACTGTCTGTGTCAGGAATATGACATGAACCCCTATATTTCTAATTCCCAGGATAATAAAGCTCTGTCTATCCAGCTGCCTCTCCTTGACATCAAGGAATAAATCCATATAAAATTCTTTTATGCTACTGTCAGAGAAAGAACACTGGTTTCTGTTGATTTTACTATATAATATAATATTATATATATATATATATATAAAATGTGTGTGTGAGATATATAACAATTCTTATGAGATTTTTTTTATCCTTATGAACTTTTTTTTAAAAAATCAAACTGCTATTTCATTGATGTAGTTCACTCCCTAGAGAAGAAAAACGTATACTTTTGAACAGTTTCAATGGGGCAATTAGAGATTAAATGATTGAGGGTTCATAAGACAGCCATTAGAAGTAGTACTAATTTAGATCTTCCCTGACTCTAAAGCCAGCATTCTACCCATTAAATCATAGTTATGGGCTTTCTGCTCATGGTTCAGGGAATAATGTTCATGGGGTCATTAGACCATAGATTTAGAACCTGAAGAGACCGTGGAGGTCATTTATTTAACTCCCTCATTTTACTGATTAGGAAACTGAGATGCAGAGAAATTAGATGAAAAAAGTCACAAGACTATGAACATTTTACTGAATATATAGAGCATTCTTCTCAGGGTGCTAACCTGCCCACTCTATATCATATATGATGCACTATACTTTAATTAGTTACAAATGATTTAGGTAACAATTCACATTTTGAAAGCCCAGTAGTTGATTTCTATGAGTAAGAAAAGCATTCCCCCCACCACCTTTTAGAGTAGTGTACTCTTAACTTTGAAGTAATTATAGAACTCAAAAAAGGAGAAAAGTTTGTTTTTCCAGTTTAGGAGCGACTAGAAGAGGAAATAAAAGTTGCTTAACTCTACATTTTTAAAGTTTCCTATACTGACCTGGTTGGAAAAATTCATCTCATCTTGGTTTAAAACATACCTCACTTATAAAATTCAATATTGCAAATGGTTTTATTAAATGTACATTTGGCAAACTTGGTAGGAATATGTGTATGAGGGTGTGAAGAATATATAAACTTCCCCTTCTTTCTTGACCATTTAATCAAAATGGAAGGGAGCTATGGTGCTATTTCAATTACTTAGAATAGAAGGCATTTGAGTAAGAATGTGGAAAAAATGAGCATAAAAAGACCCATCTATTCAGACCAGTTCCAATGATCTTGTGATGAAGAAAGCCATCTATACCCAGAGGACTGTGAGAACTGAATGTGGTTCATAACATAGTATTTTCACTCTTTTTGTTGTTGTTTGCTTGCATTTTTTTCCTTCCCCTTTTTTTTTTTTTGATTTGATTTTTCTTGCAGCAAGACAATTGTATAAATATGTATGCATAAAAAAACCAAATGTATATAACAAGAAAATTGGCACAAAAAATCATGAAAAATAAAAGTGTCTAGTTCAAAAAGGAAAAAAAAAAAGACTATCATTTTTGGAAGTTTCTTGATTAAGACTAACCATAGAGTTATAGAACTGACCAATCAATGTACTCTGTTCAGAAAACCTGTTGCCTGGGTCAAGTAAGGGGAGATATTAATCTCATCCATTACTTCTGAATTTATGTCTTCTTATTTTTAAAAAAATCCCTACAAATGTTAGATACTGTACTTTGTTGATTTGTTCACAAAGAGAGAGAACAAAATGGGATAGACATTCTAACTAACAGTGGTAGAGACAAAAGGCAAACTGAGGGAAAGGGAAGCAGGAGGAAGAGAACAAGTCATCAGTACCATATATCTGGGCCTATGAAGTGAAACTGGTCCAAGACTAGTAGGTTTTAGAGAGTACCAAGATTAAGTTTATATTGAAGTTGGAGGTTGAAAATATACTACTACTTAACAGCAACGCATAATTTTGACATATTTAGTTGATAATACAAATTTTCACAAATAAAAATAACAATAATTATTTATATTGTGTTTTAAGGTTTGCAAAGCACTTTAAAAATATTGTCATTTTATTTTCATAACAATTCTGGGACAGGGGTGCTATTATATACACAGTTGGGGAAACTAAGGCACACAGAGGTTTAAAGAACTTGCCCTTGATCACACAGCAAGTGACTGAAGCTAGATTTGAAATCAGGTGTTCTGAACTCCAGATCCAGTGCTCTATTTTACAATCTACAATGACTGAGCCGTCTAAATTCATATTAGAAATCAAAGCGTTTCAAATATCTTTTTCAACAAGCATAAAGGCCCAAGTATCAGCAGGTATATTTTATCTTGGGACAGATGAGTAAAATGTAATACTATAGAGTCTACACTGCATAACATTGTTTAGAACATATTTCTTAAGCATCAGTTTTTCCCAAGTACTTTGTCTAAATAGTTATTTTTCAGTTGATAATAAATCCTGGAAATACATGGACCATAGCCACTTCTAACCTTCTACAAATCCCTAGGCCAAAGAAGCAATGTTTAAGTTTTAAGCAGGGAACTAAATTCAAAGCAATCCCTTAATGTCTTATTTTATTAAAGAATAGTTTTTGCTTCTTAAAGAAGTTTATATAATTTGATGATTTTTCTTAAGTTACATTAAACAATTTTTGGGATATTCATTCTTGATCTACCAGCCTTAAGAAGTTAAACTAATTTTCTCTTTCAAAATAGTTGATTTACTTTGATTTCATAATATAAAAGTATACCAGTTTTTGCAGGAAAACAGTCTAACTCCAGGCAGAGTCTTTGATTGCCCAAGTCAATAAGCAGAACACTTTCAAAAAGTAGCAAATACTACATGTATTTTTATTGTTTGTTCTTTGTTCTGGAAGAGGACCATGACATGAGGGAGATGATACCATGACATGCATGTGAATTAGATTTGAGGGAAGAAGGACTGTGCAATGTCACCTGCTTTACTTTCTCTTCTGAAGTCATATATGTATGTGTGTACGTATGTATATATGTATCTCAGTGGATTAAGAGCTAGACCTGGAATTCAAAAAAAATCTGAGTTGAAATCCAGCCCTTGACATTTATTGTATGATATAAAGATCTCTTGATAAATATCTAGATCTATGGAAGCAATGTAGGTTTCTGTTAAATATTCAAGTCTGGAATCAGTTAGAAGTAATGAAATTGGAATTCAGAAGGTACTTTAATACAGAGCTTCTTAAATAAATATGCCAAAATTATGCAGTATAAAAATTCATTTACCTAACTTCTTATAAAAGTGGGAGAATTAAAGAAACATAATGAAATGGCAAGATGCACCATGAAAGAAATATTATGTGTTATTTTATTACTTTGGAGGGTTGAATTTTTTCTACTCCAATATGCTTTGATAATTATAATACCAACCAATTCGAAAACAGAATTTAGGATGCACATTTGCATGCAACAGCTATAATCGTAAGTGAGAACTAGCTTAAATATTTCCCCCTAATTAGTGAGGGCAGTCTAAGAGATTTCTAGAAAATGGACTTTCTAATTAGTAGATCTGACCTTACTACTGAAAAATGGAGAAGAGAGAAAATTGCTCATTGGTTAAGTCATCCATTAATTGCAGGAACATGGACTAGCTTTCAAATGATTCTAAATCAGTTCCTGCTACTAAGTATGTTATCAGAGGGGAGTCACTTAATCTCTCTTCATAGATAAACTTCAAATAATACCTCTCTGTAAGCTGATGAGGCAACAATGTGACCCAATTCAGAGAATGTTCAACTTTAAGTCACAAAGATCTGAATTCAAATCCTCTCAGACACAGCTGTGTGAGCCTAGAAAAGTCGTTTAACTTTTCTCAGCCTCAATTTCCTCATCTGTAAAGTGGGAATACCTTTCCCCCGGGATTATGATGTTTGTAAAAACATTTCTACTAATGGCAGATATTATTTTAAGCATCAAGTGAAATATCTGACTTTGTGAATTCCTGAGGTGTGGGTACTCCTTCTGACAAGGACAATCAAAAACCATATAATGCCTTTTGTTGTGAATTTTTTTTTTTGATACCAAATTTTTTTCTTTTTGAAATAATACTTTTTTTTTTTTAACTTGAGGTTGAAGTTTTCTCCCTCTCTCCCCTTCTCTTTAATTTAATTGTTTAAATGTTTAAATTTTAATGTATCTGTCAATTGCCTGAGATGGAAAGATCATATGAACTAAGTGTCAAAGGCTGGATTAAAACTCAAATTTTCTAATTTCAAATCAAGTACTATTCCTACTACATTAATCTCCTTTCATGAATTATATAGCTCTATACAAATATAAGGTTTGTTGGTAAGGATAGTTCCCCTTCCCCTCCAAGCTGATATTATTTGCAAATTATTTTGGGGATGTGAAGGGGAGGGACTAGAATCAGCCTAAAAGAGTTCTTAAATACAAGAAACAGAATGCTCAACATCATCTATTTAACACCTCCTCAGTCACATCCCTGAACAATCTTCCAAGTAAATTCACAAACTATTATTATTACACAAAAGTGCTTAAAACTAACACAAAGTTCTATTCTTTAGTTGTCAGTTTTCTTTTTTTTTTTTAATATCCTATTGCCAAGTATTAAAATTAGATAACTGGTGAAAGTGTTTATTTTAGAGTCACTCACAAGAGAATTGGATTCAAATCCTGATTTTGACAGAAAATAACAATGTGACCCTTAGCAAGTGATATATAACTTCCCTAATACTCAGTTTCCTCCTCTGTAAAATGATAAATCATTGAATTCACAGGATTGTGAAAAGATACAAATAAAATAATGGCTATAAAGAGTTTTGTAAATCATATAAGACTCTACATAAACATTAGCCATTATTACCATTAGAAAATTGGAAAATTCATGTTCCAGTTTTTACTGTTTTAAGTAAGCTATAACCTTACTGAGTTAAAAAATTGGAGTAGATAAATTTCTACTGTCCCTTTTCATTTTTAAGCATCATCATTAAGCAATGATGATGATGTGTCCAATCATTTTTCAGTTGTATCTAACTCCTCATGACCCTAATTTGAGACTTTCTTGGCAAAGATACTAGAATGCTTTGCTATTTCCTTCTCCAGCTCATTTAACAGATGAGGAAACTGAGGCAAACAGGATTAAGTGACTTTCACAGGGTCGCACAGTTAGTAAGTGTTTGAGCCTGGATTTGAACTCTGGAAGATGAGTCTTCTTGACTCCGAGCCAAGCACTTTAAAACAGAATAAAAACAGCAGGAGTTAAATGGTAACTTTTTCTTGCTAACTTTTTCCTGTACCTAAATATAGAAAACACTCTCACCCTTCTGCAAAAAAAGAATCTCATTTTTGTCCCAGTAAGGACAGATTTCAGATGCCATTTGGTCCAACCTATACTTGAATAAAAGACACCTCCTTTCCAACAAATCTAACTTTTTTTTTTAATCCAAACTTGCCTTACAGGCCTCAAAAGAGCAAGTGAATAAATGTGTGTGTTATGAGAGAAGATGGAGAGGAGAGGAGAAATTCAATTCAAACAGCCCTTTCCATTTTTAACCTAGCTCTAACTTTTAGGAGGTTTTTCTGGGTTTTGTATCATACCTAAACTTGTCTCTGCAATTTTATGAAAAGCTCAGTGAAAAGGCTAATCCTTTTATTTGGGGAGAGAGAAGGAGAGAGGGAGGAAGTGGGGACTAGCAAAGATTTAAAGATGTAAGAACCTAAATTTTCAGTCAATTTGTGCCTACTAAGTACAAGACACTGAGCACAATGGCAAAGATAAAAATTAAGGCAAACAAAATCCTTATGCTAAAAAAGGTATTCTGTTCTAATTTTGAAGACAACATTCAAACAACTGTGTACATACAAACAATATATTTACAGCATATTTTCAACACCTCTAAAGAATACAAAATAAAGGACTATTCTAGCCACTCAGTGGCACAGTGGGACCTGAGTTCAATTAAGTCCTAGGAATATGACCTTGAGTAAGTTACTTAGTCTCTATTTGTCTTAGTTTCCTCAATTATAAAATTGGAATAATAATAGCACCCAAAGTCCAAATTTGTTTTACATATCAAATGAGAAACTTAACTAATATTATTATGTTTTAAGTAAAAAATCACTATGGAGATATTTTCTTCAATTAATTGCTTGAAAAATGTTTGAAAAATTCTAACCACCACTACAGAATTTGCAAACTAATACCAGGATGAATGCACCTATGTAACCTATATCAAATTGCATAGTGTCTCAAGGAGGAAGGAGAAGAGAAGGGGAGAGAGGGAGAAAACTTGAAACAAATAAAAAATATATATATTATTTCAAAAAGAAAAAAATTTAGTATCAAAAAAAAAAAAACCCCCACAACAAAAAGCATTATATATTTAGGGCCTTATTGACCTCAATATCACTGCTTTAAGTACCATCTTTTCTTTCCCTCTTTTTATTAAAACCTGAATTATCACCTGCTTTTTAAATTTTGAATTCATAATGTGAATAAAACACTCAGAGCAAAACATCTCCAGGTAATTTGACAGGTTATAATAAAAAACAAACAAATAAAATACCCCAACAACATGAACAACAATACCAACACACATATTAAGAGCCCATAGAGTAATTAATTATCTTGTTTCCTAATCTAATTTTCAAAAGTATACTTATTTCTTAGGTATAGACCCCCTTGGAAGATAAATAGATCTAACGCAGACTTTTTGTTTTTAAGTCTTCCTTTGAAATTCTTAAAGTTAATTCCAAAAGTATTGAAGCACTTACTTTCATTTATTTCATGGGAGAAGAAATAATATAAGAAGTAATAGTTTGGTGTTTTTTTTTTTTTTTTTAATGGCAGTCTCCCATCCCTCCACAATGAGAGGCAAATAGATATTAGAGTATCTGAAAAGAAGTAGTTAATGAAACAGGTTGTTTCCAATGTCTAGATTTCCTGAATGTAAATTAAGGAACCCTAGAAGCTTGATTTTACTTTAAAAGTTCAGTAAAATAGTCTTGATCATATTAAGGGAAGTTTAAAGAATGATTGAAATTTTCAGTCGAAAGATCCAATGACAATCCAGTTCATTAAATGATCAAATTAGCATTTACAAAGAAGGATTTGGTGGGGTTGGAAGTAGGATAAATGTTTTTAGAAATACCAAGTACATTTTGATCCATTCACAAATTTAACCCTAGAAGGAACCTCAGTGATTAGCTAGTTCAAACCACCCATTTTACAGATAAGAAAATCAAGAGACTCTGAAAGGACAAATGACTTGTCCAAAGATGGCACAAGCTGGGTTTCAAAACCAGGTTCTGACTCCAAATACGGGCCCCTTTTCACCTAACTGTATTCTAAAGTATTATCAGATTTCCCTTAAGCATGACAACGAAGAGCTGTTATTGAGTAGAAGAAAGCTCAGAAGCATTGAGATCATCAGTAAAATGTCAAATACAATAAAAATACTTTTTTTAAACTCTCTTGCAAATCTTTTAATATTTATGGAGGCATCCAAACTTGTCAGGTTTACTACATTCATAAAGAAAGACATCATCCACAGTGGGTAGCAGATGACTAAAATATGGACATTTTGACAAGAGGCCCTCCCCTCCTTCCTTCCAACATTGATAATCACCTTTATTTTTCACAGAAGAGTAATTCACTACAGGAAAAGGGGGTGGGAGGGAGAAAAGAATCTCTTGCTAAGGATTGTTTTGGATAGCCCTCCAATTCCATTAACCTTGGCCAAGCTTCTATTTTACTTTGGGGTCTTTTTTGTTTGTTTGTTTTTTCCCCTCCAATCTTCTTTCAATAGATGCAGTGACTTTATTTTTTTATCCCCCACTGTTTGTTCAATTAATCCAACAAATAGTTTACTGCTTTTGACACTACTCATCCCATCCCTCCCTAACTCTTCACCCTTGACTTGCCCCACAGGATCTCTCATTATTGCCCCTCCCATGCTTTCTGATATGATCACTTTTCAGCTCCCTGTTGGGTCTTCCTCTTGAATCCTACACAGAATCATTCCTTTTCAGTGTGTATATGTATGTGTGTGTGTGTACACACACACACACAACTCCCACATATGGGGTTTAGAGGATCACAAAATGGTCAATGATTTCAATCCCTTTACAACTGAGCAAAATGAAATTCGGCATCTCAAGTGAAATTGGCCAAACTCACACAACTAGTATGTGAGGTATAATTCAAGCTCAGATCCTTTCTAATAGTTCAAGTACCACATTTTCAATAATTTCACCTTTTTTGCTAGTAACTTTTAGTTGAAAAACTGAACTCACCATCTTAGCCCCAGATATGCCTTTTGTTTTGATTTCCTTATTTCTCTTCATGACTATCATCCTCACTATTACACAAATTTAAAGCCTCAGTTTAAAGGTCTTCTATAATTCCTGACTTTCTCTCAATCCCCACAACTAATTTAGCTTCCAAACATCTTAGATTCTATCTCAACAAACACAAATATCTTGATTCTGTTTCTTATAAATAATTGTTCCTCATGTCAAACTATATAATTTCGTGGACTTCACAGTATGTTCAAACCTGTGATCACATCTGAGGTGTACGTAACTCCATTTGTTCAACTTTCTCTATGAGACATAACTTTATATAGCTGGTGATACTGACAGCTGTCTTTCTAAAACATGCTAACAACAATGTAACTATTTTGTCATAAATTTTCAGTGATGACTTGCAATTGCCTACTGCCAATAAAGAAAGTTAACGTTCTTTCACCTGGGATTCAAGGTCCTTTTCTCAATTTGACTTTATTTCAATCTTCTGTGCCTAAAATACCATTATTCACTTTTCCCATTCCCCAAATATTGTTAATACTTTTCCATCTTAGTACCTTTACTCATTATGTTGCCTCAGCCTGGAAGCACAAATCCCCTTTAATTCTATCTATGCAATTTCTACCCATCCTTGAAAATACAGTTTAAATGCCATCTCCGTGCATTCTTAGGTGATGTATCCAGTCAATAACAATAGAATGACTATTCTTAAACTCCCCCTAAATCTCATACTTTATTTGTGCTTTCATATTCTATTCTCTAATCATTTGTGTGGATGTGTATGAGAATTTCTTATTTTCCATAGTAGACTGTAAGCTCCCAGCAGGTTCCAATTGAGCCACTGCTATTCTCTTTATCTCTCAAAACATTTAGGTGTTTCAAAGAATTAGTGTTAAATTAATATAAGATATAGATGTTTATAAATATCTTTTTTAAGGATATTGGAAAACTGTAAGATTAACACCATAGTGCTTTAATGATTTAGTATTTGCTTTATCCTCTTCAAAGCAGATTCAATGGCCATTCTTTAAGATAACCACAATATTGATAGACCAATATTTGAATTATAATGGTATGCATAGCTATTACTAACACAAGAAGCAAAGCAACTGCTTTCCCATTGATTATTTTTCCCAGGAAAGTACCCAATGATACAAGTGCATGCAGATGGATTTGATCAGTAAAAGACTCAAGTTTTATTTTCAATTTATTTAATATGAATTCAACTCTCAATCTATATACTGATGATTTTCACATCTATCAAGTTCTAACTTCCTTCCTGACTAAAGCTCATTAAACATCTTTACCTAGAGAGGTGATAGACATCTTAAACTCAGTATCTCCAAAATTGAATTCAGTATCTTTGCTCTACAAACCTTCCCCTATTTTAAAATTCTCTTTCATTATCAAGAGGATTATCATCCTCCCACCATCCATATTCATAACTTAGATGTATTATCCTTCACTCCTTACTCTTTGTAAACCCTTAATATCCAATCAACCCTGAGGACCTGTCTTTTTTACCTTTGTTAACATCCTTCACATACACTCCCTTCATTTCTCCGGATACTTCCACTATACTGATGCAGACCATTATCTTTTCATTTCCAGACTATTGCAGTAGCTTTCTACTTGGTCTTCTTGTTTTCAAGTCTCTCCCTACTCATCTTTCTAAAGTACTAATCTAACCATGTCACTCCATATTCAGTCATCTCTAGTGTTCCCTATCATCTCCAGGATCAAACATAAAATCAAATATAAAACCTTTATAATATGACCCCTTCCTACCTCCATAGTCTTATATTGGATTGTATTCAGTAATCTAATGACACTAATCTCCTTGTGGAAAACTGGCATAAAACACTCCAATTCTTCCAACTCAGCATTTTCACTGGTTGTCCCTTCATGTCTGGAATTCTCTCCCTCCTCATTCCTACATCTACATTCTTTGGCTTCCTTTACATTTCAACTAAAAGCCCTTCTTCTGCAAGACTCTTCTCCTAGACTTTCTTAAAATTAGTGCAATTATTTCTGTGAGATAATCTCTAATTTACCTGTTTATAAATATTGTTTATACATAACTGTTTGCATATTTTCTCCGTCATTAGATTGTGAGTTCTTTAGAAGCAGGGACTATTTTTTTTTCCTTTCTATCCTGAACTTAGCACATTGTCTGCCACATAGCAGGCATTTACTTAATATTTGTTCCCTTTTATCCCTTCCCTTATTGATTGACTATACTATTTAATGAGAGAAAAACCAAAAAGTCTTAAAATTGCATTCCTTTATATTCATTTTTCATTTTCATTTCTTCTTGCACAAATAGGCTCAAAGCTCTTGATTTAGGTACAAATATAATTTTCTTTTGATATGTACTCCACAAATGGCACTTTTATTCACATATTTGACTATTTTCTATGATATTTTATTTCAAAATGACACATTCTTTGAATCTTTGGCTTATGCTACAAATGGAATATATAAGACTCCTCACACTTATAATATGTAAGACACTATTTTGATGATTAATTCCAATGATAAAAATGAGCTCCTGGCTTCCTAAACAACTTACTGACCTAGCCAACCTTATTATTTCTTAAATTCTAATCTTTTCTAAAAGATTTTAATTCATCAATTCATTTTATATGTTATACTTTTACATACTTTAATCATTAAATACAGACATACATATATATGCACAGCTTTTTTTTTAATATATCAAAGCAGATACCCAGATGTAGTTTAGCTTTTTAGTAAATGTATTAGAAAATATATCTTCATTAGATTTCTATATTCATATATTTCCAAGCCACTCAATTTCTATAACAAATTTATTTTTCTTTACACTCTTTAATACATATATTGTCCTTGTGTACTAGTAGCACAAAAGATTTTGATTTAACTTTTCAATATTGATTTCTGAAGCATCCATAGATTAGTCAACTGAAATGGTATAATACTAAGATTAACAGAACCACAACTAGAAAAAAGCCTAAATTAATATAAATTCTTGACTTTTTACCTTCAAGAGAAAGAAGCAGGTGTTAACACAACATACAATTAATTCCCTGGCTGACAGATGGAATTTATTTTAAAAATAACAACAAAAACCTATAAACTCCAGGCATGCATTATGATCACTTACTCAAATACTCTACACCATCTATATCTAGTCCTAGACAATGAGTGTTCAGAATAACACCAAGACCTTACAAAATTCTCAAGTCACCAAAGACATACTAAATTATTTGCAACAAAAACAGAAAAGTTGACTCACACATTTTAGAAATGTAGCTTAAAAGGATGAAACAAAAGTAGTTTTCAGGTCAATTCTGATTTAATTAGGCAATTCAATCAGCAAGAAAAAGTTAATTCCTTAAACTTTGCAGTCAATGAGATTTGTCTGTTTATTCTAATTTACAATGAACTGTTTACAGATGAGAATTCTACTTATTTTAATACTACTATAAATATCCAGTTAAGTATCAATAAGGAAAACATTTACTTGGAATGGGGAAATATTTTATTCCAAGCATCAGTCTAACGAACTGACACTAAAAGTTTAATTGAAGGTGTTTTGTTTTAAAACATGGTTTATCCAACTAGTCTTGCTATTCTCAATGCAAATGTTTTGAAAATAAAATTAATTTCATTCTAAGAATATAAAGCTACAGTATCAATGAGACTCAATGCTTTATGTTATGTGTATGCATTTTAAATCTCACCTTTCCCCCCCCCCCCTTTATTGAAGGGTATTTTTAAAAAACATAAATACAATCTCAACAAGATACATGATTTTAACCACATAAGTAATTCTTATAAGACTGTATGACAAGAAATTCCCCACACTGCGCCTTAGTAAATGTCATCATTTTTAGAGAACTAAAGCAAAATTTGGAGAAGAAATCAGCTTTTAAAGAAACAGTCCGACTTCACCAAATTAGCTATTTGGCCTCTAGATTTTCCTAAGGCTGAATAATTTGACTTTCATCAATGACAATCAATTGTGGAAACACAAATTACTGCACCTTTTAGTAATTCATTAAAAACGGATCATTTGAAAGGAAGAGTTAACTTACGTGATGATGACGGTTAAATGCCCTTTTAAAAATTGCAATCAATAAACATAGGTTCAGAAGAAAAAAAATTGTAAACCAACTGTCACACTTCCTTGATCAATACGGAAGAGGAACCCAACAGTTGGGGAAAAGCTGAGACCAACTCTGAAACGACATATTTCTTGCCGGCTTCACTGTTTCCGGGTACTTAAATCAGAAGCACATTCAGTGCTGCCCTTACCAGGTTAAGTCACGACGTTCCATTGTGATTTCAATGGAACATCAGAACTTCCAGCTTCTGTGATGCGCCAGGATTCTGTGGAAGACCCATAGCAAAGTGGTTACAAAGGTGAGCCCTGAAGGCTTTTTTTTCACATAAAGCTGAAACTCACACTCCTTTTGCAAAATGATCCCTGATTTCAATGCATAACATCCAGACAGTCAAGAAGAGGGAAACTTAACAGAAGGAACTTTTTTTATGGTCCCTCTCTTAATTATCTAAAGGTGTTTAGAGTTAGGGTTGATTTACTAACAATAATGAGAAGATAGGAGCTCTCCTGAAAAAATAAATACATTATAAATTCTTCAGAACCATTTTGTTTTAAACTACTATCTGGATTGAATGCTAAATTACTTTGATTTCCCAAACTTGAGAAACATGTTTAATTATTTATCCTATATACATATTAGCATATTTATCCGTAATAGGCAAATTAAATTATAATATAAATTTATAATCATATATATTTAATACATAATTATGTAAATAAACTTAAATAAAGTACATATAAATATATTTTTTAAATTGCCTTGTAAACAAGGAGATAAACAGTAATGCAATAAAAAGTTGAAGAGATAAAAAAGAAGTAAAAAGTAATAGAAATCAGTTTCTGTCTTAAAAGATTGGAAAAAATTGTTAAAAATGGTCAAAATCAACAATGGAAACAAAAGTAATCAGAGAACTTCATTCAATCACACATTTAACTGTGCCAATGAAACAGCTAAATATACATCAATCATGTTTCTTACCACCTTTTAAAGAACATATCTTTATACATTTCCCATGCAGCACCCATTTTATTTACTTTGTAGACTAGTAAACTCATTTGATTCAAAACCAAGAGGGCAAACAAATTATTTTCTACCATTATTATATGGGGATAGAATATTTCTAATCAATTCAGAAACTAGACCATATTCTAAACATCCACTCGCTGGATTTTGGCTAAAATGATGACTCTAAGTCACTTTATGGGTCTGCAGAAGAGTGTTTCCAAATTTGTTCCTATTACATACAAGGAATGGAACGTACATGCGAAATAACCAAATGTGTAAACTATTCCCATCTGAGTAATGCTATCTCAAATTAGATGATTCAACTGACACCCAATGTTATTAAAAGAAACAATAGCTGGAAAATGAATAAAGTATTATTTGGTAGTGTGTGGTTACACACAATATATTCATTCACTCATTTCTTTGTAGACAAGCAATCGAAATCTTTCAGGGAAACATACAGAATTGTTTCAAATGACTGGGTTTTGAGAAAAGTTTTTATATTTATATTTCAAGATCTGAAGACATCATCTGGTTAATTTTTGTTATATGTTAAATTTAAATTAGAGGTAGATTGAATAGTACCGTCCTTAATAAACACTGCAATAATTACCTTTTAGCAGATGATAATATAAAACATTTTATAAGTAAATATTTCAGGGAACATTTCTTAATTAAAAGATTTTTAAAAACAAATGTTTATATAATTTTTTAAAATATACAATATAATTAAAGCTGGAATCAATATTACTCATAACTTCTTATGGTATGATTTGAATTCTTATTTTACTAGTGTTAAGATATATTTACTATTCATCTTAAATTAAACTACATAACTAGTCTTTGAATAGTTATGTGAAACCACCTTGTGTCCTATTTCTCCTTTTAGACTTAAAATATAAGATACTATTACTAATCCTGACCAAAAATTTTTTTAAAAAGCAAATATGCTGATTTTTTCACTCTCCAGATTACTCTTGGAGGTTAGTAATTTTGTTCACTTCCCAATTCAGAACTGCCTTAAGAATACCTTTTTTTTTTGTTATTATTAATAAAAATAAAGACATTAGAGAGAAATAATTGAAAAATAAAGATTAAATTGGCTGCTCCAAATCAAACAGATTCAACTTCATAATATTCTCCCTTTTTTATTTTCTAATGGTCAAGAAATTGCTTACAGATGATCTTCAGTTATTAGTCAACAAGTATTTTAAAGCACAAAGTGTGGACCAGATATAGGGCTAAGTGCTGGGATACGAGAAAAGTAATAAACATTTACCCATTCTCAAGAAGCCTACAATCTAAGACAGGGGGAATAGGCAATCTCCAGCAGCAGGCCTTAGAAGGTCAATGAAATCATTTGCATAATCAACCACAGGTGATGATAATAGAAAGCTAGGTAGAATAAACTCCCACTGGTTGATTTCTATATTGTATATGGCCCCCAAATGATGTTATAAATATCCAAATGGTTTTTGGCAGGAAAAAAAAAAAAAAAAAGTTTCCCACCTCTGGAGGACAAAGGCAATATGTAAATATAAGTAAGGTGTTCATAGGGTATTTTGTGGTAATCAAAGGGAAGAAGGCACTAGCATCATGGCAGATTGGGAAAGACTTCTTGCAAAAGGTGAGATTTTATCTGGGACTTGAAGAAAGTCAAGGAAGCCAGAAAGTAGAACTAGTTAGAGAAAGAATTTCAGATGTAAAAAAGGATGCAGATGGAGTGTCCGGTTCTAAGAACAAGGGAAGCCCTGTCATTGGATGGCAAAGTTCTTGGGGGTTGGGGGTGAGGTTAGAAGTGCAGTATAAAAAGATTGTAAAGTTGGAAGGGATCAAGCAATGAAAGCATCTGAATGCCAAACAGCAAGGTTTATATCTGATCCTGGACATGATAGGGGAATACTGAAGTGGATACTTAAAGTTGATTGAACAGGGAGGGGACATGGTTGGACCTGTGCTTTAGGAAGATCAAATTAAGAGCCTTCCTGGAAGATAGAATGGAATGGGGAATGATTTATGGAATGGAGAAAATCCCAAAGCTACTGCAGCAATCCAGGCATGTGGTGATAATGAATGCACTAAGATACTGATTGTGTAAGAGGAGAAAAGGCATCCTGAAAGATAACAGGACAGCTAGAAGGCACCATACTGCACAGAAATTTGGGTCTTGACTCAGAAAGACTCATTTTCCTGAATTCAAGTCTGGCCTCTGAAACTTTACAAGTTGTGTGACTCTGCTCAAGTCACTTAACCCTGTCTGCCTCAGTTTCCTCATCTGTAAAATGAGCTAGAGAAGGAAATAGCAAATCATTCCTGGTTATTTGTCAAGAAAACCCCAAATGGAGTCACAGAGTCAAAAACAACTCAATAACAACAAATATGAAAGATTACCAAAGGTAGGATGAACAGGACTTGGCTATCAATTGGATATAGAGGGGCTAAGAAAGGGAAAAGTTGAAGACTATAGTGAGATTGCAAACCTGGGTGATTTAGTAGGATAGTGATGCCCTCCAAAAAATACAAAAGCTAGAAAATGAGGAGGATTTAAGGGGAAAGATAAGTTCACTTTGGGACAGGATAAATTCAGCCTGTAAAATATTCAGTTCAAGATTTCCTATAGATAACTGAAGATGTGACAGTGGAAGTTAGCAGAGAAGTGAAGGTTAGATCAGTAAATGACAATATGCCGAGATGATAAATGAATCTGAGAATTGATAAGATCACCAAGTGAAACAATATAGGAGACAAGAAAAGGGTCCAGAGCAGAGCGCCTCCATGGTTAATGGGCAAGACCTGAATGAAGATGCAGCAAAGGAGACTGATGGGAAGTAGAGGAGAATCAGGAAAGAGCAGCGATATGAAAAGGTGAAGGGTAGAGAGTGGTCAACCCTGGCTGCAGAGAGGTCAGGAAAGATAAGGAGTTGAGAGAACCCCTTAGATTCGCTGGTTAAGAGATTATTATCCCAACATCTCATACCCTATATACCAAGATAATGTCAAAATGGCTACATGATTTAAACATAAAGGATGATCCTATAAGCAAATTAGGAGAGCATGGAATAGTTTACCTGGTAGATCTATGGTAAGGAAAGGATGTGTGAGGAAACAAAAGACAGAGAGCATTCTGGGTGTAAAATGGTAACTTTGATTACATTAAATTAAAAAAGATTTACACAAGCACACCAATGCAGCCAGAGCACAAAACCAGAGAAAAAAAATTTACAGCAGTTTTCAAAGATAAGGGCCTTATTTTGCAAATTTGTAAGACTGATTATAAGTCATCTCCCAAGTTGAAAAATAGTCAAAGGATATGAGCAGAAATTTTCCAAAGAAAAAGTATGGAAAAAATGCTTTAAATTACTACTGAATAGAAAAATATAAATTAAAACAACTCCAAGGTACTGCTTCATACATATGAGACAAACTAATATGACAGAAGAAGAAAATGACAAATGTTGGCAGGGATAATATAATATTGGTTAAGTTCTAAACTGATTCAGCCATTCTGGAGAGTAATTTGGAACTATGTCCAAAGAACTATAAAACTGTGCCTACCCTTTTGACCCAGCATTACCAACACTAAGTTTATATCCATAAGAGGACATTTTTTAAAAGAATCTATATGTTCAAAAATATTTATAGCAGTTCTTTTTGTGGTGACAGATAATTGAAATTGAGGATATGCCCATCAGTTAGGAAATGGCTAAACAAGTTGTGTTCTGTGTTGTGATGTAATATTATTATGCTGTAAGAAATAAAAAGCAGGAATCTGGGAAAACTTAAATGAACTGATTCAAAGTGAAGTAAGTAGAAGAGAACATTGTACACAGTAATAGCAATATTATGGTATGATCAACTTTGAATGACTTAGCTATTCTCAGGAATACAATGATACAAGACAATTCCAAGTTATAATGAAAAATTCTATCCAACTCTAAAGAAAGAACTGATGAAGTATGAATACAGATTGAAGCATACTTTAAAAAAAATATTTTTCTAGTTTCTTTGGGATTGTTCTTTTTTTGGGTCTGAGTTTTCTTTTATAACCTGATTAATATGAAAATATGTGTTGCATGACAACATATATATCCTATATCAAATTGCCTGATTTCTTAATGAGAGGGATAGAGACAAGGAAAAAATTTCAAATTACAATTAAAAAAAAAAAAAAAACAAGTGTTAAAGTTATTTTTACATGGAAAATATTTTTTTTAAAAGAGATTATAATAATAAATGGGCTGGTAGGTGGTACGTGGATAGACAATCTGGAATCAAAAAGATCTAAGTTCTTATTTTGGCCTAAGACACTTAGTAGCTTTGTGACCCTGAGCAAGTCAAACCCCTCTTTGCTTCAGTTTTTTAATCTGTAAAATGGGGATATGTGGCAAACAACTGCAATATTTTTACCAAGAAAACTCCATGAATAAAGTGCAATCAGACACAACTGAATAACAATGAATAATTGTGTATGTATGTAAATATGCTATACAGTGTTATCTGATTAATTATAATGGTAATGTCATGTTAATAACTAAATTACAATATATAGAGTAATTCAAATATCAATACAGTTTTGACTTATTAAAACTTAAGCCTTCACTAAAACTTTCAGAACACACAGGATTATATTATTCTCAGAAATAGGATCAGAAAGGTGGTCTCCAATGTGATGGTTAACTAGGTCCCTTAGTTTGCTATCCCCTTAAATGACAATTACCTAGGACATTGTTTTAATATCTCAAAAGGTTGGTTGTGTGGTTTTGCCTTTGGGGAGTTATTTTCTGTTTGTGTTTATGTTTGCTTTGCTGAGAAGAGAGAAGATCAAAGTAAAGAAAGTCTTCCTCAGCCCTTGTAAAAAATTTCATTTCTCATTTACTTTGAAAACAGTTTATTTCAAGAAATACTTGTCTACAACTATGTGCCCAACATTTCAAGCAAAACACCCCATTTGGTCAGTGTGGGTCCATCTTTATCTCAAATTAATACCTTAACCTATAAATTCCCAAGCAACAAAGTAATCAGAGCATATCCCCTTTAAAAAAGAAATCTGTAATATCTTTCTACAATGGCCCATAGCTCTGATGATTTCAGAATGGAAATCTAGAGAGACATGATGATAAGACATAGAAGGTCTATTGTATATTGACTGGATAACTTCCCTTTGAGTTTCTATTCCATGTGAAATGGGTAATCAATAAACATTTGTTAGGCTCCAGAATATGAAACAAATGTAGTAAAATGAGGATTGGGCTGAACTGCATAACTTTAACTAGCTTATTTTCATCAATACCTATAAATTCAATTGAGTTAAAAAAGCATACATCCTAATTCTTGCCTATAATCATGTATTACAGTAATTATTTCATGAAAATGGTGAAAAACACGTCCCTGGAAAAGGTGAGAAGTGATATAAATGCTCATCAGTTCAATGAAGTCACAAGCTACCTAGAGGAATAAATAAATGTTTTTCTATTCTTCTGAACAAAGAATACTGGTGATTTTTAGATCAGAATAGAACCAAATAGAGAAAATGAAGAAGCGAATTCAGCTTTAATGTTAAAAATAAGTTCCCACTTTGAATGAGAGTATTTCTAATCTGGGAAATTGTGTGATAGCTTAAAGCCAACCAACACAGGTGTAGAAAACACCACCTAAGCACTCTTTGACTGACTTGCCTTTACAATAAGCAAACAGCCACATGTCAGTCTACAAGCAACAATCTATGTTTTTCCAAGTGATTTTCCCTTTTTAAAAATCATCTATCCTAAAACAGATACAATAAAACCATCCATTCTCCCATCTGCCATTATATTATGAATCCCAAAAGTGCCCAGATTATTTTTAATTGGCTGAACTTCCTTCTTGTCATTCATGTATACTAAAGATTAGGAACCAACCTTCAACACATTCCTCAATCTCCTGCCACAGTGTATAAAAGTGTCCTTTATCTACACTATTGATTTTACTTATTCTAAGTTACTATGTCAGTGATGTGAATTTTATGCTGATACTCTGATATAATGTTAAATCAGTTGTCCCAAAAATTAAATAGAAGGAAGAGAATATTTAAAGGCCCACTTTTTAAATTGTGATTTGCAACCCCAGATGGAAGCTCATAACTGAACGTGTGGGTGACAAAACTATGATTTATTATCAGTAAATGTTTGATTTGTATGTCATATATATATATATATATATATATATATATATATATATATATGTATGCATGTATACACACACACACACACACACCTAGGTCAGGTAAAAATTTCTTGGGCAAAAAAGGGGGTCACAAGTGGAAAAACTTTATATTTAGGAAATCATACAGCACTTTTATCATCTTACATTGTTCAGCAGGAGCTGGGGCAGGGGGAAGACATTGTTTTAACGAGTGATATGAAAGATAGACTACCACTGAGTTGGAATTGGTTCATCTAAGATAATGGAAAAATGTGTGTTGAGGTTGAGCATAGAATCTGGATACTGATTTTTTTGCTTACTTTTTAAAAAGAAAAATAAAAAGAGTAGAAAAGGAAAAATCTTAAGAAAGAAAGAGGAGGACAAGGGAGTAATGTGCTATTTCTAGTAACTGGGGCAAAACAGCAGAAAAGAATATAAGCATAGATGGAATACAGGAGAGGTCACTTGATGAACAACCATTATCTGAACCAGAAAGTGAAATTTGAGAAAATCACAAGAACAGAGAATGGGAGTAAAATACAATAAAATAAACTGGCAACTGGAAAAAAAGAATTCAGGGGAGAAAAGAAAGTTGAGGATAGAAAACACATGAAAAAAAGGAAGGAAGGAAGGAAGAAAGGGAGGGAAAGACAAGACTAAAAAATCAGGAGATAAGTTGATTGAAGGGAGAGTAGGAAGAGCATTTTTCACTGAATGGAACCCAACCATGGATTAAATTAATTCCCTTTTTTTCTCTAGATTATTTTTTCCTTAAAGGGGGATGGGTGGGAGAAGAAATGTTCTAACAGCCTATGTTAAATTGTCAATAGGAAGAATTCATCCAAAAACTAAGAATGGATCTGAAAGTAAAACCCAGCAATATGTTGCTTACAACACATAGCTGATTAAAGAGGAAAAAAAAAAAAGTCCTGCAAGTTGAAAAGTTGAAAATTAATCAGTTGCTCAATTAATAAACTATGCATTACAAGGAACCAGGCATTACACTAAGCATTGGGGATACAAATGTAATAAGCATTTAAAATCAATTGGCATCCTAGGATGCATAGGTGAGAAAAGTAGATGAAATTAAACATGCTTTTTTTCCCCTCAAAAAGATAATATCCTTTTGGGTAAAATAGTATGCACATATATAAGTATAGATGAAATGTATATAAAATAAATACAAGGTAAATAGAAGAGGGTGACAGTAGAAGCCAAGAGGATCAGGAAAAGTGAAATATAAAAGATGGTATTTGAGATAAGATTTGATGGAAACTGGAGATTCTAAGAGGCAAAAGAAATGGATTCCAAGCATGGAGGTCAGTCCAATGAGATGAATGATAAAGTGTCTTATGTAAGAAGGAAGAAGGCCATCTGGCAATACTATCAATAGGCCTTGGGAACAGATTGAATTGGGATGGGGAAAGGAGAAGAAAGGAAGAAAAGTGAGAGACAGTGAGGAGACAAGGATGACTCCTAGGTTGCCAGCCTGAGAGACTGAGAGAATGGTGTGGTCCTCTATAGAAATATGGAAAGACAGGAAGGGAGGATGATTTTGAAAGAAATATAAGTCAATCTGGGATATGCCATTGTTTTAAGCTCTCTACTGGACATTCGGTTTAAGATGTCTGAAAGAAATTAGAGATACACAATTGAAAGTAAGAAACTGGAAAAGGTCAGATTTGAGAATTATCAACATTGGGTAATTAAACTAAATTCCTGGGACTTGATAAGATCACCAAGTGAATTAGTTTAGATGAAGAAGACTACATGACTCAGGCCCAGAATCCTGTGGGACACTAATGAAGTGGATGAGAAGATGATCAAGAATTTCAAAGACTATAGAATGGTCAAGGATAATGAGGGTGAGCAACAATATCATAACAATGTAAACAAGCTCCAAACATTATATGATCTAATGGAAGTCATTTTTTAAAAAAAAATTACCCATTTTACACATATTTATTAAATCTCTCACTAAACGACAACATAAAATAAAAATGGAATCATCATGATAAATATGCACAGTCTAGCTAAATAAACTCTATATTGGATAAATTCCACCTACAAAAATGTACATCTTATTCTATCTTTTAAGTCCATTACTTTTCTGGCAAGATGTGAGTAATGTGTTACATCTTTATTCCTTGGGCATCAAAGTTTATTGTTGTATTGATCAGTGTTTTCAAATCTTTCAAAGTAATTTTCTTTATAATGTTGTTTTCATTTGTATAAATTGTCCTACTGATATTCACTTCGCTCTGAATCAGTGCATAGAGTACCCAGTAAATGCATTCTAGTTTTTTTTTTTTTTTCCAGATTTTTCTCATAAGCCAAAGGCTTTCAGTTTGAGAAAATAGAAATACTTTCACAAAAATATAACAAGTCAGAGTTGGAATTCTTTTAAAATTTTGGTAGCCAACTAAAATAACTAACGTGTAATTATAGGAGATCTGCCAAGTTATTTGTACCCTGTAAAGTAATATAAAACAGACTGACAGAAAGTCTGGGTTTCTGAATGTATCTGGAATAACTTTAAATTACTTTGAGAAATATAAAACAATCACATGCAAAGTGATTTTTAAACTGCTACTATTGCTTCTCTTAATTATTAATTTAATATCTACAATCATACCTTTGAAATACCCATTATTTCCCTTTTGTAGCCGATTTACTCTCTGTACCACATTTGAGGATCTGTGTAGCAAATTACTCCTGAATTCTACATTTCACCTCAGCTCCATAAATTCAAATAAGCTATGGCCCATCTTTGGAAAATCTTCCACTCCTCATTTTTGCCTTTCAGAAATAGTATCTTCTCTGTTAAAATGCCACTGACTTCTCAAGGTCTTCCTTGTCAGTCGCTTGTTCCTTTTCTCTCCATGCTGTTCATGTATTTCCCCAGTCAAATGTAAGCATTTTTTAAAGGTAGAGGTTATTTTGATATCCCCAGTCCCTAACTTTGCCTGTAGTCAGCACTTTGTAAATGTATGATGAATGAAATGGAATGGACATCACTAGTACTCTATTGCCCGTCCAAATGTTAAAAGGCCTTAATGAATTCTACTCCTAGTACACTGGCTTACTAGCTTTTTCACTGAGGGTGTGTGGCTATGTGCTTGTGTATGAAAGAGAAGAGAGAAAGACAGAGACAGAGAGACTGGCATTCCCTCCTTTTATTAATCATGATACAGAAAAATTCTAACCCCAAAAAACTTAAAAGAAACTTATAATTACTTTATCATTCAGATTTTCTTTACTGGTCACTTTTATTTTGGTTTTTCTTTAAATGCTATTTCAAAAATAAAGAGTATCACATGAAAACAGAATTTTGCTCTTTCCTGATACCATTCAATTAAACTGAATCTATAGTTTGTCATCTATAAATCCCAAACAGTTTGAGTTCCTTTAGAGATTCCTATACTTCATTTCTTCTGCTGCAACAATTAAATTTTGCTGGAAAAGATACTATGATTTTTCTTTCACTCAGAGTGATTAGAGTGATTCTCCATTTAAGAATGCCCTTCATTTTAGTTTTAAAAGAAGAAAAAGTAAGAGCTCTATTCCCCCCCCCCTTTGTTTTTCATTATTGGTTTCAATTTGAAAGACAAATATGTAAAGGATTCCTTTGCATTTCAAACATTTAATATAATCTTCTTGTATAAAAATCAAGAGTTAGTTTTCATATATGACTAAGAATATTCTCTTTAAAAAAAAAAAAAAGCTTGCAAAATCAGTGAGGGTGAGTCTAATTACTAAAGTATGGGCAATAATTCTCTACAAACAGTTCACTCCAGTAGGAATTCCTTTTGTCACTTAAAATGGCATTGTTCACTAAAACTATACAAATAATCCTATTTTTTTCCATATTATATCTGTAATAACAGCCTCTGTGCAAGTAAATGGTTCAAGTGGTTATTAATCCCCAGGAAATGTTCCTGTGCCTCAGCTGCTACTGGTTAGGTGGTGTTCTGTATATAATTTTAAATGTTTAGTAACTAGCTTCATTTAATTTGTACAGTGTTCCTTAAATTTCAAATTAAAAGTTCAAATGAATAGGAACATTAGTTAATAGATTCTAAATATTCCTGAATCAAATAGAAATGAATGATCTTAAAGGAGGCTTATCCTTTGTCATTAATATCTAATGACGCATATAATAATCACAGTTCTCACATCTGCTAACAAATGGTTTAGGGATTTTTGTTTTATTTTTATGGCATATCTGCACGAGTGAAATTCAGAACTATTACAGTCATCATTTTTTTTCCTTTTAAGCACTATCTTATGTAAAATACCCATATCTGTATCATAATTTCCTGAAATTGCTTTACAGACTTCAGTCAAACACTGAAGTAGTTACAAAGATTAAAGCATAGAAATAACCAGGAAGGCCTCAGAAAGTTGTACAATAGCAGCCTCTGGAGGTGGGCTACAGATAATAAGAAACCGTTTTACAAAAGGAAAGAAATTATTATTTTTTAACCCCATGAAACCCTAAGAATTTACCTGTGTACTACAGCTGGCATATTTTTCTTTCACCATGCCTGTCAACCCATGCAGTTCCCATGTTTGATTTTGCCCCTGGGAGTCAGCTATTGTCAACAGGGACCAGCTGTTAGCAGTTATCAGATTTTAGTCAAAACATATAGAGAAATAACTTACTTTATGTCAATGGTTGAAAGCAAGCAGGAGCAATAACTAGGGTAAGTTGCACTTATATATCTCAAGACCCAAAATACTATTTTTTTTTCTGAACCAAGAACAATATCTAAGCTTTTTAAAAAAATTACAATATGAAGTACAACCAAACCTGTTTCATTCAAAGTCTTGTTTTATACAAATTATTTGATTCTGAAAAGTTCATTAGTTTCCCAGTAGCCCATGTTATAATTTCAGAGATGATTTATTTTCTCATCTAATTTATCACAATGATAGTAATTTCTAACAGTTAAATTTTAAGTTTTTTATCTCAACTTTTTTTTTGTCAAAAAGGAATTTTATATAAAAAAGAAGTGAATAGCCCATGAAAATTCAAAAGAAGAAACTATAAGCATTTTTTAAACAAAGGAAAGAATATTTTTGTAATTAAAATAATTAACCCATTAAAATTTCTGTGTGTGTGTATGTATGTGTGTTTCAGGGCAGACAAGATGGGGCTGGCCAATGAAGAAATGGTCCTCAAATCTGAATTTTCTTTTTTCTTAAAGTAAATACAATTTATAGAGTACTTAATACCTTTGCAAAATTCTATAGCATCTTAAAATGCATATATATATTATATATGTATATATATATGCACCCAAAGAATAAGTGTGTGTGTATATATATACACACACACACACATATATAGCATATAACACGTAATGTTATATATGTGTATATATGTACATTTGTCCTTTGAAATGTTATTGTCTTAAAAATACCATATTCCTGAAAAGGAAACAATATAGACCGACAAATACCGTGTGAAAATTGAAGAAATTGTTCCGTTGTTCAGGTTGCAAAGGAATGAATTGCATTTAAATGTAAATTTAGACTTCATGGTTTATTCCCAAAATTTAGCCACATCAATTAAGATTTCCACAGTATCCTGGAATTCAAAGCTGTTCTTTGATAACACTTCCAAAATTGAACTTGTAGTAATATCATTGGGGGAAAGAGAATGGTAAGAACCTAGAATGTTGTTCCACTGCGTTTATGCCCACTGCTGCTCATCCCATTCCACCCTTAGTCCTACAATACATTCTGACTCAGAATGTATTTTATTTTATAAAACTCTTCAAATGAATGGTAGAAAATAAGAGAGGCACCATTAGCCAACACTAAGATTTCTATATTATGAATTCAATGAAAGACCAATTATAACTAAAAAGCAATTTTAATATATTTGCAAAAAACATACTTTGATTTTTAATAATTGTCTTGTGCCTTTGTTTTATTGGATTGAATTAAACTGAATCAGCAATAGCCTATGTGGAGAACGTATGCTAACTGGCTCCAACTTTACTCTTTCTGTACACGTAAATAGATATGGAATAAGGATAAGCATCCACAGAAGCTGAACCACAACATTTTTTTGTAATTTTTCAAAAAATTCTGGGAAGACTATTTCTTAATTCAGCATAGAAGTGATCATTTAAAATTTTCCAATTCAGTCTGCAGTTGGTACTGATTAGCAAAATATAGACCTCTATCTGGGCAAAGTTGAGGCCTGAAATTACATCCTAAATTATATGTTACATGATATCTCAGAACACTTCTCTTGGCTGAGAACTAAAATTGACAACTTGGGTTCATGCAAACTCACTTCATTGTGAATGAGTCTGTCAGTACTTTTCTTGTTTACAGGCTTTAATACACAACAGAAGGAGGCATCTGAGGGATAAGAGAACATGAAAGTTACCACTACAAGGAATTCAGTGCTTCTCAAATGTTTTTGGTCCACGAACCACTTATTTCTAGGGGGGAAAAACTATCCTGAAGAAGACTGTCCAGACAAACACCTTGCCAGAATTGATAAGCACTGTTTGTGAAAAAGATGAATACAAAACTGTTTTTCTGTTTAATTTTATAAGTGAAAAACTATACTTCATTAAAATCATGAATCCAGGCCAAAAATAAGGATGAATGTGAAATAACACAAGCACAAATCCTATGAGAAAGAGCATGTGCTATTGCCTGGATGACCTAAAGAAACAACATAATAGGGAAGAGAAGGAAGGATGTTATGTTCCGACATGGGTCAAACATGGTGAACTGCCGAAGGATTGACTTAGATGAAAAAAATCTTTGGAATGTGAGACTATAAATAACACGGACATGTTATGTAGCACATTGTTGTTGTTGGAATTTTTTTTTTAAGTTATAGTAACAATAATAGCAACTAGTTAAACATCTTAAGGTACTAAGGATTTAGCATATGCTGATTTTGACTTAGGTAGAAAACTTCCAGAAATCTGTTGTATAAATAAGGAATTTGGCACCAATACATTATTTCCTTAACATAATAGGCTGATGCGTATTATGTTGTGTTAAAGTAAGTCCCAAATGAAATGAAAAAGCAAAAATAAATATCACCCATATTTATAGAAAAATGTTGCTTTGAATTCCAAGGATTGAGTCCATTTCAAAACTGCTGCTATAATTAAAGTATAGCCAACAACTGTATTTTCTAAGTGAAGAAAGCGGGGTAAAGTGACTTGCCTACAGGCACATGAATAAGCAACAAGAGAAGAAATGAGAAAAATACCAACAAGTATAGAATTAACCTAAAATGCAGGTAATCTTTCCTTTACATGAAACAGAATTGAGTTTTCAGACGTGATTTTACAAATACCCCAAAAGAAGAGGCTTACTTACATCATGGGAGCTCAAAGGACCTACCACAGACCCAATTTTGAATAGGGATTTATTTTCTAATTTATAATGTAGAGACATAGAGCCATATTTTTATTTCATTATCTTATATAATTGGCCTGTCAGCATATTTTTAGCAAAACTTTCAGGGTGGTAAATGCCATCCTGGAATTGAGGGTTGCGAGGTTAATATCTTTACAGGTTTAATATACCTCATAATTGACTCCCTCAGGGACTTTGCCATTTTGCCCCTGCCTGCAGAACAGTCCCTTTCAGCTGAAATTGTATGTTTCCAGAGAATTATTTTGAAGGCTGGAGAAAGAATGATTTTATCAAGGCTGGACTTTTTTATATTAGTGCACTCTTTATTGTTGTTTAAACCTCTCTGAAGGTTGATTTCCCAAACATTCACCTTAAAAATATTAATAACAAAAAGAAAAAGGTCTAAGTACTTAAAAATAAATTTCTTCATTAAAAACAAACTTGAAATTGAATTATATTTAGACATACCTGAATGCCTTCATGAAAGACTGACACAGATACAAGTACAAACAAGTATAGTGTTTGTTAAGTCCCATAAGTGGAACTCATTAGGTTCTCATTGCTTACACTAAGGAGGGGAGTTGACAGGAATGGGAATATCAAAGTTTCTTAATACTGACTTTAGAATTTTTTATGTGATTTTATCTTAGAGTAGAAACATCTTTCTAAAATATAAAGACACATAAAAAGCCATGACTATAGACTACTATTAATTAGATTTAGTTGGGCTAATAAAATAACTAGGTATTCACTGGGCAGTCAGTCAATAAACATTTATTAAGCGCTCACTATGTGCCAGGCATTGTGTTAGGGATATAAAAAAGGCAAAAGACTATTCCTGCTTTCATAAAGGACACTATATGAAAACTTAATGTACAAACAAGATAAATATGCCTTTTAAATAGAAGATAATCAACAGAAGCACGGCATTAGAATTATGGGGGGATGAATAAAGATTTGTCAGATAAAATGGAAGTTGAAGAAACCAGGGAAGACTGGAATCAGGAGAAAACAAAATCTCCCAGAAATGAAGAATAGCCAGTAAAAATGCCTCAACTTTAGAGATGGAACATGTTCAATGAAAAACAAGGAAGCCATGTGTATGGAAGTGAGGGGAGGCGAGGAGGAAGATGTGGAGTAATAAGAGGTGAGAAGACTGGAAGGGTAGAAGAGATCCAGATAGTAAAGAGCTTGGAAGGCGAGAGTATTTTATATTTGATCCTGAAGTGACTGAGAATCATCAGAATTTATTGAATAGGTCCAACGATAAGCTGTGATAACAAATCAGACATTTGGTGTTAGTAGGAGTGAAGAATCAAGTCTGACACCACTGATGTGAATCTAGGTGACTGAAAAAATGGTAATAATGCCCTTTGAAAGTAGTAGCAAATGGCTTGGGAAGGGAGGAAAAGGGGAGAGAAAAATTTAGATCACAGTGTTTTAGAGGAATGAATGTTGAGGACTCTCCTTGCATGTGTTTGGGAAAATAAAATACTACTGAATAAAAAAAGAAAAGAATAGCAAAATTTAAAAACTGGAAAAGTGTTGAAAATGTCAGTAAGTTCTGTTTTGGGTATATTGAGATTGAGATGTCTACAAATTATCTAGTTCAAGATGTTCAAAAGACAGCTGGTGATGAATGGAGAGACAGACAGAGAGAAAGAAACAGAGAGAGAGAAAATGAGATAGAAGAGGGAAGGAAGGGAGAGAGGAAGAAGGAAAAGGGGGGGGGGAGGAAGGATTGAGCTAGACATATATATCTGAAAACCATCCCACATAGAAATGATAAATGAACTCATGAGAACTGATGAGATCACCTGACAAAACAGAATAAAGGGAGAAGAGCAGATAGTTTAGAATAGTATCTTAAGTGTCCTTTCGTTAGTGGGCAAGATATGGATGAAGATACAGAAAAGAAGATTGAGAAGGAATGGTCAGACAGTTAAGAGGAGAACTAGAGAGAGGAAAAGAGTATATAAAATAAGAGGTGATGATCAACAATATGAAAATCTGAAGAGCAGTCAATTATCAAATAATAATAACAACTAGTATTTTATATAATTGTTACAAAGTACTATATAAATATTATTTCATTTTATCCTCACAACAACCATGGGAGGGAAGAATTATCATTATTCCAATTTTGGAGGTAAGGAAACTGAAACTGGTGTTAAATAAGGTGCCTAGATTCACAGAGCTTGTGTTTGAGACCAGACCTGTACCACCATGCTGTATCTACATGAAGAAGAGGATTCAGAAAAAGGCATTAATTTTAGCAATGAAGAAATCATTGATAATTTAGGAGAGGGAAATTTCCTCTCCTAATAGTGAAGTCAAACCAGAAAGTGGATAGTTTAGAAGAGAATGAAAGGAAAGAACATAGAAGTATCTAGTTTAACTGGTTATCTCAAGCAGAGTAGCTGAGAAAAAGATGAGATATTGAACAATATTTGGTGGTTTATGGTGAGATCAATCAAATCCTTTCCCCTCTTTTATGATCTCTTTGAGATACAGATCCACTAATGATACTGGGGGATCAAAGGGTATATACAATTGTATAGCCCTTAGGGCTATTTAACAATTTTTTTTAACAATCAAATCCTTTTTCTAAGGATGGGGATACATAAGGGTGTTTGGAGGCAGGTAGGGAGCTCAGTGGATAAAGCTAGAGCTGGAGTCAAGAAAACTTAAATTCAAATTCAGCCTCAGACACTTACTAGTTATGTGACCCTGGAAAAGTCACTTAATCACTCTGAGCCTCAGTTTCCTCATATGTAAAACATAATAACATCTGTCTCCCAGGTCTATTGTATGGATAAAATGAGCCAATATTTGGAAAGCACTTTGTAAACCTCAGAGCCTACATAAATGCTAGTTGTTGTATAGCAATTATTGTTATCTAGGCAGCAGAGAAATCAATAGAAATTAAAGATTAGTGAAAGAAGAGAAATGATAATGGTAGAAAACTGCTAAGAGAATAAAGAAGGAATGATATCAAGTATAAATAGAGAGTTTTTATATGAATAAGTAAAACTGCCTGCACACCCTGTGATCCTTTTATCAGGTGCAAAATCTTTTTTCATTAGGCTAAAAAGGGAACTGCATGATTGGCTATCCAAAGCTAAACATATCTATGGGAGCTTAAATAAATAGCTGGAGGAATTTTAGAAAGGAACTAGTCAAATGGTGAAGGATTCTAGCATTACTAGGAGATAAGAGAGGAAAAAAGAATTTCTTTCTTTCCCCTTTGCTATCTCTCCATTTTCCAAGTCACTGGAGTAAAAGGATTATATAAGATGAAAACACAAACCCTAGCACATATTTTGCTTTTCATTTATTTATTTACATGCTGTATTTCCCCTTTGGTTGGCAAACTCCTTGAGGATAGGAACTGTCTTTTGTTCCTTATTGTATCCCCAGCATCTGCTACATAGTAGGCGTTTATTGGATGATTGATGATCAGTCCTAGTAGTTGACATGACTAAGGTTTCTGAGTTATGTCAAGGATTCAGAGGACAATGGACAGAAACTTTAGAAATACCCAATCTGAACTCTGAGGCACCACCTCACACCTCTCAGATTGGCTAACATGACAGGAAAAGATAATGACAAATGTTGAAGGGCATGTGGGAAAGCTACAACACTGATGCATTGTTGGTGGAGTTTTGAAGTGATCCAACCATTCTGGAGAAAAAAATTGTTAAATAGCCCTAAGGGCTATACAATTGTATATACCCTTTGATCCCCCAGTATCATTAGTGGATCTGTATCTCAAAGAGATCATAAAAGAGGGAAAAGGACCCTCATGTACACAAATGTTTGTAGCATCTTTTTTGTGGGTCAAGGAGTTAGAAATTGAGTGGACGCCCATTAGCCTAACAGCCAAATAAGTTACAGTATATAAATATAATGGAATATTATTGATAGAAAATGATGAGAAGGCCGACTTCAGAAAAGCCTGGAAAGACCTACATGAACTGATGCTGAGTGAACAGAACCAGGAGAATATCAGCACACATTGTGTGATGATCAACTATGAAACTTAGCTCTTCTCAGCAATACAATGATCCAAGACAATTCCAATAAACTTTGATAGAAAATGCCATTCATACCCAGAGAGAAAACTATAGAGACTGAATGAAAGTCAAAGAATACCATTTTCACCTTTTTTTGTTTGCTTTTCTTTCTTGTGATTTTTTTCCCTTTTGTTCTGATTTTTCTTTCACAACATGACTCATATGGATATATATTTAAAATGACTGTACATATATCAGACAATATCAGATTATTTGCTATTTTGAGGAGGAAGAAGCTCAGGGTGAGGAGAAAAAATTCAGAACTCAAAAAATCCTACAAAAATGGATGTTTTAAAATATCTTTATATGTAATTAGAAAAATAAGATACTATTGAGAAAAAGAAAAGAAAAAAGAAATACCCAGTTTACTACCACTACCTAACTTTGCTTGTTTCAATTGAGTTTGAGTACCTTTGTTCTATAACCAATAACAAAAAACATCCTCACCTAGCCTACATGGTACAATTTGATGGCTCCAAATATTCTTTTCCCTGCATATCTCTCACTTGACAAACCATATATAGTATTTTATCCATCTATACATAATAATCCCATGTGTTGTCACCCATCTCAATGCCTTAGAGCATATGGGCTAATAGGATCAAAGACTTAAAGATGAAAATGACTATCGAGGCCACTTAGTTCAATTCCTCATTTTAAAAATAAGAAGCTGAAGAAGAGAGAAAGAGTGATAATTTATCCAAAATTTTGTAGCTGAGATTTGAACCTCTCTTTTTTTTTATGAAATAAGCATTTCCTTAACATAATATAATTAAAAAGATAATTATGCATAAAATTGCAAATCTACTATACACAACATACTATCCCTTTCAAATATACAACAAAATTGTCATGTACATTTCTTTTTTTCCCCCTCCACTCTGCCCTAAAGATGGCTCCCATTAGACAAAAGTAGGAATACATGTAAAATTATTCTATACATACTTCTACTTAACGGTTCTTTCTCTGGATGCAGAGAACATCTTTCTTCATATATCCTTTTTAATTAATTTGGGTATTTGTAACAAACAAAATAATTTGTTTGCTTGAAGTCATTCTTAAAATAATATGTTAAATGTTTGTAGCAGCTCTTTTGGAGAGGCAAAGAACTGGAATCTGAATAAATGCCCATCAGTTGGGGAATGGCTGAATAATATATGTAATATCCATATAATATATAATAATATATGTAATATAATAATAGCATATGAATATTATGGAATATTATTGTTCTATAAGAAATACTCAGTAAGATGATTTCAGAGAAACCAAGAGAGACTTATATGAATTGATGCTAAGTGAAGTGAGTAGAACCAAGAGAACATTGCATACAGCAACAACAATATTAAGAAATGATCAACTCTAATGGACTTGGTTCTTTTCACAATTCAGGCCAATTTCAATAGACTTGTGAAGAAGAGAGACATCTGCATCTAAAAAGAGGACCATGGGAATTGAATGCGGATCACAACACAGTATTTTCACCTTGTTTTGTTGTTTCCTTGCTTTGTTTTGTTTCTCAATTTTTTTTCCTTTTTGATCTGATTTTTCTTGTGCAGCATGATAAATATGGAAATATGTAGAATTGCACAAGTTTAACATTTACTGGATCATTTGCTGTCTAGGACAGAGACGGAGAACAATTTGGAACACAATGTTTTGCAAGGGTAAATACTGAAAACTATCTGCATATATTTTGGGAAAAAAAGCTATTATCTTAAAAATTGCTCTTACTGTAAACAATGTTCACTTGGTTTTGCTCATTTTAGAATCAAAGTTTTCTAACTCCAAATCCAGAACTCTGTTCCTATATATCATATTGTCTCCTATTTGGAATCAAATACCTAGATTAAATTTCCTTGGACTGTAATCATAAAAGAGAAGCAACAAGATATACTGGGGGAAAGAGGGAACTAAGTCCCTACTTACTCCCAAGTAGGTGTATGAACACAAATGTCATTTCTGCCTCCTCAGGCCTCACTTTTCTTATCCGTTTAAAAAAAAAAAAAAAAAAAAAAAAAAAAAAGGATTTCCAAGGTTCTTTTCAGGACTAAAAAAAAATGTATGTTTTTTTATTTTTGTTTCAAGTGGTGAGTGAGTGTTAGATTTCAAATCAAAAGGCCCTATGCTTAAGACCTAGCCCTATCACTATCTCACAGAATCACTAAGAGGGAAGCATCTCATAAATCTTAGATTACTTTGGACATATGGGAGTGCTCTCTTTTACCTTTCTTCCACTGGTCATTTATTAATAGTATGAATTTGATCAAGTCAATTTCTGACTCTGGTTCCTCATCTATAATATAAGGATAATATTTTCTCTGCCTCACAAAGTTGTAGTGAGCTAAGCACTCTTTCAAAAATATAAGCCTACATCATTATTATTATTGTTGAAGTCTATAACTGAGCATAAAGGAATTGCTTTGGTTCACAATGGAATTTGGGAATGTTAATATCTAAGGAGACCTTCCCAGAAATCTAGTATATTTTTTTTCATAAAATTTGGGTTCTATCAAGGACAATCATCCAATACAAGGAACTAAAAACACACAGGCTACTTGTAAACTCAAAAAATTACAACAATTTCTTTCTTATCAGAAAATTTTGCTCTTATAAAATTTTGTTCTTTTGTTCATCCTCGATTTTCTAAAAGGACCAATGATATCACACAACCTTCCATGATTCTGCTTCTCTAGAATCCGCTGGTCATGCTAATCAGAATGTAAAAATTATTATACTAAATGAGAGCCTTATGCATTTCAGCATAACTGTCAGCTCTCAGTAGGAAAAAATGTATTTGGTACACTTTTAAGGAGATAGGAGTAATCTGAGTACAGATGTTATAATCAATAATTTTTCCCACACAGTATACATGATGAAACCTAGCAGTACATTTACATTTAATTTAAAAGATTTTGCAAAAACAAAGCCAACACAACTTAGAAGAAAAACAGAAAGCTGAGAAACAATTTTTACAGCTATTATTTCCAATAAAGGTGTCATTTCTAAAATATGTAGAGAATTGAATCAAATTTATAAAAATACAAGTCATTCCCCAACTGATAAATGGTCAAAGGATATGAACAGGCAGTTTTTAGATGAAGAAATTAAAGCTATCTGTAGTCATATGAAAAAATGCTCTCACAATTGATGAGAGAAATGCAAATTAAAATAACTTTGGACATACCACCTTATACCTGTTAGATTGGCTAATATCACAGAAAAAGAAAATGATTAGAGAAGATGTGGGAAAACTGGACACTAGTGCATTGTTGGTGGACTTGTGAACTGATCCAACCATTCTGATGAGCAATTTGGACTGCACCCAAGGGGCTATAAAATTGTCCATGACCTTTGATCCCACAAATCCTAATATCAGGATCCCATAGATCCTAATATACATTGGGGATGTATCCCAAAGACATCATAAAAAAGGAAAAAGGATACACATGTATAAAAATATTTATTTCAGCTCTTTTTGTGGTGGAAATGGAGGGAATGCCCATCAACTGGGGAATGGCTAAACAAGTTGTAGTATAAGAATATAATGGAATACACTGTTCTGTAAGAAATGATGAGCAGGCAGATTTCAGAAAGACCTGGAAAGTCTTACATGAACTGATATTGAGTAAAGTGAGCAGAATCAGAAGGACACTACACACTGACCATAGCACTATGCAGTGATCAACTATAGCAGACTTAGCTCTTCTCAGCAATACAATGATGCAAGATAATTCCATGGAACCATCATTATGGAAAAAGAACTAAGGAGTCTGGATGCTGATCAAAGAATATTATTTTCACTTGATTTGGGGGGTTTTTCCTTTCTTTCTCGGGGTTTTCCCCTTTTGTTCTGAGTCTTCTTTCACAACATGACTAATTTAGAACCATGTATGACATGACTACACATGTATAACATATTAGATTGCTTACTGTCTTGAGAAGGGGAAGGAAAAGCAAAGAAGGAAAAAAAAAAAGGTTTGGAGCTCAAAATCTTGTAAAAATGAATGCTGAAAACTAATTTTTCATGTAAATGGAAAAAAATAAAATATTTTTAAGTAGAAAAAAATTATAGTAACTAGCATTTATATATTACATTAAGTTTTGCAAAGCCCTGTGTATTGTGGAATTAAATGCTGTTGTTATCCCAATTTTACAGTTGGGAAAAATGGAAACTGACAGATTAAGTGACTTGCATAGGTATACACAGCTAGTATGTCTCTGAGGCAGGATTCAAACTATAGTGTATCCTGACTCCAAGACTAACATGCTATCACTGGACCACTCCGGCTGCTATATTTACAGCTACCATCATCTCTAAAAGTTGTTCAGGCCTTAAAACCTGCATGACCACTCTCCTGGGCCTTTCCTTCTGTCACCCTCTCAAGACTCACAGGTCTTTCCCTCTTCCCTAAAGTTGGACTTCCCCACCATATTATTTCCCTCAAATGGAGGGTGAACTCATTGAGTGCCAGAGTGTTTTTGTTTCCTATTTCTATTCCTAGCCCTTCTGTACAAGTCTTGACACATATTAATGACTTAATAAATGCTTTTTAAAAATTCATTCATTCAATGCTCTGATGTCAACTCTGTATCACAAAAATAATTTCTTTTATTGTACCATCATATCTTTATAAATTCAATGACATGATAGTTAAATTCTTAGTATTAAAATACTTCTAATATGATAGAAATAAAACCCATCTAATTTATAAGATACAGCAAGGTAGCATATTGTACTGGGCCTGGAGTCAGTGAGACCTGAATTAAAATCTGTCCCCATATACTTACTAGGCAAATCATTTAACCTCAGTTTCTTAGATTGTAAAATAAGGTAATAGTTATAAACTTCTTAGCACAGCATCAGGCACATAGTAGTGCTATATAAATGCTTTGCCCCCTTTCCATTTTCCCTTTGCCATTTGGTAATTTTTTTGGAGTAAATTAGACAATGCTTGGGATATTATTTCTAATATTTTAGATGAGAAAAGTTTTATAAAGTGGGATTCTCTGGGCAGCTAGGTGGTGCAATGGATATATCACCAGTCCTGAAGCCTGAGTTCAAATCTGATCTCAGATGCTTAACACTTCCTAGCTGTGTGACCTTGGGCAAGTCACTTAACCCCAATTGCCTCAGCAAAAATAAAGCAAGATTTTTAAGACACTACAGATACTGGTAAGGTATTTAGAACTATTATATTTTAGGTACTGCTAAGGGCTTTTCAATTTCATAGAGTATCTGGGATATGTACGTTGATTTTTTTTTCCTATTGATATTGGTGGCAAAGCCTTGTTTGGTTAATTCAGTTGATAATAGAGTGAATGAGTCTGAGATCACTGGAAAGCAGTATGGCTCTATGTTAAGAGCTGCAATCTGAATTACAAGGCTGAATATCCTTTCATATTTTTACTAAGTCTGTGACCTTGTAGAAGTCATTTGATCTATGCATGCCTCAGTTTCCTCATCTGTAAAATATGGGGCATTAGATGACAATATTTGTAACTGCAATACTCAATTCTTGGTTTATTCTATTTTTTACAATTTTTATCCACTAACAAACTAGCTTTCATAAATAGTCAAAAAATAAATAGTAAATGCAAGTCAAAATTTTCTTACTTGGATACTCAGGAAAGACTTTTGCTTTTTGCCAAAAGCTTTAAAAGTAGGGAGATTCGGGAAAGGAGCAGAGAGTGGAAGTGCATGTATGGGAGGGTATAAGGTCGCAAAAAGGAGAGTCTCTTGGAATAGGAGAAGCAGCACGACATTGTGATAATAACTAGCAATTATATAATGTCTACTATATGTCCCTGGCACTGGGCTAAGCACTTTATAACCTTATGAACTAGAAAACTAACAAGTCCACGAGGCAGAAAAACAGCCTCTCTTAAGAGCTGTAAATTGTGTCATATAGCATCCTAAACCCTGCTTATTATAGTATTAATACTATAAATGCAATTAAATGGGTCCCTAAATGATAATTAGTTGTTGTCCTTTGTTCTCAGAGGCCATATCAAGGAGGTGATGCAATGCTAATCGTACAAAATAACTGTTTATCTATACTAAAATTAATTTAATGAATAATTTAATTATTTATAAGATTAACTTAATAATTTAATTTATCCTAAAAATTTGCGAGTAAATATTACACAGCTCAAAAGAATAAAGCTTCATAGTTTATTTCAAATAAGGAAGATATGGAAGAAAAGATACTGATTTTGTGAAATACACACTGAAGCATTCATCTCTGAAGTGGTAAGGATTAATCATGATTCAGAAAGAAAAAAATTCAAAGCATTCACAAAAAAAACCTCTTTCAGTATATACCTATAATGAGTACCTAACTGTCCAGTGACCTAGCAAAGAAGCACCTTCTCCATAGAAACAGATTCATTTAAAGGATATCTATGGGAAGAAGACATCTTGTATAGGAATATGTTCTGGAAAAAAAAAAAAATTCTGAATGAACAGAGATATCATATATTGGTTGAAAGATTTTGAAAACATGATTCCCAAGTGTTTTGATGTGCTAGTAATCTAGTTGTTGCTTTTTATACTAGGAAATTCTAGATAGTACCATGGAAAAATCAATTATCAAGTTTAAATACATTACTCTAAATGAACTTCAACCTCTTAAGCTACTAGTATCATGTTCAGAAAATCAAATTGGGAATCCCTCCATAGAATAATTAGGTAATATTCTGTGTTGATTTTCATTTCAATCATAAGAAAACGGAGGAAGAAAATATTGTTGAACACAGGGCATTTGTGTATGCACATATACTGAATTTTATTTGGATTAAATGTAACAATTTTTTCACTCCTAGTGAATTTTAACTAATAAAATATGGAGCCCTCCAGTGGCCAAATACTTGTATATCACCATGGCTACAAAGATAAGCTTCACTGCACTGTGGATCATTTCCTGATATGCAACAAGTTTTTCCTTTGCACTTTGTAAGGGAAAAGTTCAAACCCAAACACAATTTTTAAAAGTAATTATAATGATCAACGAATCTAGATACTTCAAGGAGTGCCACTATAATATTAAAATGTTATCCCTGTTATTGTAAAGAGCAAGAAATCTCATCTAAAAGTTTGACAGTCAAAATGACAAAATATTTGTAGCCAAAAGTTTCTAGAAAAAAATAAAAATAGGAACACTTCAATTAAGAAAACTTTTCAAGAGGGAAATTCGTAAAAATAAGATATATTTATTTATATTCAGTGGACATTTATCATTATTGTCCATATTTAGATAAAAATAACTACTAACATAAAAATGTTCAAAATATCCTAGTCCTCTTTTAAAAGGCAGTTAAGTGGCATAGTGGATAGAGCATTGTGCCTAAAGTCAAAAAGACTCCAGAGTTCAAATCCAGCCTGAAGTATTAGGGCACTTATGGTGATATTATACAAGGCAAGTCTATCTTTCCCATTTTCCCATCAGTAAAGTGAGAATAATAAAAGTCCCTACCTCTCAGAGTTGTAATGAGATTCCATACATATATATATATATATATATATATATACATACATATATATATATATATATACATATATATATAATATTTATAAAGCACTTAGCTCAGTACTAGCCACATAGTATGTAATATATGCATAATTGTGTACTTCACTCTTCTTTATTAATTTGTGTTGAATAAACAAGTGATGATTACTACCA
Organism: Sarcophilus harrisii; assembly: GCF_902635505.1. Classification (NCBI taxonomy): domain Eukaryota; kingdom Metazoa; phylum Chordata; class Mammalia; order Dasyuromorphia; family Dasyuridae; genus Sarcophilus; species Sarcophilus harrisii. Next base: position 286,228,748 of record NC_045428.1, on the reverse strand, counting down.
CATGATACTTAGTTAAAAATTAATTACATTTACTGAACCAACAAATATAGGTACATTCTCAGTATTTCCCTCTTAAGACCATTCTCTTCTTATAAAGATAAAATGCAGTTTCCTTTGCATCTAGGGAACAATAAGAAAAATGCATCTGACTAAATTTCCATAGAAAGTAACTGAAACACAGATGAAGAACAAAGATAATTTACTATTAATCATTTTGCTATTTCACCCAAAGAGTAAACCAGAAAGCATGATAACTAGTTAATTTTATTTCCAAGGAATATAAAATTCTGATCTTCTTCCACACTTTCTATTGGTAGGATGTGCTTGGTAGCCATATCTTTTACACATCCTCCTGTACTCTCCACCTTAGCTTTGCTTTGAGGTTATGGTTTGTTAGGTCATCTCATAAAGTATTTCCAAATTTGTTGACAGAACAAGCTCACACACACTGATAGAGCTGGTCCTTAGTTTACCTTTCTTAGATCACCCAATTCAACCTTTCCCAACTTAAGTGTTTTTAATTTATCTAAGAAATGTTATTTTTAAAATTTATTTTAGTTTAATGAAATAAGAATCATTTTATTTTAGTAAAATAAGAATGATTTTTATTTATTTACATTTTAACTTATCTAAGAATACAAGAATTATAAATTAGTATAATTGATAATAATCACTAAAATTTATCTAGCACTTTAAGTTTCAAATATGCTTTATTTACGTGAATTTATTTGGTCCTTGAAATACTGGGAATGAACATTTTCATCCCCATTTTCCAGATAAGAAAAGCGAAGATGGGAGACGTTAAGTGGTAATCACATAACTAGTTAACTGTCTGAAGTATTCCTACTCAGAAACAAGGACACTATCCCCCCTTTGCTACCTTACAGCAGGTAGTAGTCCGGCATCAGTTCTTCATAAGAATGAGCCAAGAAAAATACTATACCAAAATAGGCCTGAGACTCTCATCCCCAGAAAATATGGAGTGCAAGGAGAATTTTGCAGTGAACTTTAAAGAGCAAATTATAATTTTCTTTCTGTCAATGGTTGGTTGAGTAATAGCAACATATGCACAAAGAATAATTTGGTCTCTAACATAGAGAACTTGAAAGGACAAAATGAATGCTTCTTTATTCTTCAGATTATCAGGGAGAACTAAGTGTTCCTTGCAAGAATGGGAGGTAGGGGGGAGAAGAGAGAAGGGGAAGTGCTTCTAATTAAAAGATAAGGAAGAAAAAAGAATCTGATGAGAAGAAGGGTAATCATCTCCACCCAATGTGAGAGGGGGGGAAAAAAGGGAAGGGAAGAAAGAAAACCAAAGGGTTGGAGTAAAGTAATAGGTCATAAGTTCTGCAGCTTTTGAACGCCAAGAAATAATGATATGAATTCAGAGGATCTCAGGGAATGCAAAAGAAGAAAGAACAAGAAGGAAAGTCTCTGATGGAAGTTACAACTAAATACAACATACAAGATATTTTCTTGATTAAAAACAAAAGGGAGGAATGTCCCTCTGTAAGTGCGTATAACTGAGATATGACAGAAAACAGCCCCCAAACTTTTAAACCTTCACACCACTAAAAATCTTCCTGGGGACAAACACAGTAAAATGGTGTGGTGGATAGAGTGCTGGTTCTGGAGTCAGCAAAACCAGGGTTCAAAACTAGCTCAAATGCCAGCTGTGTCTATCTCAGTTTTCTCCTCTGCAAAATGGAGATGATAATAACAGCACCCCGGAGTTGTTAGAAGGATAAAATGAGATAATAATTGTACAGGGCTTAGCACAAAGCCTGGTACATAGTAGGAACTATATAAATATTAGCTACTATTATTATAACCATTACTATCTAAATGCAAGAAGTTGAATTTGACCTCATAGCTATCATTGAGCCTTGGTTAGTATGCCGAAGATAGCTCTTATTGCGCATACCTAATCCAAAATGAACAGAACAAGAAAGGGGAAAAGAGTGATAGTAGTTAGCGCTGGATAGTAAGACCTGTCTCTTAAATCTAGGAATCAGCACATACAAGAATGATGAAAAGGAGATGTGCGAGAACGGGAAGAGGGAAACACGAATTTCTCATGTGAATAAACTACATATTATCTGAATAAAGGGCATAAATAGATTTCAGGAAATAGATCACAAACCTTGCATTCAGGCAGTCTTTAAGTTGTGAAGGGGGACTTCAATTATTTCTTCAAAGTCTCTCTGGGACAAAAGCAAAGCAGTTGATAAATTCTTGCATCTCCTTGATGATAATTTCATTCTTCAAAAGATGGAGGAGTATTAGCACTGTATCCTAAGAAGCTCTAGGAAAGCCCTAGAGGTCTGGGGATCTGAATCTCAAAGCTCCAAAGAAGACTAAGCTTGGGAATTGTAGGTCAGCTCAGGAACCCAGATGCAGTAGGACAAGCCCAAGCAGAAATTAAACGCAAGGGGCAGAGTCTGGCCAGGGAGGAACTAAAGATGAAGAGATACTAAATGAAAAAAGAAATGGACCAGGATGAAAAATTGCAAACATAAAAATGCCAGAAAATCCAGCCCAGAAAGAGAAAGTAACTTTGTAACAATTGCAAGGAGAAACTTGAAAGAAGAAAAAATGGATTTTTCCACAAGGACTTCATTGAATGTCTTGAAGAAATGAAGCAGAAGATTTAAAAAGAGGGAGAGGGAGGGGAATAAAGATTCTGGAGGAAAAACTGAAGGAAGAATAAGTAGAAATAGCAAATCTTTATGAAATAATAGAATTGTTAAAAAACTAAACCAAATAAATTAAAGACTTCATGGATTAACTAGGGTTAATTAGAACAAAATCAAAACACTGGGGAAAAAAATAGAACAAAATGTAATATATTTGACACTTTTAAATGACCTGAAAAACAGGTCAAGGAGAAATAATTTACTGAATGCCCTGAAAATCAGGTTTTTTGTGGGAGGGTGGTATTTTTTTTTTTTTGGTTTTTTTTTTTTTTTTTTTTTTTAAAGCCTGAGAACCATATTTAAAGAATGTATAAAGGAAAATTTCCTAGATATCATTATCATAAATATGTGCCAGACACATTATATGCTAATATGTGTTAATGGATTACAAATAATATCACACTTGGTCTACACAACAATTCTGCATGGTGTCGCTATTATTAACCCACTTTACAGTTGAGGACATTGAGATTAAGTGATTTACCAGAGATTACAGAGTTAGTAAAGGTTTGAGGGCACAATTGAACTCAGATTTTCAGGACTCCTAGCCCTGCTCTGTTGACAGCTAAATACCTACTAGAACAAGAGGACAAAATGAAAATACAATCCACTAATCAACTTTTGAAAGGAATCTTTCAGGATTTTTGTGGGGGAGAAGTGAGAGTACACAAAACAAAGGTCATCCCTAAAATCCATAACTTTCACTTCAAAGAAAAAACATACAAGCATACAGAAAGAATTAAAAAAAAAAAAAAGACTAATGAATCAAAATTAGGATCACACCACACTTGGCAGCTTCCATTACAAATGAGATGAAATCTTAAGAGTATTACAAATGGAGAAAGGCAAAATCTTGCAACCAAAAATAACTTACTCTAAAACTGATTATTATTCCCCAAGGGGGAAAAATGGACCTTCAATGGAATACATAGCTATTACCATGTTACCCTATAGCTCCTCACTAGTCTCTTCTCACTCCACATACTCTATAATCCAGTGCTACCGGCTTCCTTGATATTCCTCAAAATGGCACTTCATCTTGGAACTCACTCATTTTGCTTCCTGATTTTCCTGGCTTCCCAGTTTCCCCTAAAATTCTGACTTCTATAGGAAGCCTTTCCTGGCTCTCCTTAATCTTAGTGCTTTCTTTTTGAGACTATCCTGTCCCCCCTGAATATATCTTGTTTGCACATATTTGTTGTCTCTCCCAGTAGACTGTAAGCTCCTTGACAGCAGGAAATATGGTCATTGCTATTGTTGTTATTGGGTTTTGTTTCAGGTTTTCTTTTATTTCTTTTGTTTTGCCTTTTCTTCACATCCTCAGTACAGTGATGTTTAATAAACATTTTTTTTTAACCAAATAGATGATGAGCAAACTCAAGAGTCAAGGAAAACCTAAAATTATAAATTTATTTAAGCAATTGGACTGGGATGCATGTGATGTAGTACTAACATTTTATTAGGGAGGAAAAAACAAGGGTGTTGTTTTTTTTTAAACAACTTTATTGTCTTAAAAAAGATATTGAGAAAATTAAATAAGAAAGCAGAAGTATTAGAATTAAATTTTCATGATTCTAAAAGGAAAGAGAAGAGGAGGTAAAGGAATACACAGGTATAGAAAAAAGAAAAAAGTGATAACTTTCTTTTTCTTATGGAGTGCATATAAATACATAAATAAGGAAAAGTACTGGGAGAAACAGGCATCAGATAAGGTTCATTCTTATCTGAAATGGATAAAGGGGAATTGAACAACATAAAGAGGGGAAGTAGAAAGAAAAGGGAAGGGAAGGAGGTCTAAAAGGCGTGAATCCATTGGCATACAGCTGAACAAATTGTGGTATATGATGTAATAAAATACTATTTACCATAAAAAATGGCAAGAGATGATTTCAGAGAATCTTGGTTAATATGAAGTCTATGAACTGATGCAGAGGAAGAACAATTTGTAAAAGGACAAATATATCATAAAGAAAAACAACTGGGAATGACTTATAAATTATGACTGATACAATGACCAGCCATACCCCTGAAGGATCTATAATAAATTATATTCCCCATCTCTTGACCCAGAATGACAGACTCAGTGGAGAAAGAGATACACATTTTTGACAATGGCCATTGTGTGAATTCATTTCAATTCACTATGTTTATTAATAGGAGTTTTTTTAATTTCTCTTAATATTTAATTATGCAGGGATATCAGTAAGGAACAGAATTAACAATACTGATGGCCCAAAAAGGCCCCCCCCAAATTTTTTTTTAATGCACAAAAAAGAAGAAAGTTCAAAAACAGGTACGAAGGGTAGTTTGGCAGTTAATATGTAGAATTTATTATATATATATTTAAAGCAAGCAGTATGATTCATGATTTCATTTTTTAAAAATCTCTTTTTGGTATTTAAGAAAATGTCCCTTTTTTGGTTTTTAAGTTCAGAATGAAAAAATTAAGTTGTCAGAAAATGGAAAAAGCAAACATAAATGGAGACTTCTCAGAAGTAGTTGCTTGATCACTTATTGAGAATACTATATACAGAATTCCTCTTTAGGTCAACTTTGGAGTAAATAGACTGTGATATGTTTTAATAACTATCCCCTTCTGTGATTCTGATGCCTATTATATAAAGTACACAATGCCTAAATGACAAATGATTATATCCTGCTGTCTTAAAGAATTAGCACATTAAAGACAGTCTGAAAACGAATGTAACTAAAGGAAAAGACATCCTTCTCATCAGCCCATCCCTTTTCTCCTCAAGGTTACTGATGAGCAGAAGACTGACATTATAATAGACAAGGTATCCAATTTATCAGAATGCTCAGTTGTTAATGCTGGATTTCAAAAGTAAGGAATGTTTCACTCAATCAAAATGTATTACTTATCTGTAATTTTTTCATCAGGCAAATATGTGTGCAATCCCAATAAATATATCAGTGTTTCAGATGAGTAACATTTTAGAACCTGAATAATTCAACTTCAACAGAATTTAAGGAAAAAATATAATGAAGAATGCAACTAACTCTCTCTACTATATTCTATTCAAAGCCTCACAGCCATAGAAGTGACCCTGAATTCTCAAAACCTAAACTAACAGATCTAAAGAATGTGTAGAGTAACCACCCTGATGAAATCATTATTTTTTTTTAATTTGTTTTGTTTTGGCTACTGAAGAACCCTGACTATCCCTGTATCAATAATATTTCTAAATGGAAGGGAAAGGAGAAATCCCTAGTGTTTCATTTTGTCCAAAATGCTTAAAGTCAAAGGCTTCCACTATATTACACCAGGAATAAAAATTAATTCCATCCATGGATTCCCAACCAACCCGTCTCCTATCCTAACCTAAACCCAGCATGTAAACTACAAAAGTACTGTGATATTCAATACTGGAGGGCCAGAAATCCTTTATCTACTTCATAACACTCAATCAGCTCCATACTGAAATTCCCAACTGATGAGAACTTTTCCTTTTGAAAATCCATAGTAATATTTCTTAAATGCTATCAAGATATTCTAATTTATATCTTCAAGGATGCAGTTTAAATCCCCTTTCTTCTGTTCCATCCTTACTGTATATTAAAAGTAGTTTTATATCATCATCTTTGTAATCATATATATCATCAATACCCACTGGACTACAGAATACTAATCCATTTGATGCATATACCATGAACTCATTCATTCATCAAACATTTATTTTCTTCAGATATTTGAGGGCCTCTGGAATGAATGAAGAACTGGTCTGGAAGACAAGATGATCTGGATTCAAATCTCATCTCTGACAAATACTAGCTATGTGACTTTGGATGAATCACTTATCTCTCAGTGACCTACAGAATTATCTAAGGTTACAACTTGTAGAAAGTATGTCCACCAATTTTGGCATAGGGAGTCACAGGTTCCTGTGATAAATTAAGCTAAGGTATCATGAAAGCAGCTGGGTAATATGGTGCTAATCAATGTTCTGAACCTGATAATCAAGCAAAGAAAATTTCCAAGGATCTAAAGCAGTGGAGAGGACCATCACCAAGAAGCACTTCAGCTAGTAAAGTCCAAAAGCTGATGTTCCAAGAAGGTGATTTGGCATAATGCCCTAAGGTACACAAGCTAACAGCTCATAATCTTCTATCAAAGTTCTTTTTATCCAAGGAAACTCATTAGACAAACTAAAGAGTTTTATTTAGGAGAATTCTTACCTCAACTCGCATTGGGATTTTCATTGTGAAGAGGAATTTGCTTGGTGGGCATTTTACATGTGGACAATGGTAGGGAGAGAGCTTACATCATTTTTTTTGTTTAATTATGAAAGAAATACGAATAGAAAAATTCAAATGAATTTTAGAGTAACAAGCTATTGAGGCTGTGAATTCTAAGAATGACAAAACCATACAAATGTAACTTTTATTCATTTCTAAGATGATTTAAAGTGGAAGGGCTTTATTTCAAGAAATACTACTACATCTCCTAACAAAAAGAAAGTCATTGGGATACACCTAAGAGGGTGATGGAGAAGCCCTTGGTGGGCATGAGCAGGGAGAGCTATATCATCAGCAAAGAACTGTGAAGAGGAAACAGCATAAAGAATGTCATCTGAAATGTGTGTTTAGAAATCAAAGTAGAAGGAACACACCTTAAGAATACATAATAAATGAACACGTCAAGAGACAGCAGGTTCCCCACCTTACTGAGTGGACTCCCTTGAGAAAATTTACAAGACAACCTGGATAAGAAGCAAGGATAAGTTGTGATCATCATAGGAGGGATCATATACCTTTGATAATAATAGCTACTATTTATATAACATCAACTATGTGCCAGGTATTGTGCTAAGCATTCTGCAATTATTATGTCATTTGGTTCTCATAACAACCATAGGAGGTATTTACTATAATTATCCCCATTTTATAGATGAAGAAACTGAGGAAACTTAAGATTATGTACAGGGTCACATAGCTATCTGAGACCAGATTTGATTTCAGGTCTTCCTGTCTCCAGCCCCCAGCACTCTCTACACTGAACTACCTAGCTGCCCCCCATCAATGATTATAAAAGTATCAAAGACTCAAAAATATATTTCACAGATCTTCTCTTTTCTTACTTTTGAAACTTTATAAATCTGAAAATCTTTAAAAATAATGCTGTTAATAGAGGGAATTATAAGTATGACCTCATATTACAAACCAAAGGAGCGAATGGAATATGCTACTCTAAAAAGGAAAGAATATTGGGATCTGTTCCCTCAAATAATATACTCTGGAAAAAAAAGATGGACCTTCAATTAAAAGGGCAAAGGGAAGAGGGATGGGAGTTTCATAATGGATTGGTTTTTTGAAAAATATCTTAAAAGACATCTTTCTTCAGGGAAATGTCCTATTTCCCAGTACCACAAAAAACCTCAAAAAAGAGGCTGTATGGCTCTCTGGAGGTTGCTAACATCTAGGTGGAAAAGAGGAACTAGATCCAGTGAGGAAGGATAAAGAAACCTCAGGAGAGGTGAGTAGTGATGGAATGGGCAGGCAGTATGATTGGTCCTTGTCAAAATAGAGGGTAATTCTCACTATACAATCCTGCCTCCAAAAAATTGATTTTTCTAAGAGAAAGGCACAAATGAACAAGTTCCATCAAAAAAGTATATACAACTAAGAAAAGTATGGGAAAATGAGAGTTATATCTACAAATGTACTAATTGAGTACTGGGACAGAAAAGAACGCAACTTTCTTAGAAAAAGCCTTACTTTATATAAGGGACAGAGAATAGAAATAAAAGAAATGAGGAATGAATGAAGCATTTATTAGTCAGTTATCTCAAGCAGTCTTATGCTAAGCACTGGAGATACAAATAGAAAAGAGCAAGTTCTCAAGGAGCTCATGTTCTAATGATGGAGATGACAAATATGGAAAATTCCATCCAAAAGTCAATTAGAAAGGTCTTGCAGCCCTTAGAGTTCAGTGGCAAAGCTCACTGTAATGCCTCATCTTTAATGTCATTTCCACTGATATCTTATCTGTTTCTAAAGCTGAACCATGTGACAGTAGTACCAAGGTCTTTGGCAGTAAGAACTTTCTTCAGTACTTAGGGGACTCTGACGCCTGCAGAAATTGGCAGGTCCCAACTCCATAGGGGTTGCCTCCAAGAATGATGGTTAAGGGCAGGGCACCAGACTGGAAGTATTACTATTCGTAGTAGTGCCACGGTCAGGGCTCTGGGCTATCTCCATCGGGGACTGATGACTATAAAATGTCATTATATATTATATTATAATTACATATAAAGAACAGAATTCAAAACAGACTTCATAGTGTAGTGAACTCCATTTTTTAGTCAAGACTTGAAAACCACCTTCTTGAAGGGAAAGTTTCAAACAGGATTTATGATTTAGGTAATTATTAGACTAAATGACTTCTGAGCTTGTTCCCAAATCTAAGATTCCAAATGTCTTTGAAAAGTAGGATATGTTGTCATAAGGACAGGGAAAATTTTTGTTTTACTTCAGCAGCCTATATTTCTGCAAATCTTTTGTTAGTTGGAATTTTAAACTGTACTGCTATGTGCACAAATACTTAATCTTCGGTATTTAAGTATTCATATTGCCTAATAATTTAAGTTTTCAATTGATTTTCAAAAGAGATTCTTAATTGGAGGGCAGCTAGGTGACACAGTGGATAAAGTGCCAGCCCTGGAATTAAGAGGATCTGAGTTCAAATCTTGCCTCAGACACTCTATGTGTGACCCTGGGCAAGTCACTTTACTCTGTTTACCTCAATTTCATCATCTGTAAAAATGAGCTGAAGAAGGAAATAGGAAACCCCTAATGGGGTCATGAAGGGCTGGATATGACTAATAGACTAAAACAACAATAATAGCATACTTAATTAGACATAAGAATTCTCTCAAACATTCTAAAATAACCTAGGAATGGCACATCTTAACTGAACAATTTCCAAATCTCCACAGTTGTACTTCTATCAATAGGAGATCCAGTGCAGTGACTGGATACCATTACTGAGAAGCATTAAGGAAGTACTGCATGTCAAATAAGGACTTTTCTGGAAGGAATTCACTTTTGACATTCAATTGAAGTCAAAGGACTACAAGACTAGGTAAGATACAAGTCTGAAATTTCCTAAGTCATAAAGCAATGTTTTTTTTAGTTTTACTAAGTCAAAAGGGACACTAAAAACCTATTAACCCAGGGCAGAAGGTACAATGACACTGTCAGCAGAGATGAGAAATGGCACAATCATTCTAAAAAGCAGTTTGAAATGATATTTAAAAATTAGTAATATGTTTTTACCCTTTGACCCAGAAAACCTTATGCTTCAAATGACCCAAAAAAGGTCAGAGACAGAAGGGAAAAAAAAGGTTCCATATATACTAAATTAGACAGGTAGGTGGCTCAATAGACCTTGAATCAGGAAATTTAGCCTCAGAAACTTACTAGCTGTGTGCCCCTGAGTAAGTCACTTAACCCTCTTTGCCTCAGTTTCCTCTTCTGTAAAATGAGGTCGGGAAGGAAATGGCAAACCTGTCCAGTATCTTTATCAAGAAAATCCTAAATAGGATCACAATGAGTTGATGAGTGACTGAATAACAAGCACTAACAAATATACTGAGTATTAATTGGAGCACTTTATCTGGTAGTAAAAACTAGGGGAAAAAAGATATCCATTGATTGGGGAATGGATAAACATCCTGTGTTACATGAAAGGGATAGAATATAGCTATACCTTAAGAAATGACTACTATGAAGAATTCAGAGAAGCATAAGAAGATTTATGTGAACTGAGAAAAGAGGGAAGTAAGAAGAACCAGGAAAATCGTAACAATATAACTGAACTACAATAATGCAATGTAACTAAATAACAAACTAAAAGAACAAAAATTAAGATAACAAAAAGGTTAATTTTCTGTAATTACAATGACCAATCTACACCTAAAGATGAGTTGAAAGAATGCATCTCCTTTTCTTCATTATAAAGGCAACAGAATATGCATTTGAAATATTGCATATTTTGTTAAATACCATTAATTGTGCCCATTGGTTTTTGCCGGTTTATTTGGTTTTTTTTTTTCCACTGTTGATACAAAAGGAAGGTTCATTGAATATATAATAGAAAAAGAATATGTCAGAAATTAACATATTTAAAAAACATCAATACAATGGATTAAATTATTAACTTATTTAGGAATTTACTATAGGAAACAAAGTTTGAACAGATGAAGAAGAGTTTCCTTCTGGTTCTTGATAAGAGAAGCATAAGGAGGCCAGGAAGAGAAAATCCAGTGGTACCTGCCATGGGACAAAAGAATCAGGAGAGTTGAGGAGGAGTGGTGCAGGGTAATGACTGCCTCCAGAAGCAAAGATGAAAAAGAGATGACTCAGTGAAAGAGGAGAATAGCTAAAACAGACCAGGACAGGCTTATGTTTCATTTAAGGCCAAGGTTACCTATTACTACCTTTAAGGATTCTTACAACTTGCTAACTTTCCTCTTTTGTTAACCTTAAGTCACATCCGTTTTCCAAAAAAGCAAAAACTCTTGAGAATCTTAAAAAAAACGGTTGGTTATGTGCTTGTTTCAAAGGCAGTATAATGGGAGAAATTGGAAACCTGCCTCCCTATTCAGCAGTAAATCTGAATTAAAGGATAATAGGTAGAAGAAAGAGTGGTGAAAGAGATGGAAAGAAATCAATAAAGAGTTACACAAGGACAGAAAACCTATTTTATTTTTTTTATTTCTCCTAGTAATGTTTCTATATACAACAGACAATTAAATGCATATATGCATGTATGTACGTATGTATGAATGAGGTAGAGAAGAATCATTCTCTGGACAAAAAATGTTTCCCCAAACCTGCTTCTACTTATATCACAAAAATATTAGTTAAAAAGAAAATTACATCAAATGTAATCTAATACAGAATCAAATCCATTAATAGCATTTTTGAGTGATTATTATTATTATATATGCTAGGCAGATACAAAGATAAAAGTGAAAGAATCCTTGCTCTCAAGGCTCTTACACTCGACTAGGGAAGACAATATACACAGACATATGCAAACAGTTATATGATAACTAGGATTGGGGGTGGTAATAGCTGCTTGAGGAACCAAGAAGAACCTCATTCAAAAAAATGGTGCTTAAGCAGAACCTTAAAAGAAAAGAGGAATTCCAAGAGATGGAGGTGAGACTGCAGACACAAAAGACAACCAGTGGAGGGGAGCAATGTGTAATAATGCTAGAATAGAAGGAAGGAGCCAGGATATGAAGAATTTTAAATTCCAAACAAAGAGAAGTGTTTATATTGCATCACACACTTCTCTCTCTTGGCTCCAATACTGACTCTGGATTTTTCCACCTCTTCTCCAACAAATGGACTTCTCCATCCCTGTGGCCTCCTCCTCTGATTAGTGACTTTTTGCAGACCAGTTACAGACTATCAATGTTCACTTTTCTCCTACGTCAATTCCTGACTTTCTAGACTTTTTCACCTTGTCTTTGAATGTGCATCACTCTGCCCCTCTAACCTTTTCCAGTTCTCTTTCATGTTTTGGTTCTTCTCCAATAAAATATAAGTTTATTGGGCATAGAGATTGCCTTTTTGTTTTTTAAAAATGTGTATGTATTCCTAGAATTTAGTACAATGCCCGGCATATAATAAATACTTAGTGTTAATGTGGGCAGCTAGATGGCACAGCAGATAGAGCCCCAGGCCTGGAATCAGGAGGACTCATCCTTCTGAGTTCAAATCTAGCTTCTAAAACTTATTAGCTTTGTGACCCTGGGCAAGTAACTTAAACTTTGTTGCCTTAGTTTTCTTATTTGTAAAATGAGCTGGAGAAGAAAATAGCAATCCAGTTTAGTATCTTTCCCAAGAAAACTCCAAATGAGTAGAATCCTAAGACTTAAAGGACCTAATAACAACAACAATAAAATGTTTTCCTATCAGTTTAGAAGTAAAAGGAAGACACTGGCATTTATTAGGGAGTGGGCATGTGGTCAAGTCTGGACTATGGGAAAATCACTTTGGTAGTTGTAGGGAATATGGATTGGAGTAAAAAAAGACTTGAAGCAGAAAGACCAATTAGGAAGTGAAGGCCATAATTCAGTCAAGAAGTGATGAGGGCCTAACCAGTGTAGCTGTATAAGTGAAGAGAAGACAATATATATGAGAGATGTGTAGATAGAAATGACAAGATAGATAACTGATGGAATAACCAAACTGCATACATCTGAGAGACTTCAGGCAAAGAAAGATAAGGAGTTGGATTTTGAGTTAGTGGAAGTGACAAAGGGAGGTCAGATCCTTGGTTCAAAGGCAGGAAAAATGGTTGCTTAAGATCAGCGAGTGCTCAGGTTATCTGTGTAGATATTTTTTATTATTCATAGGTAGGTAAAAGCAGAACAGTTCTTTCCATGATTTATAGAATTTTTTTTAAAAAGCAAATTCATTATAAAGGAAGCTTCATGCTCAGACGACCTATAAATTAAGGAGTCACTTTATTCTACTCCCAACTTATACAGAGCTACAGTTAACATTCAACAACAGTCTCAGAAATAACCTAAAAAATTCAGCAGAGAATGAAGTATCAATATGTACAGTTTTGTTTCTGTACAGACTGTTTAGAGACAATATAGAGACCATACTAGCTGCACTGAAGTAGTCCAAGCCAGAAAGGCCATAGCCACAGTGAGATCCTCCCAATGAAACTATGGTATTTAAATTCTAATTCTAATGAGTTTGAGGATCTCATTATTACAATTATCTACTCTATAAGCATAGACAACAATATAGCCATGCATTTTCATCCTGTGTAAATTTTATCAATTTCCCCACAAATCTTCCATTAAAGTATCTACCCAGTAAAATGGAGTTCTTCTCCTTAAGTTTCTAAACAACCCATGAAGCTTCAGAGTGCCTTTGTCCATCTGTTATTTTTTCCACTGTGTCGAGCTCCCCTCCTTTCTAGTCATATATTTCCTGAATGCTAACTTTCATGTCACATCACAAGGACAAGTCCCCATAACTATGCCATCCTTACATTAACAACATATCTCTCCATTGATCTTTGGACCACCTAAAATTTTTATTCTCCAGAGAGAGGGAGGCTCTGAGTCATAGCCACATAGAAGCAACAGAAGAATGGCGGTAATACAAAGATAGGTTTCTGTGTCAGGGAGCATCCCAGGGTTAAGGAAAGTACCATTTCCCAAATGCAATCTGCCTGACACTCTTTTCCTCCTATTCAATTCCCTGGCCAACTGCCTGTGCCCACAAGTTGCTTGAAGAAGCAGCCAAAAGTACAAGATATCTGAATAGATGGATTAACTCAATAGGTTGTGCAAACAATTGTGGGAAGCCCTATCTGGTAGTCTATTATTCCTCACAAAACTATCTTGTGGTTATTTTATTTTGTATATATTTACATTTCATTTTTATTTTTGTATTTTCAGTGCCTAGCAGTGAGCACAATACACATAGTAGGGATAGGGCTTGTATCTGTAATTTCACTTGTATGGGTTGTGAAAAGTCCTTCAAACAATTAGATCAGTGCTTCCAATTTAACAATAGTCCCAGAAAGTTGGGGGGGAAGAGAGAGGGATGGAGAGGAAGGAATAAGTGTTGTTATAGCACTATGTGCCAGCCATTGTACTGTTTTTTAATACATTTTTAATGTATATATTTTATTAAATTATATTTAGTGTATATATTATATATATATGTATATACAATGTGTATATATAACACATTACATATAATGTATATATAGTATATATATTTTTTAATTTTATACATTTTTAAGAATATCTCATTGAGTCTTACATCCACTTAACTCTGCCTGTAAACTGTAAAACCGAAGTATAGAATCCAGTCGGATGTAAGACTCAATGAGATATTCTTAAAAGTGATTTGTCCAGAGTCACACAGCTAGACAATATCCAAAGCCAAGCTTGATCTCAGATTTTCCTGACTCCAGACCTATTTACTTAGCTGCCTCTAGCAGGGGTCTTCAAACTACAGCCCGCGGGCCAGATGCAGCAGTTGAGGACGATTATGCCCCTCACCCAGGGCTATGAAGTTTCTTTATTTAAAGGCCCAAAAAACAAAGTTTTTTGTTTTTATTATAGTCCAGCCTTCCAACAGTCAGAGTCACTGAACTGGCCCCCTATTTAAACAGTTTGAGGACCCCTGCTAGAGCAATGACAAACCACTAGTACAAATCAGACTACAGACTTGAATTTCCTTTAGTTCTTCATTAAGATCTACAAGAATTTACAGAATAAAAACCTAATTCCTATAACCTTAACATTTCCTTAAAAACAGTGTTCTACAAGTTAATTAGCAAAGGATCAAGAATTTTACATTACACAACAAAAGTGTTCAACTCAAATAGAAATTATAGCCATTCAATAGTACTAGAGACCTCATATTAGCTTGGAGAATCACATAGTAACATTTTATCTATCTTAATTGTATTTTTATTTATTGTTAAATATTTGCCTATTACATTTTAATCTGGTTCAGGTCATACTCAGCAGAACACATGTTTAACAGGTGATGCTTAAGGGCACATTAAAGAATGCCTATTGTTTGTTTTATTTTTATAGAAATTAAACTCTCGTTTTTACTTCGTTTCTACTCCCTCCCCAGGCCCCATATTTAAATAACAGCCTCTATTACAGGGGAATCTATGTGGCACAGATGATATGAGTACAAGGCGTAAATTAAGGAAGCCAGATCTTTCTGAGTTCAAATCTGGCTTTTGATACTAGCTCTGTGACTCTGGACAAGTCATTTAACCTTATCTGCCTCAGATTCCTCATCTGTCAAATGAGTTGGAGAAGGTAATGGCAGAGCACTCCAGCATCTCTGCTAAAAGCACTCCAAATGGGCTCACAAAGTGTCAGACGTGACTAAAACAGATGAACAACAACAAAGCTATTTTTTCTTCCCTTGGCTTTCAATTAACCTTAATTCTATTTTACTATTATCTCATAATTTTGTGAGACAATATAAAGTCTTTAATAACAGCAGGGGACTAAGTAACTACTGACATGTGTGATTTTACCTGTCACTTAACCATGCATTTCTCATCATAAATTAAGACTCAACCTATGTTATGATATCACTCTTCCAAGTCCACCTGTAACCTAAGTAACACAAATGAATTCTATTGAACACTTTGGGGTTCTTAGAGATGCTCACTTAATTGATAGGGATAAGATTAGCAACCAAAACTGTGGTTTCATTAGGTATATGGAATTATCATATCAAGAAACCTGCTAATGCACCTTTTCTACAACTTATGGTCTCATTTGCCTAGCTGCCCAGAACACTGAAATTAAGCGACTGGCCCCAAGTCACTATATGTCAGATGCAGACCTCAAATCCCATTTCTTCCCGATTTTGAAACCATCTATCTATTCATTACTCCATATTCATCTAATAAGAGATAAATACGGTTCTAAGAGTTTCAACTAGAATATATTTTCTTTAAGATCAAAGTTCATAATGATTTTTTTTAATCTATGTGCTGGAATCATAGAACCCTAGATTCAACAGATTAAATAAATCATCAAAAAGCAGTTTAGGGCAGTAGAAATAGTGCTGGAGTTAGAAAAGACTAGAGTTGAATCCTGCCCCTAACACTAAATCAGCTCCTCTCCGCAATAGCTTCCTTATCCTTAAATGTACAGCAACAAGACCGTGTAGCGCATCTCCTTGCTAGTATTTTGTGAGGATCAACACAAATAAAGGGCTTTGTAAACCTTAAAATATAATAGGACTTTTGTTTTTGAATCTCTAGCACCTAGCATAGTGCCTATCATACAGCAGGTACTTAATAAATAAAATGAAATATCAGATTGGTTGGAGCTACAAATAGTAACAATCATTTTTCAGATAAAAAAAAATTGAGACAGAGCAGAAAAGTGATTTCCTGTAGTCAAGGACCTAGTTAACTAAGAAAGTTGGTGCTGCTGTGACAGCAGCTGTTATTAGTACAATGCTAGGAAGGGGTTAATAAAATGTTTACTTAATTTCAAAAATTAGTACAGTACAGTACAGTACAATTTCAAAAAGAAACTAGTACAGTAAAAACCTTGGTTAAATGTAACAGTTGAGGAATGAGTAATTCCAGTTAACTTTTCTCACAAACCCTTTTTGTCCCAATCCTTATTGTTGAAAACCTTTCAAAAAAATTAATTCACTTATTTGTCTAAGTAAAGCATATACACATAACAAAATTATTCGTTGGTGATTAAAAATCTTGCATGGTTTCTGGGATAACATTTGGAATGTCATTTTTCATAGTACTCTACTGAAAATGCTGGAATTCAGATAGTGCTAAACACAGGATGGGCCCCAGGAAGTTGCTTTTTAAAAACTTCAAAGTCCTGATATCTTTTTTTTTTTTTTTTAAGACAGTAGAGGGAGGGGGAGAGGAGAAAAGCTTCTTCTTCCAAAAGCCAAATGTGAAAAAAACTAAATCTAGTTCATTGAGGTTTTATTAGTTTTCTATAAAAACCCAAATTTTTCTATAGCTATAGTAATCACTTTTAAAATCTGTTTGTTTTTTTTTCACGAATTTTCCCTTTTACTAAGGGAATTTTTACTAAGACAATGGAGGCTCAAGAGAAATCCTTAAAAAATTAATGACAAATTGCCAAATTGGGGTAAATAGAATCTTTTAGGCATATTGCAAGTACAAGTTAAAGAAGGTATAACTAGATAACATTTGATCTGAATAAAATCTCAGTATGAATCATAAGCTTAAGATAAGGCAAAAGGGTGATATGGTTTAAGGTATTTTATGGGAGGGAGAGTATTCAAGACTGAAATGAAAATCATTCTCCTCTTCTCTGGCCAGACAACATCTGGAATACTGATTTAGGTGTCACTAATTTACAAGACAGTGATTGCCTAGAACAGGTTCAGAGTAGAACCACCACCATGCCACATGAAAATCAACAGAAGATAATAGAGACATTTATCCCAGAGAAGAAAAAAACATAATTGTTTTCAAGTTATCTCAAGGACTGTCATGTGAAAGACAGCTTAAACTTGTTCTGCTTATTCCAAGAGGGTAGAATTAAGAGCAACAGGTAGAAGATTTCAATATGATATAAGAATATACTTCCTAACAATTAGGAATGGCCAAAAAAAAAAAAAAAAAATTGAATGGGCTGCCTTGCTAAATAGTGGGCTCCTACTTTTTGGAGGCCCTTGAAATGCCACCTGTTGGCTATACTGTAAAGCAGACTCTTGTTCAGATTTAATTAATGGCCTCTGGGGAACCTAAGATTCTCATTTCCCCAAACTCTTTGGGCAGGGTAATGGTAGGAGGTAGAAAAGAGAGGGAGAAGTTTAAAAAAAAAAAGCCACTTTGTATCTTAAGACATTTGTTAGATTAAGAGCGACTTTTAGAGAAAAAACTATAAATAAAGAGCTTGATCTTTCTTTCTCCTTTACATAAAACTAACTTTTAGCAGAATATGACTTTCAAAATGAAGGGGAAAATTTACTTCTGAAAAGTTCTTGGGCTGCTTTTGTGGAGCTGATACTTTAAACTCACACCGAATCTACTGAATCCTTTTCAAGTATTCTCTCTAAAATTGATAGTTTATTTTCTACATATGCCCCCAAATTCCTTGTATAATTAACATATTTTTCTACTTTTAGAGATCAGTATTTCGCATAAATTCTTTATAAACTGAATAGGATGAAAGCATTTATATCTAAACCACTATTCTCTGCTTTTCTTTTGGTGTTATGTTTTTATCTCATAAAAAAATGTTACACTTTCCTACCATTCCTATCTCTTTTGGAGAGATAAACACACATCATATGTGCCAATTCCTTCAAGCTTGAAAATTATTTAAGGACAATGACATTGCATCAGAGAAGAATCTCTCTCTAAATTTTGGTGGCACTTAATTGAACATTCTATAACTTTAAAACTCTTCTCTAGATGAAAGAAAAGCACCAAATATTTCCATTCACTTTAGCCATCTGTCATTTGAAAAACTCCACATAACTACCCTGTGGGATTCCCTAGACTATGGGGTGCCAATAATTTATTTCTTTTGTCAGGTGACTCATAAATAATGAGTTAAGTATTAAAATTATTCTCCTGTTTACCGACATCACTATCCAAAAGGAACCTAGAAGAGTTCTATGGATTTGACGATAGGATATGACTTCACACCCCGGCTACAAGGAGGATTTCAGGAGTATGGTAGAAGTGTGGATCTTTTAACATTAGCTGGTTAACTGCACCGTGTCCCATGGAATGTTTGCCTTTTTTCCGATCAAAACCCTAGGGAGGGGGGAAAAAAAAAACACGAAGGCCTTAAACATGTCTGAGGAAATGCTAGGACTCACACGATCTGGAGAGCCACCATTCATCCACTTCTCAGTTATTCAAGCACATACCTCTTACAGAAATGTTTTCAGTGCAGCAGTCTACAGAGGTGGTTATAACACCGGCACGATGTGACAACAAACCTCATGATGATTTTGCCTTTTTTCCCCCAGCCTCTGTTTTTGTTTTTTTACCTTAACCAAGAAAAAAAGAAAAAGAAAAAGCCAATGCAAAACCCACAGCCGCCACCACCACAAAACCCGCTCCAGACTTATGAAAATAATTCTTTCAGTAAAGAACACTAGCTTTATAGAAACACAGCTTTCATGAAAAGCAGGAAGCTGATCTGAGCAGCAGAGAAAGAGCAGGGATGGGGCGGAGCAGAAAGGCACTGAGCTGGGGGAGAGCGAAGCAGTGACAATCCTGGTTGCATAGAGTTACTTATTGACAGTCTAGTCTAATATCATAGACTCAGGAACACGGGAGCAGAAGCTCTGCTATCTCCTTTTCTCTCTTTGAGAGATCTCAGTCCATTTGGTAAACTCATTGCACTCTTAAGAACGGGCCTGACAGCACCAGTCAGAGAGAGTCTTTATGCAGGGAAATGATGTAAGCTTCCCACCTCCCACCGGCCCCAGCTCTGCCAATCCACCTCAACTCTGACCTGTTAACACCCCTTCCTCCAATCCCTGGATTCTCGTGACTAAAGTCTACCAATCTTGCCAAACTGTGTTCTGATGTGGGGCATAAAGCATTCACTATGTATTCTAAGGGGGTCATAACTGGGTTACCAACAAATTTCAAAAGGAAAATGTCTTCAGAAATGGATTAAATAACCTGATTTCATAAAAACACTGTACACTCGAAAGGGAGTGGTGATGGTCAAAGTGGAACAATATGATGAAAGAATTTCAGTGACTCGAGTGACAAGAACACTGGAATGGGAATTAGGAAACCTTCATTTTAGTCCTGCCTCTGAGCCTCGATTTCCTGATATGGAAAACAAGAAGTCAAACTATTCTTTGATTCTCTTCAGTTCAATAATTTTATTATTATGAGAGAAACTCAAAAGAATTAGAACTAAGACAAAAATACCAAATAATACTTTTCAATCCATAATGAAAACCTACGACTTGAATTTCTGTATTTCTTTAAACTATTTGAGGTTCAGCCTTCAGATATCATCAGTGTTATAAGACTGGCAAATGTGAGCAGAACTGGTGAAAAGGATGATGGTGGAAAATTCTATAGACAGATCATGAGTAAACTTAAAAATAAGCAAGCAAGATAGAAAGAGACAGAGACAGAGAGAGAAAAAAAGAAAGTGAGAGAGAAGACAATTTAAGTAAGTGTTTATGCAATTATGATTTGGACTTGACTTACATGCCAAATAATCTTAATAAATTTAGTTTGGTCCAAAAATGAAATGTTTTATCTCTGTAGATGAAAATTTTTTTAAAAAGAAAGGAGCTGTTAAGAAAAAGTACTTCCACATTTAGAAAGAAGGAAGGAAGGCAGAGAGAGAGGAAGGAAGGAAGAAAGAAAAAAAAAGAAAAAGAAAATTCCTCATTAATAAAAGTCTGTAAAAAATCCAATAGAGAAGATGAAGAAATGAACAAAGAGGAAATAACTGAAAAGCAAGGCGGTTGACTTATATGACTATTCCACCTCTAGATCTATAATCCTATAATTAGACTTTCTTTCCCCTTTCTCCCAATATGAAGAGATCATAAAAATCTCCAGAGTTGTGTATACATGTTCAATAAAAGACTTGATATATATATATATATATGCATATATATATGCATATATATATATATCAAGTCTTTTATGCATATATATATGCATATATATATAAAAACAAATTAGAGCTCAAGAAACTCAAAAGAGCAAAAGAGAGAATGAATTATTTAAAAATAATGAAAAATCTTAGTATAAATCAATACAGCAAAAATACAAGCACTACTCAAATTATTCTATAGATTTTAAATCACACAAATCAAATTCTCAAAAAGATACTTAATAGAACATGACAAAATAGTATGAAAAATCATATAGAGGACAAACAAGTCAAATACTGAACAAATAAATGGTAGATAAGTTTTCAAGTAGCTAATGGAAAAAATATGATAATAATAAAAAGCACCACTAAAAAATAGAAGACGATTATACCTCTCACTAGGATGAGAAGAATAATTCTTAATCCAATGTAGAAAAGAGAGCATCATACATACATACATACATAAATGAAAGAATAAATGACTGCACATAGTTTATATATCCATATATAATTCTGTAATTTTTACAGAATCCTCTTTTACTTTATTAGTGCACATACAATAAGAAATGCTGCCTGAGGGGGAAAATCATTATATTAAGTATTTTGATAAAATATCCTATCCAAATGCAAAAGTAAACTGACACAAAATCAATGATGGAAAGATCCATTTAGCAATAGGCAAACAAGTGTCTGTGTGTGTGTGTGTGTGTGTCTGTCTCTCTCTCTCTCTCTCTCTCTCTCTCTCTCTCGATATATATATATATATATATATATATATATATATATATATATATATATATATATATATATATATATATATATATATATATATATATATATATATGAAAAATCTCCCAAGCCCCCCAAAACCATTAGCAATTATTGGGAAGCAATGTTCAAAATTACACTTATAAAGGGAAAAAACACTTAAATAACTCATATTTACACTAATAAAATTTAAAAAGTGTTAAATAATGGATAAATTATATTTTGGAGGGATTATAAGAAGACAAGGTGTACTAGTTTACTGGTGAAAAGAAAACAAATTTAGAAGATTAAAGAAAAACTATCAAATTATTCATAACCTTTGTGATTCCCACAGTGAAACTACATGGATTATATACTGAAGAGGTTACAGAAAAAGCAAGACCCACACATTAATACACATATGTGGATATCACACATATACATACCCTATGTCTGTTGACACAGTGTATCAACATCTACTGATTTTTAAAATTTCAAATAAACTAGAAATTTTCTATGAATATGTATTATTACATAGTCAGAATTTCTTCTGACTATGTAATAAGTAGTAATTTTTAAAAAGTTACAAAACGATGCCTAAGTAATTAATACATGCATATATATGTATATTTGTATACATATAATTTTTCACATTTTGAATTTTTCCATATTCATTCATATTTGTAGTCTAACTGGAATAGCCTAAAGAACCACTATTGTGTACAAGTGACTATGTTAGGCACTATAGGAAATGCAAAGATAAATTCTGATATAATTCAGTCCGCAAGATGATAGCATTATCTGATATCAAACTGATAACAAAGGGAATGTCTAAAATGTCTAAAAAAATTATGATACATGGACATTATAGTATTGAACATAAAATGATGACTATAAAGAATTCAGAATAACATGGAATGGACTTAAATAAATTGATTCAGAATTTGAAAAAAGAAAAAGCAGAAGCAAACCAAAAATATTATGAGGGACAGAGAAAAGAACATTAATTTATTAAGCCAGGAACTGTGCTAAGGGCTTCGCAAATATTATCTCATTTGATCCTCACCATAACCCTAGGAAGTATTATTATTGTTGTTGTTGTTATTATTATTATTCCTATATTATAATTGAGGAAACTGAGGCAAACAGGTTGAGTGACTTGTCTGGGTCATACATCTACAAAGTGACTGAGGTTGGTTTAAAACTCAATGACTACAAATAATGCAAGTGACAATGTTAACATGAAAAAAAAAAATAAAAGCCCTGAGATCAAATATAATAGACAATGTTGGTAGCAAATTATTCATGTTAAAGCACACATCCTTCTTTCAGTGAACAGACTGTACCCTACGAGAATGGAAAGGGGCATGTACTATCAATCCAAGTACTCTATTAAGTGATTTTATTTAAGACAAATTTGGAGGGAATGAATATTGTGGCAGGTGACCAAGAAGAACAGAATGCTAGACGTGGAGTCATAAAAAAACCTGGATTCAAATTCAAATGATATAATATATGTAAAGCCTTCTTTTACATATTAAAAGTCCCATATAGTTATCATTACTTTATGTCAAAATAAAATACAAATTAATTTTTAAACATATCAGAAATACAAAACCACACTGCGTTCTTCTGATTTCTTTAACTCAATATATGCAGCCTTAATTTAACTTTATTTTCTCAATGACTCATGCTAATCCCTGTGAATTTCAATCATTACATAGCACTGTAATATCATGACACCCCTAATGTCTACTGAGACACGCAGATAATTTGTTCCCTCACTAAATGGCCCCATTCATAGTGCTTTCTGAGTCCTTGTATGTCTGTTTAGAGCGTTCTGTCTGTCTCATTCCTTTCTTTTTGGCTGTTACATAGGCTGTGATTCTTGCTGTTGTTAGTATTGTCTGCTTGTAGCAGCCTCCTCTCCAATTTTTTTCAGTTTTCTGTTTCATCCTTTGGAATGCAGATGATCAAATGGGTTACTTCTAGCAATCTGTCATATATTCATATAACTACTCACAGTCCATGGAGCTATTTCTTCCCAATAACCCTGGGAGGCAGTGCAAGTGTTATTGTTTCCATTTCTAGAAACTGAAACTCAAAAGGGTTATAAATGGCTCAGTCCCACCAGTAGGAATTGACAGAGCCCGGATTTGCATGTTAGTTTCCTATTTCTACATCAAATGCTTGTTCTCCTAAATCACATTGTAAGGACTTAGGACATCTATTATGAGTTGATGAATAGACTCTGTGACAGTTATTTTTACTGATCAGAAACTCTTATTCTTGGCTTTATTCAAGAGAGGTGAGAAGTTGCCAGATAACCAAATTACACAGTGCTAAAGTATTACCATATGGAATAAATCTTAAACCAAACCACAAATTACAAACAAACCAAAAAAAAAAAAAAAAAAAAACCACAACAACACAGGAAAAAAATAACAACCCACACTGTGTTGCTTTAAGACTGACCACCAACCAGTCAAGTCAACAAGCATTTAAGCACCTAGTATGTCCAGATTAATGTACTAAATGAAGAGGGGAATAACAACTAATCCCTGCTAATCCTTCTAACGGGAGAGAGAACAAGCAAACCAAAAATAAACAACATGTACAATTAAGATATATACAAGATAAATTGAAGATGCTCAGTGAAGGAAAGGCTCTTAGCCAGGACTTAAAGGAAGCCAGGAAAGCCAGAAAACTGTAGAGATAAGGAAGGAGAGCATTTGAGACAAATAGCCAGAGAAAATGCCTGGAGTTCAAAGATGGTGGGACTTCTATGAGGAACATCAAAGATGTCACCAGATTAAAGTGTGCACAAAGGAAAGTAGAAGGGAGGAACAGGCTAATTTATGAAGGGGCTTTAAGCCAAAGAGAAGATTGTATATTTGATCCTGGGAGTAATAAGGCAATATTGCTGTTTACTGGAGAGATTGATGAAATGATCAGCTCTATGCTTTATCAGAACAATTTGAGAGTTGAGAAGAGGATGGACTGAAGTGGGAAGACTTGAGGCAAATAGGCAGATCAGCAAGTCTAGACAAAAAGTGACAGACCTTTGCCTGGATGGAGGCAGTGTGGATGTGTATGGATAGTCAGAAGGAGAGGGTCAGGGGCTGCCAACAGTGTTGTTGCCCTCTCTCTCCCAAGGAAAAAGAAGAAGAGAGGTAACCTTTCTTTTTTTTGCTTGCTTTACAAACCTTATAGTGCTATATCAATGCTAGTTATTGTTATTGTTGTTAATAATGAGGGGTATTTGTAAAGTTGGGAATAAAAGAATGTATAATAAAAAAAAAAAGTAATAGAATGAGGGACAGCATGATCTACTACTGTACTGTCAAGAATTAGAAAGATTCTTGGAAATTCTACATAGATATACAGGAAAGTACTGGGGATAAGAACAGTTCGAATAGATGATGGAATCAAGAGTAGGATAGATCAAAAGGAAATCTGAATATTGGAAGACTAAAGAAAAATTAGGTACTGGATAAGAGAGTAGTTAAGAAAAAGTTAGGGAGGAAGAAATTTGAAAAGGAAATCCAATGGACTGGAAATGTGTTCTACACTTTCTTTTAACATACGCATAGAGTACTGTTGGAGGTTCTAAGTACGTTCCAGGATTTTGATTATTTAATGTTTACCAAAAAGCGTATGACATTTTATTATTTTATCCCTCCCCAAATCCTAGCATAAATCAAATTTGTATACAAAAAGTATTCAATAAACATTTTAAGTTAATATGTTTTCTTATCTTTACTATCTAGGAACCATCAAAATCTGAGATACCATAAAGCACAAAAAAATCTTCTCAGGCACTTGAACTTTTATCATCTTGAGGAAGCCATTTAACCATTCTTAGGTTTTCTTATCTCCATTTTACTGAGGAAGAAACTATCAAATAACATAATTTAAGTATAAGTACTATATAAATGCTAGTTATTGTGTTGTTTGGTCACAATTTTTATTGATCTAGGGAATTTCCAGTATGGAAGTCCCCTCCATAATTATTAGTCAACAACTGCTTAGTAAGTCTGTGAGAGTCATCTGGAACCCTAAGAATTTAAATCACTTATCTAGGGTCACACAGTAATAATTATTAGCAACAGGTCTCACTGACTACCAAAACCGTGTCTCCTGTGTATAGAGGAATAAAACAAAAATTTCATAAACATATATCTATAGATCTATCTGAAAGTGAGACCTCTAGGAAAATTTTATAGATATAGATAGATAGATATCCTGAGACCTTTAGGACTAAGACAACTTTTTATCTTAAACCTTATAAGCCAGGATAAACATCCCTACACAAAAAATTATGTGTATATTTATACTCAAAGACATCAAGTAACCTTTGGATAAACCATTCCTTATAATGCTAATAAACATTTACTGTGTGAAACATGTTTTTTAAATCAGTCATCACATATATTAATTGATTGATTCTTAACATCTCTTTGCTGCTTATTCAACCCCTTAGAGAAAGAAAAAATATTGAACAATATTGGGATTATATTTTTCATCCTTATATACTTAGAAGTTACTCCCCAAATATAAAAATCTTGGTGAGGATAATTTCTTTAACATGAAACCACTGTCAGCTTTATGGATAAATTTAATTACAAACACATGCCCCAAATACCCTAAAATATTTTCTTTTTTATATCGCACTCATTTTTAAGAAAAATAAAAGTTTTCCAGAGCAAGATTGAATCTAAAAGCTAAACATCTCATACAAATACTGTAGATTATTAAACTACTTCTCCATTATCTACTGGAAATCTTAAGATCATACAGTTTTAGCCCCATTTAGACTCTCAACAACTCTCAGAAAGACAACTACAATTGTCTCCTGATTAGTCTTGCTTCTTCTATTCTATCCCCTAGTCAATTCATCCTCCATTAAACTGCCAGGTTAATAATCCTAAAACAGGTATCTAAAAAAAAGTCATTCACATGCTCAATTTCCAGTTGTTCTCTAAAGCCTTTAGGATAAAATGCAAAATCCTCAGATTAAAATTAGAAGGCATCCACTCTTTGGCTCCCCACTACCTCTCCAACATCATAATACAAGATAAATGCCTAAAGGAAAAATAAAAAAGTGATATGTGATGCTTGAAAAGAGAAAGGTCATTAATAACATCTTCCAAATTGTGTGGAGGTTTTCTTGGGGGCCAGCCTTAGTCTTAATTGAAATAAATAATTACTTTGAAATCTCAGCCAGCTGATAAAAGTTGCAAACGTTTATTTCTCCTTACAAATTAGCCCGGTTAGTTGAGGCCTATATCACTGCCTGGCTCCAAGAGATCTTGTAGTTTTGTTCTTGGCTCTTGCCTCTGCTTTCTTCAGCCTCCAGTCAGCTCCGTCTCGTGGCTTCTCAACCTCCAGTCTGTCCCACCTGAAAAAGTCCCTCAAGCTTCAAAAGCTCCCTATATTTATGTGATCTCCCAAAGGTTAACTCCACCTTCTGGAGGGAGAGGGATTCTGGGTTATCTCCCAGAGTACTCTTTGGTCTTGAGAGAGGTGTGAATTCAGACTAAGCCAGCCCTGAATTCTCGTGTGAACTCCATTGAGTACTTAGATACTTGAGCTCTCTAAAGGTGTGAACACAAGCATTGTTCAATCAGTTCCACCTAATACCTTGTTTCAAGTTCTGGCCCAAAATCAGATCAAATCAACTCCAATGTCTTCACACTTTGTAAAGAAATGTCTTAACACTTTAGTAAAGATTCCAACAAAATTATGTTTTAAAATATTGTAAAATATTGTAAAAAATTGAACAGGTCAGTAAGGAGGGCATTCTAGGTATCAAGGACAGTGTAAGCAAATGCTCAGAGTCAATAAAATACAAAGAAAATAGCCCAAGATGGTTGGATGGTAGAATATGTGGAACGAGTTTGGACAAATAAGTCTGGAAAGGTATAATGTTAACAAATTGTAGAAGCTCTTGGATGATAGGATAAGCTTTACTCAATTGACAAAAGGGTACCATAGTAGGGTTTAAATTAGGAGAGGGACAAAACTAGGTCTATGAATAGACCAATTGCAGTGAGGAATGATGGGGAAGGAGAAAGGAGAAATAGCAAGAGATGTTAGAAGGCAAGTACATTAATCTAAGCTGGCAGTAATGAGAGCCTGTACTGTGGTGGTGGCGTTAGAAATATAAAGGAAAAAAAGAAAGTAGGCAGAATTGACAAGACTTGTTAACTACGTGAAAGGTGAGGGAAAGGAAAGTTCTGAACATGGGTGACTAGATGAATTATGTCGCTACTAACAAATGGAGTCATTAAAAGGAAGAAAGAGTAGGGTTTGGTGAAAAAAGAATGAAGCTGGGTTTAGACATGCTGAATTTGAGGTGCTAGTGATTTGGAGATGTCAAGTAGGTGGCTAGAGAGGTGTATCTGGGATTCAAGAATAGAGACATAAATCTGAGAGTTATGTGGTAGAGGGAATAGTTAAAAGCATTAAAGTGAATAAATACAACTGTCAAGGAAGAAAGTTTGAAAAGAGAAAAAGGTCAATAGAACAATACTTTGAGGAAACAGAACTTTAAGGCGTCAGGAGGAAAAAGAGGAACTAGAATAGGAATTGTCAGAGAGGTAAGAGGAAAACCCAGAGATTAATGTCTCCAAATCTAAGAGAAAAGAAAGTAACTTTAAGGAGGAATATTCTATAGCACAATTCTTTATGGCCTATGAGTAAATGCTAAAACAAACAAGAAATAGATAGTGTAGCATAATGGGTAGAGAAGTGGCCCAAAGTCAAGAAGATCCGAGTTCGAATCTCAACTCCAACATGCATTGGCTACACTATCAGCTGGGAAAATCTTAGTGTTCAGGGGCCTCTCTCATACTCTAAGTGGCAGAATAGTTGCCAATCTGTTATTAATGGATGCAATTTTACCTTCCTATGGAAACCATGCCAGAAAGGAATATCTGAATGGATTGATAAACAGTATTAATGAGTTTGTGGCAGCTGGAAGGTCAAAGACAAAAAAGAATGGTCCAATATATAACAAAATATATAAGAAGATTTTGCGGAAGCAAAAGATTTAGAACAAAGTGAATGGTCATTAACGAATGGTCGTATATGATTGCAATAGAATGTTACTGTATCATAAGCTATGAATAAAAAAATCTAGAAACACATGGTATGAAGCTGATATGGAACAAAGGAAATGGAAATGAGAAAAAAATATATATATATATGTATATGTGTGTGTAAAAAATGAGTATCATATTTTAGTTGAAAACAAGATTAAAATACATCAGAATTCAAATTAAATTCAAAGACCAATTGATCCCAAAGGATCAAAAATGATGAGATGCTTTTCTCCTCTTACTAGAGAAATGTTGAACTACTAGTACAAAATGTTGGGCACCCTATCAGATTAAGAATGTGTAACTTTTACTTAACTGAATACCTCCATTAAAAGGAGCTTTAAGAGAAGTATATTGTGAAGTGACAATATAAAAAATAAAAAGCACTGATAAAATCATATTAAAAACCATCTAAGTTTTTCTTGTTTTGGGACATTGGTCAAACTATTTCTCTCTTAAGGTAGATCTCAAAAGAAAAAAAAAAAAATACCCCTGGGATCACAATAAGAACCAATGGGAAAGTTTTAGTCCAGTGGCCAGAATAATATCTTAAAAGCTAATAAATGATGAGTCTGTACACTGTATGAATGTCTTCAGAATCTATCCTGAAGAGCATTAACCCTTAGGAAATTGACCAATTCCCAGGAGTGGATAATGCCGGGAAACTGGCTGTATTCCCAGTGGTGTTAGGAAGAAAGGGTCAGAGAAGGTCGATAACTAAGTCTCCAGCAATGTCAGGACATACTGACTTGTGACTTTGCCTCAGCTCACACAGTCTTTGCTGCCACTGATGATTGGGGCCTCTGACCTGGCACTCCAAAGCAACTCAATTCCCATTATCTACCCTTAACTTAAGTATCAGGTCAGCAGGGCATGGCAAATAATGAGTTAGGAAGAGAAGAGACTGAGGGACAGGGTGGGAGGACAGAATAACATGGTCAGAAAATGGATGAGAAGTCACTCTCAAAGACTATGGGAGCCCTAGATTGCCAAACACGTGCAAAAAAAAATGTCCTAAATTTTAAGCAATATTTAGAAGAACTAACAGAACATTGAGAGAAGATTATGGGCAGAAATCAAATCCCTTGCATTCTTGTTCTACCTTTAATACATTTTAAGACATATATGACTTAGCAATGAGATTTCTAAAATGATCAGAGTGAAATCAGATCCAACACTATTAATGAAGGACTCAATGTGTAGAATTAAATATATATATTTAAATATTATAATGGGTATCTTTTAGGAGGTATTTTACACATATATGAAGAATCAGAGTTACACTATAAGCATAGGAGAAATCACTAAAGAAAGATTTATATGAATGATAAAGCTATAATACTGATGCCTAAATAGTAATAGGAGGCCAAGAAATAGAAAAATAAAAGAATTCACCAATATTCACAGAGCTTGAAACACAACTTCTAGTCAATTCTGAAAAACAAGTTTTTAAAAGTTATTTTAGTTTTTCAAGTCAAAAAGTGATCTGAATATCTGTTGAATTAAACTAATTCTTACTTTTTTTCTTAACATATAGTATCTAAGTCAATTCGATATAGAGAACAAGACCTAAAGGCAAAAACATTCAGAGACATAAGAAAAATATGAATTGTTAATATCATTGAGCCAACAGTCAAACTCACCTGACTTTTCCAACATTCACAGGGCAAATTATAACCCCAAGTTCTTTTCTAAAATAAGGGTTTTTAAAAAGAACTGCCCTACCCTCAAAGGTTGTTACTCAGAAACAATTTGATACTTTTAGGTTTTCATGATCCCATGACCAAAAATTCTGTGGAGATTATGCCAGAAAGGAATATTTGAATGGATTGATAAATAGTATTGATGTTTGTGGCAGCAGCAAAGACTGTATAAAACTGGTGGTTATTTCTTCAACCACTGTATTTTAGCACTTGAATACTTATCTTAGATACCAGATAACTAGATCGTTATTTGCCCAGGATTGAAGATCCCTAAACCTGTAACCAAATCAAAAAAAAAAAAAAAAAAAAAAAAAAAAAAAAGTGTGTTGTTTTGTTTTGTTTTTGGGGGGGGTGTTTTTTGTTATTGCTGTTCAGTCATATCCAACCTTTCAAGACTCATTTGGGTCTTCTGGGCAGATAATGGAGTTTTTTCCATTTCCTCTGCTAGCCCACTTTACAGATAAGGAAAATGAGGCAAACACACAGTTTGCCAGGTGTCACACAGCTTAGTAAGCAACTGAAATCAGATTTAACACCATTCTCTGTACCACCTAATTGATCGAAAAGAACAGATACAAAGGAACTACAAGGGAATAGTAGTTAATAAATTATATAGGGAGAGGGTTAGAATGATGATTCTCCCTGTAGGAGGGCTACAGAACTCCTAGGTCCGGAAACTCTCTCTACCCCTCTGCAACTTTGTCTTAAATTTTAAAAAACTTAAATATTTACCATATTTTTAAAATGCTTGTGGTCCATACAAAAACCATTCGGTTCCCTTGGGCCTAGTTTGCCAATCTTAGTCTAGCTAAAGCCTGTAATAAATCTTCGCTGAACTTCAAGACCAAAATCAGGTTTAAAGAACACCTGAGTGTCTTGCTAATTAGATTTATTAAGCACAAGGATATCATCTTCTTGGCATTTTTCATGTGCTACTCCCTCTAGGAGCTGCTCTTCTTGCCTCATTGAGATTTAAAATTTAAGAAAATATGCAAACAACAAGCTGTGTCAATTGATGCAGTGTATTTTTTTAAATCCATACAGCAAAGAAAATAGAGATAAGATAAAAGATTATTTCAAAGTAAAATTATAAGAAAAAGTTTGCAGCAATTCTTCTTCTAGTATGAAGAACCCACAATTATTACCCATTTATGTTTCCTTTTGATCTATGGTCTTCTCACTCCACAAGCCGCTCCTCTATTCCCTTCCCTATGACCCTGCACCAAATAGCATATTAAAGGCTGCAAATCTTCAACATTCCTCCTCCGAGGAGCTCCACTCCAGAGCTCAGCAAACTTAAAGTCCATCCAGATCAGATTTTTCACTGTCCCCCCTACCTGTTGACCATTGTTAATTGTTCATGCTACTGTCTCCTGCCTCGATGCTTTTCTCCCTCTACTCTACCCATTCCAATCTTAGACATCCTAGAAATCTTGCTCAAATCCCAAGCTTCCCATTATAATAAGGATTTCCCTTTAAAAAAAAACATTTTTATTTTCCCCAGTTACAAGTTAAAGTTTTTTATATTTGTTTTTAAAAAGTTGAATTCCACATTCTCCCCTTTTTTCTCTACTTCACCCCTCACATATTGAGAAGGGCCATGTGAAGTTGTGCAAAACATTTCCATTAAAGTCATGTTGTAAAAGAACTGCCACCTCCCAAAAAAACCCTCAAGTTATAAAAAACTTGTCACAAAGGTAGCAAATTAAAAAAAACACAAAGAATGTAGAATTTGAATTGAAGGCTTCTCACTACAAAATCAATGTCTTTTCCCCTACAACTTAATGTCCATGAACATAGTAAGCAGTCTAGTTCTAACTAGCTATCATTCCAACACTTACGTGTTGACGCAGTCATTTTATTGGAGGCTCTGTTTTCTCATCAATAAAATAAGGATAATGATACTAACACTACCTTTCTCACAAGGGATGTTAAAAGAAACGGGCTTTATAAGCTATTCCCCAATTGATAAATAATCAAAAGGTATAAATCCATGCCGAAAGGATTATAAAAGTATGCATATCCTCCTACCTAACAATATCACGACTAGGCATGAATCCCAAAAGAGATTAAAAATAAAAAGGAAAAGGTATATGTACAAAAATATTTATAGCAGCTCTTTTGTTAGGACAAAGACTTGGCCTTAAGGGGATGTCCATCAATTGAGGAATGGCTGAATAAATTATGGCATGGGGTTATGAAGAAATATTATTGTTCTATTAAAAAAATGATAAGCAGAATGCTATTAGAAAAACTTGGAAAGTCCTCCATGAGCTCATGCAAAGTGTTCCTTTGTGTGCAAAGGAACAGCAAAGTTGTGAGATGATCAGCTGTGAATGACTTTGCTATTTTAAACAATACAACGATCCAATATTATTCTGAAGGACTTATGATGAAAAATGCTCTCCATACCCACAGAAAGAAGTGATTGTGTCTGAAAACAGAGTGAAATATACTTTCTTTAACTTTTTTTTTTCTTGAGGGTTTTTTTGTGGGTAGTTCTTTTACAGCATGACTTTTATAGAAATGTTTTGCACAACTTCACATGGGCCTTCTCAATATGTGAGAAGTGGGGTGCAGAAAAAAGAGAAGAATATGGAATTCAAAATTTTAAAAACAAATGTAAAAAATTGCTTAACTTGTAACTGGGGAAAATAATATTTTTAAAAAAGGGAAATCCTTATTATATACTGAAAATATTATATAAATGTAAGTTATTAGTTATTAATCTTATATTTTTCACAAGTTTCCACTTTTTTGTTATAAGCAAACTTTATGAGGTCATTACTTTTTATAAATTTTGATTTCCAAAAAAGAGACTAAAAGTCTATGGAATCAATACTACAAAATGAAGATATCAGATTAGTGATCTCTAGGGTCCCTTTCAGCATTAAATTTTATTTTTACTTTCCTCAATATTTTGCTTCACATTAGCTAACAGCAGGGGCAATGCTCTATGGGCAGAGAGATGGCAAAGTGAATATATATATATTCACCTGGGTCTATAGTCAAGAAGAATTCTCTTCCTGAATTCAAATCTAACCTCAGACACTTATTAACTATGACCTTGGGCAATTTACTTAACCCCGTTTATCTCAGTTTCCTCATCTGTAAAATAAGCTGGAGAAGGAAATAGCCAAGCACTCTAAGATCTTTGACTCTTCATGATCCCATCTGGGGTTTTCTGAGCAAAGATACTACAAGAGTTTATCATTTCCTTTTCCAGCTCATTTTACAGATGAGGAAACTGAGGCAAACAGTGCTGAGGGACTTGACCAGAATCACACAGCTGGTAAGTGTCTGAAGCTGGATTTGAACTCACAAAGAAGAGAAGTCTTCCTTAGTCCATGTCTGGCCCATTCCATCCACTGTGTCATCTACTTACCCACAAATAAAGGTAGGATTATGCTATGCTTACAGCCCCTTACAATCCCCTGACTCTCCACAAAGTCAAAATGTAGGAAATTGTTTACTTAGATCACATGGAGCAGCATTAAATGTACCAACTGCAGAGGATTCGGTCAGCTACTTCTTTTGACCCTTATTACTTCCCTATCATTAAGCAAGTCAATTAAACTCCATGAGCTTCAGTTTCCTCATCTTTAAAATGAGGGAACTGAACCATATGGCCTCTGAAGTCTCCTTCAGGCACAGATCTATGATTCTAAGATCCCAATAA